>NC_091282.1:512319438-512631663 GCF_032444005.1 Ranitomeya imitator | reverse complement strand
ATGGTGGATCCCGGGTTGCGAACGCACCAAACCCACTTAATAAATATATTCGGTGCGTTCTGCCAACCCTAACATGTGAACACTCCTTGTAGGGTGTCCATCTGCTGGATTGAGTGTAATGAAAGACCTGTTGGTCCCTATTATACTATTTCTACTGTGGTGAAATTGATGCCACTTTGGTGGTGTCTGCCAATAATTTTTGGCAATGTGAACACTCATGGTTGGGTGTCCATCTTTTGGATTCAGTGTAGAGAAAGACCTTTCAGTCCCTATTATACTATTTCTAGTGTGGTGAAATTGATGCTACTTCTGTGGTGTAAGGCCCTTATTTCTTTAAATTTGAACACTCCATGTAGGGTGTCCATCTGCTGGATTGGGTATAGTGAACAACCTGTCGGTCCCTTCTAGACTATTTCTACTGTGGTGAAATTGATGACACTTTGGTTGTGTCTGCCAATATTTTTTTGAAATGTGAACATTCCTTGTAGGGTGTCCATCTTCTGGATTGGGTGTAGTGAAAGACCTGTTGGTCCCTATTATACTATTTCTACTGTTTTAAAATTGATGCCACTTTGGTGTTGTCAGCCAAAAAATTTTGGGAATGCGAGCACTCCTGGTTGGGTGCCCATCTGCTGGATTGGGTGCAGTTGAATAACTGTCGGTCCCTAATAGACTACTTCTACTATTGTGAAATTGATGCCACTTCTGTGGTGTAGAGCCCTCATTTCCTTAAATGTGGACACGTCTTGTAGGGTGTCCATCTGCTGGATTGGGTGTAGTGAGAGATCTGTCGGTCTCTATTAGACTATTTCTACTATGGTGATATTGATGCCAGTTCTGTGGTGTAAGTCCCTCATTTCTTTAAATGTGAACACTCCTTGTTGGGTGTTGATCTGCTGCATTGGATGTAGTGGAAGAACTGTCGGTCCCTATTATACTATTTATACTGTGGTGACATTGATGCCACTTTTGTTGTGTCTGCCAATAATGTTTGGAAATGTGAACACTCTTGGTTGGGTCTCCTTCATGCATGTTGCCTGTAGCAGTAGGCCTCCGAGACCGGCAGACCTCCATTTCCTTGGACTCAATTACCAGTGTTAATATCCTTAACTTTTTCTGACAATGATGGTCTACAAAACTGATATTTGTGCCACCTGAGTGTGGCTCAGCATGAAAGCATGTAGAGGTGTTGCATGTGGTATCAGGGCTCAAAGCAATGGGGCCCTACACAGATCCCTCACCCACCTCGTCTTACTGTGATGTTCAATTGAAAGCTGTAAATTCTGTCCCAGACCCCAATACCTCATGCTGAACGCTGCAGTTCCATGCTTATATTTGTGCTGTGAGTGAAATGAGGACAATTTAATGGTGTTTGTCCCTCATTTGATGTGTTTTGGCTGCATTTGCCATTGTAAGGCTGGGTTCACACTGCGTTAGTGTGACCCGTTTAACGGAATACGTTACACCGCGGCATAACGCTGTGTAGCGCAGTCCGTTAACGCTGCCATTACTTGCAATGGCGAACGCATCGCTAGCGCACACCCACAATGGGCATGCACTAGCGATGTGCCGTCACTGAGTGACGGACCCGAGACGCGGGCTGCAGCTTTTCTGGGTCTGTCACTGCTAGCGCACTGCTAGCACAGATGGAGCTAGCAGATGCTCCATCTGTGCTAGCGCAGTGCCAAAGTCGGCACTTGCGTTGGTGCAGTACGTTTAATGGATTTGTTGAACGGACTGCGCAACGCAACGTGTGAACCTAGCCTAAGGTGTTGTACATGCGTTTGTTTTTGCCTCCCATTGAGGTGAATGGCGTTTGGTTATGTTCGGCGAATATTCGATGAATTAATTGGTGAATATTGCAAATTCGGCTAACGTAACCCTAACCTAGCATTGAAATATTCGCTCATCTCTAGTGCCGATAATGAAAATGACAGTCAGTATAATATTAGAGGCAGGGAACTTAGATTAGTAACACCACTGAATAATAATAATAATAATCTTTATTTTTTATAGCGTTTTCATATTCCGCAGCGCTTTACATTTTGCACACATTATCATTACTGTCCCCGATGGGGCTCACAATCTAAATTCCCTATCAGTATGTCTTTGGAATGTGGGAGGAAACCGGAGTGCCCGGAGGAAACCCACATACAAACTCTTTGCAGATATTGTCCTTGGTGGGGTTTGAACCCAGGACTCCAGCGCTGCAGTGGTAACCACTGCGCCACCAAGCCACTGAAGAGGTAAAATAAAAAAAAAATGCTGGAGTGGCGCTTTAAAAAAATGTGCCACTATGACAGGTCTAGTAAAATTATGAAAAATAAGAAATAAAAGTATGACATAAATCAGTATCATCTCTTGGAAAAGTTACTAGTGGTTACAATCACACCCATTAAAAAAACCATAACGGTGTCAAACATGGTGCTGAAATGAATTTACCTTCTGGTTCTGTGGAATGACAACAGGTATATTCGCCCTGTCAATGCTCCTGATAGATTAAGATAGTCAGGCGTGTGACTTCGATGCTGCTTTGAAATAACCGTGCTCATAAATCTTCCAATACTGTGAACTGTTTATGTGTGTAACCAGATTGTAGAGAAGCAATAGATAAATGACTGCAACACTAGATCATCATTATAGTGGCTACAAGCTGTCATTTAGTCACCAGGTGATCTCTAGAGCATGCGTGTGTATTATATGCACACAATTTGCTTTTGCCTCCCTCTCCTTTGTACTTGTCAATCTGCTAATTCCTTCCATGGTCACTCACAGGTCTCTCTTTTTTCATTTTGCAAACATATAACTTGATTTGCCTGCTGATATCATTTAACAAGATAGAACAAAGGTCCTTCATAGAAAAACGTATTTTCTTTTGAAAAGTAGCAGTAGTTTCTGCAGCAAGAAAAAAATATTTAGATCACACCTGTCATTTCAAGTGATTTTTTTAGGAATAAACTTACTTGCATGTATACGTGAGGAATAACACTTTATCTGGCCATTATATTTTCCTCTCTGACGGCTCTATCTCCAAATGTTAGTTGTATCTAAGTTAGTCGGTATAAACCTGTGTCTCCTATACACAGCACATACAGACATGAGTGATTTGATGCGTGCTCACCAGTCTATATGAATGTTTGCAGAAATATGGTGCAGCAGCAGAAGACCTACCCATCTCCATTCGTTATTTTCAATTATGCAGAATAAGCAAGAAATTCGACCAGTAATACTTTTTGTAACTACCCAGATTCCTTTCATTTACATAAATACATATCATTTAACATTGTTGTGCAGGTTTTTATTATTTTCTTTTTTTTTAATTTTTTTTAGAAAATGGTTGCACCATGTATTTAACGTGGGTATAAAAGGTATATTTCCCTTGGCACTACGCATGCACAGACTTTCTGAGGTTGGCATGGCCTTAGTTATAGTACAGAGTATTTTGTGTACCTTCGGACCACCTGTGCTTTGTCTGGTTTATTACCCATGAAAGAGCTCTACAGATGTCTTCTACCATTGTGCAAAGCCCCTAAACTTCGCTTTACAAACTAGAATTCCTGCTAATAAACATGAAAGGCTTCTGCTTTTCCCCAAAATGCAGGAGAAGTGCACGAGTGCTGGGAAGCCATCTAAAAACTTGATGATTACACGCTCAATTTTTTTTTTCTGAATCATATGTTATAGAAATATGAATTCTACGTAAATAAAACCTAAAAAATGTCCAGATTTCATACATTAAAAAAGGCCCGGGCATACTGCGACCCACATTCCACATTCAGCCCTTTGACTGATTCAGTTCGCCCGGAGGTAAGGGACAGCCAAAGGAATTGAAATTTTATGTACATAGGGGCAGCATTATAGCAGTTATATTATTGTACATAGGGGCAGTATTATAGCAGTTATATTCTTGTACATAGGAGCAGTATTATAGTAGTTATATTCTTGCATATATGAGCAGTTTTATAGTAGTTATATTCTTGTACATAGGGGCAGTATTATAGCAGTTATATTCTTGTACATAGGAGCAGTATTATAGTAGTTATATTCTTGTACATTGGAGCAGTATTATAGTAGTTATATTCTTGCACATAGGAGCAGTATTATAGTAGTTATATTCTTGTACATAGTTGCAGTATTACAGTAGCTATGATCTTGCACATAGGGGCAGTATTATAGTAGTTATAATCTTGTACATAGGGAGCAGTTTTATAGTAGCTATATTCTTGTACATAAGAGAAGCATTATAGTAGTTATATTCTTGTACATAGGGGCAGTATTATAGTAGTTATATTCTTGTACATAGGAGCAGTATTATAGTAGTTATATTCTTGTACATAGGGTGCAGTTTTATAGTAGCTATATTCTTGTACATAAGAGAAGCATTATAGTAGTTATATTCTTGTACATAGGGGCAGTATAATAGTAGTTATATTCTTGCACATAGGGGCAGTATTATAGTAGTTATATTGTACATTAGGGCAGTATTATAGTAGTTATATTCTTGTACATAGGGGGCAGAATTATAGTAGTTATATTCTTGTACATAGGAGCAGTATTATAGTAGTTATATTCTTGTACATAGAGGCAGTATTATATTAGTTATATTCTTGTACATAGGGGCAGTATTATAGTAGTTATATTCTTGTACATAGGGGCAGTATTATAGTAGTTATGATCTTGTACATAGGCGCAGTATTATAGTAGTTATATTCTTGTACATTGGAGCAGTGTTATAGTAGTTATATTCTTGTACATAGGAGCAGTATTATTGTAGTTATATTCTTGTACATTGGAGCAGTGTTATAGTAGTTATATTCTTGTACATAGGAGCAGTATTATAGTAGTTATGTTCTTGTATATAGGGGCAGTATTATAGTAGTTATATTCTTGTACATAGGAGCAGTATTATAGTAGTTATGTTCTTGGACATAGTTGCAGTATTATAGTAGTTATGATCTTGTACATTTTTGTTGCCTATTATTACCATATTGATTTTTTTCACATTTATACAGCACTATTAGGCTACTTTGTAGGGTTGAGCTGTACTTATGTACCAGGAATAGTGTTGAGCATTCCGATACCGCAAGTATCGGGTATCGGCCGATATTTGCGGTATCGGAATTCCGATACCGAATTCCGATACTTCCCGCATATCGGATACCGGAATCGGAAGTTCCCAGAATTCAAACAGAACGCAGCAGCCAATGAGGAATGATTGGAAGTGTGGGCACATCCTGTTTAGCATGGTGGGCATGTAAGTACTGGCAAGGCTGTGATTGGCTGCTGAAATGATGTCACTCTGCACTATAAAAAACGCTGCCGCCATTTTGCGCTCACTCTGCTGTGATTTCAGTTAGGGACAGGATGCTGTGTTCTAACTGAGGGCCAGTTGAGATAGCTAATTGCTTAATTTTGCTTTTCCAAGGCTAATTTAGCAAACGCTGTGTTCACTGTTCAGTTCACCTTGCTCTTGCCTTGCAGCGCTGTTTTAACAGCGTTCTGCAAGGTCTCTGTGTGTGTGTGTGTGCAGCTCACTCTGTAGTCTGTGTGCAGCCATATACCCGGTTGTATTCAGCTCAGGGGGGGTTCACACTGCCTCACACAGTTGTCCTTTTTTGCTCATAGTGCAGCCTGCTGCACATTTTTTCTCAAATTTCCTATTAGTGTTTTTCCACCCGTCTCCAGCTAAATTGTGGAAAAACACTACATAGGATAACCTAGAGGGGGGTTTTTGGGCCTTGCAGCGCCGTTTACGGCTGTCTGCACGGTGTCCGTGTGAGCCCAGCTCGCCCTGTAGTCTGTGTGCAGCCATAGCCGGTTGGATTCAGCTCAGGGTTCGTTACTGGCTCATACCTTGAGAAAAATTTACCTTTTTTTCAAATAGTGCAGCCTGTTTAAAAATTTAAACAAAAAATTCCCTATTAGTGTTTTTCCACCCGTCTCCAGCTAAATTGTGGAAAAACACTACATAGGATAACCTAGAGGGGGTTTTTTGGGCCTTGCAGCGCCGTTTACGGCTGTCTGCACGGTCTCCGTGTGAGCCCAGCTCGCCCTGTAGTCTGTGTGCAGCCATAGCCGGTTGGATTCAGCTCAGGGTTCGTTACTGGCTCATACCTTGAGAAAAATTTTCCTTTTTTTCAAATAGTGCAGCCTGTTTAACAATTTAAACAAAAAATTCCCTATTAGTGTTTTTCCACCCGTCTCCAGCTAAATTGTGGAAAAACACTACATAGGATAACCTAGAGGGGGGTTTTTGGGCCTTGCAGCGCCGTTTACGGCTGTCTGCACGGTCTCCGTGTGAGCCCAGCTCGCCCTGTAGTCTGTGTGCAGCCATAGCCGGTTGGATTCAGCTCAGGGTTCGTTACTGGCTCATACCTTGAGAAAAATTTTCCTTTTTTTCAAATAGTGCAGCCCGTTTAAAAATTTAAACAAAAAATTCCCTATTAGTGTTTTTCCACCCGTCTCCAGCTAAATTGTGGAAAAACACTACATAGGATAACCTAGAGGGGGGTTTTTGGGCCTTGCAGCGCCGTTTACGGCTGTCTGCACGGTCTCCGTGTGAGCCCAGCTCGCCCTGTAGTCTGTGTGCAGCCATAGCCGGTTGGATTCAGCTCAGGGTTCGTCACTGGCTCATACCTTGAGAAAAATTTTCCTTTTTTTCAAATAGTGCAGCCTGTTTAAAATTAAAAAAAAAAAATTCCTATTAGTGTTTTTCCACCCGTCTCCAGCTAAATAGTGGAAAAACAATACATAGGATAACCTAGAGGGGGTTTATTGGGCCTTGCAGCGCCGTTTACGGCTGTCTGCACGGTCTCTGTGTGAGCGCAGCTCGCCCTGTAGTCTGTGTGCAGCTATAGCCGGTTGGATTCAGCTCAGGGTGCGTTACTGCCTCATACCTTGAAAAACAATTTACTTTTTTTCAAATAGTGCAGCCTGTTTAAAATTAAAAAAAAAAAATTCCTATTAGTGTCTTTCCACCCGTCTCCAGCTAAATAGTGGAAAAACACTACATAGGATAACCTAGAGGAGGGTTTTTTGGCCTTGCAGCGCCGTTTACGGCTGTCTGCACGGTCTCCGTGTGATTTAAACTAGCTCTGTTGCCCGATCTGCACAAAAAAAAAGTTAAGTTCACCAAACACAACTTAACACTTGTGTAGGCCACATTTGAAAAATAATAAAGTCTAGTCCACACTTTACAACATTAGTGTTTCTTACACCTGTTAGGAGGAGCATTTCAGGAATAAGCACACTAAGGCCTTAGTACTTTTCTGCTTATCTTTATCTGTCAACCAAGATGAAGAGGGCAGGGAGTAAGGCACGTGGGCGTGGGCGCGGAGCAGGGAGAGGAGCAGGGAGAGGACGTGGTGATTCTGTGCCTGCTGCGGGCGCCGGTGACTCGTCGTCACTCAGTTTCAGCAGGGAACAGTCCTTCATGCGCAGCTTTGTCGGAGAGCGCCGTGCACCGCTGCTGCGTGAAGACCAAATTGAAGCCGTTGTCGGGTGGATGGCAGCTAACGCCTCGGCATCGACTTCAGTTAGTGCCACATCCTCTCAGGCACAGAGCACTGGAGAGCAGCCATCTGTCTCTTCACCACCTGCCAAATTGGCCAGGCAGTCAGAGAGCCCAGGACAGGAGCCGTCTCTATTTCTGTTCTCTGAATCTCTTGGCTTGGAAACAGGGGGCCAGCCAAGCAGCATTGGAGAAATGGAAGAAGAGGCAGTGTGCAGTGATGCCCAACAGCTTTTTCTCTCTGACTCTGAAGAGGCAGGTGGGCCAGTGCCTCCGGTGACCACAGCGCAGTACGCATCTGATGATGAAACTAAGGTGCCGCTTTCTGATGCGTACTGTGCTGCCGAGACTACCCAGGAGGAGCAGTTGGTGGCAGAGGGTAGTGGAGATGATGAGGTCCTTGACCCATCGTGGCGTGAGGAACAGGAAGGTGGTGGGAGCAGCTCTGAGGAAGAGCTTCCCCTTACGGGCCAAACAGGGAGAGGGAGGGGGAAGACTGCGGAGCCTGTAGCCTCCACTTTGGCACCCGTTAGGAGCCTGTCTCTTTCCAAAGCCAAAAAGGGCGCTCCCAAGACTTGCAGTGCCTGGTCCTTTTTTGACACAGTTGCAGATGACATTTGTTTTGTCAAATGCAAGCTGTGTCATCAGAAAGTAAAAAGAGGGAAAAATGTCAGCAACCTCAATACCACAAATATGTGGAAACATTTGCGGACCAGGCACGCGGTGGAGTTACAGAAACAGACTGAAGATGTAGGCCAACCAACAGCGGCAGCTACCACCTCTTCAGCTCGTGTTGCCTCTTCCTCCAGCTCACGCACAGCTGGTTTGGCTTCCTCCCAGGATCGCCATGGAAGAACCTCTGGCACTGTTGTCCAGAGACCTTGTGTAATTCCACCCACAGCACCACCTTCCCAGTCATCCTCACACTCCCAGTCTACTCTACAGCCATCGGTAGTACAGGCATGGGAGAAAAGGCGGGCATTCTCGGCCAACCACCCCCGAGCACAGGCTCTGAATGCAGGCATTGCCAAACTGTTGTCCCTGGAAATGCTCTCGTTCAGGCTGGTGGAGACTGACAGCTTCCGTGACTTGATGGCATTGGCAGTCCCACAGTACAAGGTGCCCAGCCGCTTTTACTTCAGCAGGCAGGCTGTCCCTGCCCTGCACAGGCATGTTGAGGCAAACATAAAACATGCGCTACTGAACGCCGTCAGTAGCAAGGTCCACCTCACCACCGATGCGTGGACCAGTCAGCATGGACAGGGGCGATATGTTTCCCTCACTGCCCATTGGGTTAATGTTGTTGAGCCAGGTACAGATCGTGCGAGTGGCGCAGGACGTGTCCTGCCCACTCCAAGGATTGCAGGAATCCAGTCTGTACGCATCGACTCCTCCTCTTACACCAGTTCCTCAGATTCCTCTCTGCAGGATCCGTCACAGTCCACCTCCACATGCACCCGTGAACGTTTACCTATGACCGACATGAGCACAGCCGTGGCCAAACGTCAGCAGGCCGTCTTGAAACTAGTTTCATTGGGGCATCGAAGCCACACAGCGCAGGAGCTCTGGAATGCCATCAAGCAGGAGAGCGATGTGTGGTTACTGCCAGCGAATCTCCAGCCAGGCATGGTAGTGTGTGACAATGGCCGAAATCTGGTGGCAGCTTTGGCCCTTGGCAACCTCACTCACATCCCATGTCTGGCACATGTGCTCAATTTGGTTGTGCAGAGTTTTCTGAGGGACTATCCGGATCTTGATGCCCTGCTGCACAAGGTCCGCCTAGAGTGTGCTCACTTGCGGCGTTCCAGCTTGGCCAGATCCCACATTGCTGCTCTGCAGCGCCGATTGCGCCTTCCGGAACACCGCATCATATGTGACCTACCTACCCGGTGGAATTCCACGTTACATATGTTGGAGCGGTTGTGTGAGCAGCAGCAAGCAGTTATGGAGTACCAGCTGCATCAGGCGCAAAGAAGTCGCAGTCAGCGCCGATCAGACTTCACAACCACAGAGTGGGCCACTATGAAGGACGTCTGCCAGGTTTTGCGTCCTTTTGATTATTCCACACGGATGGCAAGTGCAGATGATGCACTAGTCAGCATGACTGTCCCCCTTATCTGCCTGCTTCAGCAAACTTTGCAAGGGTTAAGGGATGATGTTGTGGAAGAGGTGGAGGATGAGGAGTCACCTTTTCCATCAGCTTCTGGAGAGTCAGCGCCACGTGGTTCCTCACAAAGGGGTACGCAGGGGCCAATTTGTGAGGAGGATGAGGAGGAGTCAATGGAGGAGGAAGAGCTCCGTCCAGAGGAGGGAGCGACACAAATGTCCAGTGGTCAGTGTGTACAGCGAGGGTGGGGTGATGACGAGCGGGCAGAGATCATGTCTCAAGCAGGGGACAGCGTTTCTGGGCCAGTTGGCACTCTGCAGCACATGGTGGATTTCATGCTGCAGTGCCTGAGAAACGACCGCCGCATTGACCACATTCTCAACATGCCTGATTATTGGGTGTTCACCCTCCTCGATCCTCGCTACCGGGACAACGTCCAAAACCTCATCCCTGCTTTGACCCGGGAGCGTAAATTGCGGGAGTACCACGACACACTGGTGAATTCCATCATCTTCTCCTGTCCAACTGAGAGGAGTGCTGCTAGTGCTTTACAAAGCAGCTCAGTGCGTCGAGGCAGTGGGGGAGGCTCTGCCCAAAGAGGGAGCAGAAGCAGTGCCTCTGCCCAAGGCAAGCCCAGTATGGCACAACTCTGTGCCCGCCCCAAATGTCTACACCATCACCGGCGGCTCCAGTCAGCAGGAGGCAACGGTTCCGTCAGATGGTGACAGACTACATGGCTTGCCCTCTTACTGTACTCCCAGACGGCTCTACCCCGTTCAAGTTTTGGGTCTCTAAGCTGGATACATGGCCAGAGCTAAGCCAGTATGCATTGGAGGTGCTGGCTTGCCCTGCGGCTAGTGTCTTATCGGAACGTGTCTTTAGTGCCACAGGTGGTGTACTAACAGACCGTCGCATGCGACTATCCTCCGATAACGTTGACCGGCTTACTTTCCTGAAAATGAACCAGGCCTGGATCTCGCAGGAATTTGCCACTCCTCTGCCTGATTAAGTAATTGGGTGTCATCCAGGTCTCCTGCTGTGTTCATCTTTCTACCACCTGAACTGCTATTCCTGGGCTCCAACACCGCCAGTTGCGGCTCAGAAGTGCAGGCTGCACAGTAAAAACATACGACCCAGTGTTATTGGGTTTCAGTAACGTCAGCTGATCCCCAGCTGTGTAGCCAGCAATGTGTCCTGCGACCGCCACGCTGGCACAACAACCTAAATGTAAGGGAACCTGTCCACCCCCCCCGTCGTTTGTTACTGAAAGAGCCATCTTGTGCAGCAGTAATGCTGCACAAGGAAAAGGTAGCTCTTTTTTTTTTAGCTCCTTGCACACGCAAAACTTAACACTTATAAAATGTGTTCACTGATACCGTTATACTGTCCCGGAGCTGGGACTTTCCTTCGTAATGTGACGCAGCACAGCCGTCATTCCTACCCCCTTGGTGCCATGCGCTGCCTCCTCAGCGTTGTTTTAAGCTATCACGGAGCCTGCGCTGTTCTATTATCCCTTGGGCATGCCCTATTTGCGCTGCCTGTCTTCTGACATAATTTGGTGTCAGGCTGGCTGCGCCTGTGCGGCCGCGCTGCCCGAGATCCCGCCTCGCAGTGTCTTCTGATTGAGTCACACTGCGGGCCTGGGATCCATGGGCATGCGCAGTGCATATCTTCCCCTCGGGCTCTCGCTCATTTCCCTCTGCCTTCTTTAGACTGTGCGCCGTCAGCTGATCCCTAATAGCATACCACGGCCGTGACACCGCACAGTCTGAAGAAGAGGGAAGGAGGGGAGTGAGAGTCGAGGATATGCACTGTGCATGCCCATGGTTCCAAGGCCCGCAGTGGGATTCCGTTAGACGAGACTGCGAGGTGGGATCTGGAGCAGCGTGGACGCACAGGCACTGACAGCCTGACACCAAATTATGTCAGAAGACAGGCAGCGCTAATTGGGCATGGCCAAGGGCTAACAGAACAGCGCAGGCTCCGTGACAGCTTAAAACAACGCTGAGGAGGCAGCGCACGGCACCAAGGGGATAGGAATGACAGCTGTGCTGTGTCCCATTACGAAGGAAATTCGCACCTCCGGGACGGTTTAACGGTATAAGGGGACACATTTTTAGTGTTTACTTCGGTGTTTGCAAGGAGCATAATTAAAAGAAACACCTTTTCCTTTTGCATCCTTAGTGCTGCACAAGATGGCTCTTTCAGCTACAAACGTCTTGGGGGGGGGGTTATAGGTTCCCTTTCAACTTGCTCCAATCAGGCTTCGGCCTACACTCTGTTCCTCTGCTCCTCCTGCTGTCCCTGGGCTCTAACACCGCCAGTTGGTGCCTGGAAGTGCTGTGTGCACAGTCAACAGTCGCTCCTCTGTTATTGGGGTTCAGTAACGTCAGCTGATCCCCAGCTGTGTGTGCGGCAATACCTCCAATCTGCTCCTCCTGCTGTCCCTGGGCTCTAACACCGCCAGTTGGTGCCTGGAAGTGCTGTGTGCACAGACAACAGTCGCTCCTCTGTTATTGGGGTTCAGTAACGTCAGCTGATCCCCAGCTGTGTATCCGGCAACGTGTCATGCGACCGCCACGCTGGCACAACTAAAATGTAAGGGGACCTGTCCCCCCCCCCCTAGGCGTTTGTTACTGAAAGAGCCACCATGTGCAGCACTAATACTGCACAAGGGAAAGGTCGCTCTTGAAATTATGCTCCATGCAAACGCTGAACTACACACTCATGTAATGTGTCCCCTCACACCGTCCAACCGTCCCGGAGGTGGGACTTTCCTTTGTAATGTGACGCAGCACAGCCGTCATTGCTACCCCCTTGGCACCGTGCGCTGCCTCCTTAGCGTTGTTTGATTCCGTCATGGACCCTGCGCTGTTATGTTATCCCTTGGCCATGCACAGTTTGCGCTGCCCGTCCTCTGACATCATTTGTTGTCGTCCTGGCTGCGCCTGTGCGTCCACGCTGCCCGAAATCACACCTCGCAGTGTCGTCTAATGTGATCCCACAGTGGGCCTGGTATCCATGGCCATGCGCAGTGCATATACTAGCCTCTCACTCCCCTTCTTCACGCTTCTTCAGACTAGGCGGCGTCAGCTGATCCCTAATAGCTTGCCACGGCCGTGACGCCGCACAGTCTGAAGAAGCAGGAAGGAGGTGAGTGAGAGGCGATGATATGCACTGCGCATGCCCATGGATCCCTGGCCCGCAGTGGGACTACATTAGATTACACTGCAAGGTTGGATCTCGGGCAGCTTGGACGCACAGGCACTGCCAGCCTGACACCTACATGATGTCAGAAGACGGGCACCGCTAACTGTGCATGGCCAAGGGATAACATTAAATCGCGTGCTCCGTGACAGAACCAAACAACGTTGAGGAGGTGGCGCACGGCACCAAGGGGGTTGGAATGACGGCTGTGCTGTGTCACATTACAAAGGAAAGTCCCACTTCCGGGATGGTTTGACGGTGTGAGGGGACACATTATATGAGTGTGTACTTCAGCGTTTGCAAGGAGCATAATTTTCGGAGCCACCATTTTCCATGTGCAGTATTACTGCTGTACAAGATGGCTCTTTCAGCAACAAATGCCTGGGGGGGGTTAAAGGTTCCCTTTCAACTTGCTCCACTGCAGGCTTCGGCCTACACTCTGCTCCTCTTTGATTCCCTGGGTTTCAACACTGTCAGTTGCCACCTGGAAGTGTTGTCTACACCGAAAAAACACTAGGTCATGTGTCAGTGGGGTTCAGCACCGCCAGCTGTTCCCCTGCTGTGTAGTCGGCAACGTGTCCAGCACAAGCCACGCTGGCACAACAGAACAAAAGCTGCCACCAGTGCAGGCTTCGGCCTACACTCTGCTCCTCTCCTCCTCCTGCTGACCCTGGGCTCAAACACCGCTAGTTTTTGCCCGGACGTGCTAGCTGCACAGAGAAAAACACCAGCCAATGTGTTAGTGGGGTTCAGCACCGCCAGCTGTTCCCCAGCTGTGTAGCCGGCAACGTGACCTGCAACCGCCACGCAGGCACAACAGAACAAAAGCTGCCACCAGTGCAGGCTTCGGCCAACACTCTGCTCCTCTCCTCCTCCTGCTGACCCTGGGCTCAAACACCGCTAGTTTTTGCCCGGAAGTGCTAGCTGCACAGAGAAAAACACCAGCCAATGTGTTAGTGGGGTTCAGCAACGCCAGCTGTTCCCCTGCTGTGTAGCCGGCAACATGACCTGCAAACGCCACGCAGGCGCATGAACTGAAATTAAAGGGAACCTGGCCCCACCCCCCCAGGTGTTTCTATGTATAACAGCCACCTAGTACAGCAGTACTGCTGCATTTGTACAAGGTGGCTGACTTTTTCTCCTTGCCCACGTGGAACTCAACACGTACAAAATGTGTCTCATTAGAGACCATTACAATGTCCCTGAGGTGTGACTTTCCTTTTTAATGACACGCAGCACCCCCATTGTTAGCGCTGCCCGTCTTCTGACATCATTGGTTGGCTGCCTGTGCCTGTGCGTCCGCCCTGCCCGACACAACCCCCCTCGTTTCATATATTTTGGCTGCGAGGGTGTGATTGATGGGCATGTGCAGTGCATATGTTCGCCTGTCTTAACTCATCTCCTTCCGCCTTCTTCAGACTGTGCGGCCTCCTGGCCGTGGTAGGCGATAAGGGATCAGCTAAGGCCGCCCAGTCTGAAGCAGGTGTAAGGACATGTGTGAGCGGCAAACATATTTACTGCACAAGGCCACGAATCCCAGCCACGCAGTGTGATTTTTTGAAAACACACTGTGGGCCTGGGATTCATATCCATTGCTAACCGCAACTGCCAACATGAAATGAGGTAAGAAGACAGGCAGCGCTCACAGCGCATGGCCAAGGGATCACAATAGCGCAGACTCCTGTACAGCTAATACAACGCTCAGGAATCTGCGCCCACCACCTAGGTGTAAATTATGACACCTGTGCTGCGTCTCCTTAAAAAGACAAGTCACGCCTCCACTACTGTTTGACAGTATAATGGGCTAAATAGTGTACGTGTTTTATTCAGCGTGTGCAAGGAGCAAACTAAATAGAGCAACCTTTTACTTGTGCAGCATTAATGCTGCACAAGGTGTGGCTCTTGTACCTTGCAACACCCGAGGGGGGGTTAAAGGTTACCTTTGAAATTGGTTCAACTAGGCTTCGGCCTACACTCTGCTCCAATCCTCCTCCTGCTGACCCTGGGCTCTAACACCGCTAGTTTTTGCCCGGAAATGCAAGCTTCACAGAGAAAAACAACAGCCAATGTGTTAGTGGGGTTCAGCACCGCCAGCTGTTCCCCTGCTGTGTAGCCGGCATCGTGTCCAGCACAAGCCACGCTGGCACAACCGACCAAAAGCTGCCACCAGTGCAGGCTTCGGCCTACACTTTGCTCCTCTCCTCCTCCTGCTGACCCTGGGCTCTATCACCGCCAGTTTTTGCCCGGACATGCGAGCTGCACAGAGAAAAACACCAGTCAATGTGTTAGTGGGGTTCAGCAACGCCAGCTGTTCCCCTGCTGTGTAGCCGGCATCGTGTCCAGCACAAGCCACGCTGCACAACCGACCAAAAGCTGCCACCAGTGCAGGCTTCGGCCTACACTTTGCTCCTCTCCTCCTCCTGCTGACCCTGGGCTCTAACACCGCCAGTTTTTGCCCGGACATGCGAGCTGCACAGAGAAAAACACCAGTCAATGTGTCAGTGGGGTTCAGCAATGCCAGCTGTTCCCCTGCTGTGTAGCTGGCAACGTGTCCTGCAAACGCCACGCAGGCACAGGAACTGAAATTGAAGGAAGCCTGCCCCCCACCCCCAGGTGTTTCTATGTATAACAGCCACCTTGTACAGCAGTACTGCTGCATTTGTACAAGGTGGCAGACTTTTTCTCCTTGCCCACGTTTAATTAAACACGTACTAAATGTGTCTCATTGAGACCATTCCACTGTCCCTGAGGTGTGACTTTCCTTTCTAATGATACGCAGCACCACCCTTGTTAGTGCTGCCCGTCTTTTGGCATCATTGGTTAGCTGGCTGCGCCTGTGCGTCTGCCCTGCTCGAAACAACGCCCCTCGGTGTCTTATTTTTTTGGACAACGAGGATGTGATTGATGGGCATGTGCAGTGCATATGTTTGCCTGTGTTCACTCATCTCCTTCCGCCTTCTTCAGACTGGGTGGCCTCATGACCGCGGCATGCGATAAGGGATCAGATGAGGCCGCCCAGTCTGAAGCAGGTGTAAGGACATGTGTGAGCGGCAAACATATTTACTGCACAAGGCCACGAATCCCAGCCACGCAGTGTGATTTTTCGAAAACACACTGTGGGTCTGGGATTCATGTCCATCGCTAACCGCAACGGCCGACATGAAATGAGGTCAGAAGACAGGAAGCGCTCACAGCGCATGGCCAAGGGATAACAAGAGCGCAGACTCCTGTACAGCAAATAACAACGCTCAGGAAGCTGCGCCCATGCACCAAGGTGTTATTTTCGACACCTGTGCTGCTTTTCTTTAAAAAGACAAGTCACGCCTCCACTACTGTTCTACAGTAGAATGGGCTAAATAGTGTACGTGTTTTATTCAGCGTGTGCAAGGAGCAAAATTAAGAGAGCAACCTTTTACTTGTGCAGCATTAATGATGCACAAGGTGTGGCTCTTGTACCTTGCAACACCTGAGGGGGGGTTAAAGGTTACCTTTGAAATTGGTTCAACTAGGCTTCGGACTACACTCTGCTCCTCTCCTCCTCCTGCTGACCCTGGGCTATAACACCGCCAGTTGTAGCCTGGAAGTGCTAGCTGCACAGAGAAAAACACCCGCCAATGTGATAGTGGGGTTCAGCACTGCCAGCTGTTCCCCTGCTGTGTAGCCGGCATCGTGTCCAGCACAAGCCACGCTGGCACAACTGACCAAAAGCTGCCACCAGTGCAGGCTTCGGCCTACACTCTGCTCCTCTCCTCCTCCTCATGCTGACCCTGGGCTCTAACAATGCTAATTTTTGCCCGGAATTGCTAGCTGCACAGAGAAAAACACCAGCCAATGTGTTAGTGGGGTTCAGCACCGCCAGCTATTCCCCTGCTGTGTAGCCGGCAACGTGACCTGCAAACGCCATGCAGGCACATGAACTGAAATTGAAGTGAGCCTGCCCTCCACCCCCAGGTGTTTCTATGTATAACAGCCACCTTGTACAGCAGTACTGCTGCATTTGTACAAGGTGGCTGACTTTTTCTCCTTGCCCACGTGGAACTCAACACGTACAAAATGTGTCTCATTAGAGACCATTACAATGTCCCTGAGGTGTGACTTTCCTTTTTAATGACACGCAGCACCCCCATTGTTAGCGCTGCCCATCTTCAGACATCATTGGTTGGCTGGCTGTGCCTGTGCGTCCGCCCTGCCCGACACAACGCCCCTCGTTGTCTCATATATTTTGACTGCGAGGGTGTGATTGATGGGCACGAGCAGTGCATATGTTCGCCTGTCTTCACTCCCCTCCTTCCGCCTTCTTCAGACTGTGCGGCCTCATGGCCGTGGCAGGCAATAAGGGATCAGCTGAGGCCGCCCAGTCTGAAGCAGGTGTAAGGACATGTGTAAGCGGCGAACATATTTACTGCCCAAGGCCACGAATCCCAGCACCGCAGTGTGACTTTATGGAAAGGCACTGTGGGTCTGGGATTTATGGCCATCGTTAACCGCACCGGCCAACATGAAATGAGGTCATAAGACGGCCTGCACTAACAGGGTATTGCCAAGGGATAACACAAGAGCGCACTCTCCTGTACTGCAAATAACCACGGTAAGGAGTCTGCGCCCAGCACCTAGGTGTAAATTTTGACACCTGTGCTGCGTCTTCTTCAAAAGAAAAGTCACGCTTCCACTACTGTTTGACAGTATAATGGGCTAAATAGTGTACGTGTTTTATTCAGCGTGTGCAAGGAGCAAAATGAAGAGAGCAACCTTAGACTTGTGCAGCATTAATGCTGTTCAAGGTGTTGCTCTTGTACCTTGCAACACCTGAGGGGGGGTTAAAGGTTTCCTTTGAAATTGGTTCAACTAGGCTTCGGCCTACACTCTGCTCCTCTCCTCCTCCTACTGACCCTGGGCTCTAACACCGCCAGTTTTTGCCCGGACATGCTAGCTGCACAGAGAAAAACACCAGCCAATGTGTTAGTGGGGTTCAGCACCGCCAGCTGTTCCCCTGCTGTGCAGCCGGCATCGTGTCCAGCACAAGCCACGCTGGCACAACCGACCAAAAGCTGCCACCAGTGCAGGCTTCGGCCTACACTTTGCTCCTCTCCTCCTCCTGCTGACCCTGGGCTCTAACACCGCTAGTTTTTGCCCGGAAATGCGAGCTTCACAGAGAAAAACAACAGCCAATGTGTTAGTGGGGTTCAGCACCGCCAGCTGTTCCCCTGCTGTGTAGCTGGCAACGTGTCCTGCAAACGCCACGCAGGCACATGAACTGAAATTGAAGGAAGCCTGCCCCCCACCGCCAGGTGTTTCTATGTATAACAGCCACCTTGTACAGCAGTACTGCTGCATTTGTACAAGGTGGCTGACTTTTTCTCCTTGCCCACGTGGAACTCAACACGTACAAAATGTGTCTCATTGAGACCATTCAACTGTCCCTGAGGTGTGACTTTCCTTTCTAATGATACGCAGCACCACCCTTGGTAGAGCTGCCCGTCTTCTGACATCATTGGTTGGCTGCCTGTGCCTGTGCGTCCACCCTGCCCAACACAACGCCCCTCGTTGTCTCATATATTTTGGCAGCGAGGGTGTTATTGATGGGCATGTGCAGTGCATATGTTCGCCTGTCTTAACTCATCTCCTTCCGCCTTCTTCAGACTGTGCGGCCTCATGGCCGCGGCATGCGATAAGGGATCAGATGAGGCCGCCCAGTCTGAAGTAGGTGTAAGGACATGTGTGAGCGGCAAACATATTAACTGCACAAGGGCACGAATCCCAGCCACGCAGTGTGATTTTTTCCAAACACACTGTGGGTCTGGGATTCATGTCCACCGCTAACCGCAACGGCCAACATGAAATGAGGTCAGAAGACAGTCAGCGCTCACAGCGCATGGCCAAGGGATAACAAGAGCGCAGACTCCTGTACAGCAAATAACAACGCTCAGGAAGCTGCGCCCATGCACCAAGGTGTTATTTTCGACACCTGTGCTGCTTTTCTTTGAAAAGACAAGTCACGCCTCCACTACTGTTTTACAGTAGAATGGGCTAAATAGTGTACGTGTTTTATTCAGCGTGTGCAAGGAGCAAAATTAAGAGAGCAACCTTTTACTTGTGCAGCATTAATGCTGCACGAGGTGTGGCTCTTGTACCTTGCAACACCTGAGGGGGGTTAAAGGTTACCTTTGAAATTGGTTCAACTAGGCTTCGGCCTACACTCTGCTCCTCTCCTCCTCCTGCTGACCCTGGGCTCTAACACCGCCAGTTTTTGCCCGGACGTGCTAGCTGCACAGAGAAAAACACCAGCCAATGTGTTAGTGGGGTTCAGCACCGCCAGCTGTTCCCCAGCTGTGTAGCCGGCAACGTGACCTGCAACCGCCACGCAGGCACAACAGAACAAAAGCTGCCACCAGTGCAGGCTTCGGCCTACACTCTGCTCCTCTCCTTCTCCTGCTGACCCTGGGCTCTAACACCGCCAGTTTTTGCCCGGACGTGCTAGCTGCACAGAGAAAAACACCAGCCAATGTGTTAGTGGGGTTCAGTACCGCCAGCTGTTCCCCTGCTGTGTAGCCGGCAACGTGACCTGCAAATGCCACGCAGGCACATGAACTGAAATTAAAGGGACCCTGCCATCCACCCCAAGGTGTTTCTATGTATAACAGCCACCTTGTACAGCAGTACTGCTGCATTTGTACAAGGTGGCTGACTTTGTCTACTTGCCCACTTTTAATTAAACACGGAAAAAATGTGTCTCATTACAGACCATTACAATGTCACTGAGGTGTGACTTTCCTTTTTAATGACACGCAGCACCCCCCTTGTTAGCGCTGTCCGTCTTCTGACAAATTTGGTTGGCTGGCTGCGGCTGTGCGTCCGCCCTGCCTGAAACCACGCTCCTCGTTGTCTTGCTTATTTTGACTGCGAGGGTGTGATTGATGGGCACGAGCAGTGGATATCTTCGCCTGTCTTTACTCATCTCCTTCCACCTTCTTCAGAATGTGCGGCCTCATGGCCGCGGCATGCGAGAAGGGATCAGATGAGGCCGCCCAGTCTGATGCAGGTGTAAGGACTAGAGTTGAGCGACCTTGACCTTTTTAGAGTCGAGCCGGGTTTTGCGAAACCCGACTATGTCCAAAGTCGGGTCGAGTGAAATCGGCCGATTATGACGTAAAGTCGGGATCGACCGAAACACGAAACCCAATGCAAGTCAATGGGGCAGCATAGTCGGCAGTGAGTGGGGGCCAGGAAAACACCTAGAGTGGCCATTTTAATGTCAAAACCATCCATTCTTCTTAATGAAGCTTGTCAAGCGTAATTTACCTTATAATAATTGGAAGGCATTTGAAATTGGGGGTCATTTGGCTAAAGTTGTGGGGGGTAGGGCTGGTTCAAGTAATTAGTGGGCCCAGGAAATCTGGACCACGTCACGGCAGTGGAGCAGGGAGAGGTAAGTATTTCAACTTTGCAAGTGCTGTGAACCTGAGCAAGCAGGGGGGGCCCACTCGTTGGCATTGGCACTGGCACAGGGCCCCTCAAAGTACAGCGGTGTGTTTGCACGGCGGGGGCGCCTCCCACCGGCAGCAACACTTTTGCGTACTATGAGAGGCCCTGTGCCAGTGACGTCGCCAACTAGTATTCCTCCCCCCACCTGATGAAGGAACCTGCACTTTCATCTGCACCTTCCTCTTTGTCCCCGTGTAAGGTGGTATGGTATGCGGGAAGAGCAACCTGACTTTCAGCAGGGTCACAATGTTGTTGTGTAGCGTGCACGGGGAATGTTGCGTTATGGGTCAATGTACCAGCAGACTCATCTATCACTGGCTGGGCAATGGGCACGATGAAGTGGAAACACAGATATAGGCCCAAAGAAGAAAGTGGGCTAAATGCAGTTCAAAATTGGTAACACAGGAATAACCAGGGGGCATTGCAGTGGAGGACAACTGGAATGAGAGGCTGACACAGAGAGTAGGGCCAAATCAGTAAGTAGTCGAAATGCAGTTCAAAATTGGCAACCGTAGTAAACAGGCGGCACAGCTTTGTTCAGTGGAGGAGAACAGCAAGGAGTGGCAGACACCGATAGTAGGCCCCAAACCAACTAGTACGCCAAATGCAGTTGTTCCATTTAACCACAATTTAATGAGAGCCTGAAGATAGAAGCTCAGGAAAGGCAACCTGGGGAACACCTTGGAGTGTAACACACCATCTCTCTCCACCCCATACCCATTTTGTATGGCCTAATGCAGTGTACTTTTCTACAACTACTAAACGAGAGTCGGAAGACCGAAGCAATGGCAAGGAAACCTGGGGAACACCTTAGAGTGTAACACACCCTCTCTCTACACCCCATACCCAATTTGAAGGCCTAATGCAGTGTAGTTTCCAAGAACTACTAAACGAGAGCCGGAAGATCGAAGCTCAGGAAAGGCAACCTGGGGAACACCTTGGAGTGTAACACACCCTCTCGCTACACCCCATACCCAATTTGAAGGCCTAATGCAGCGTAGTTTCCAACAACTACTAAACGAGAGCCGGAAGATCGAAGCTCAGGAAAGGCAACCTGGGGAACACCTTGGAGTGTAACACACCCTCTCTCTACACCCCATACCCAATTTGAAGGCCTAATGCAGTGTAGTTTCCAAGAACTACTAAACGAGAGCCGGAAGATCGAAGCTCAGGAAAGGCAACCTGGGGAACACCTTGGAGTGTAACACACCCTCTCGCTACACCCCATACCCAATTTGAAGGCCTAATGCAGCGTAGTTTCCAACAACTACTAAACGAGAGCCGGAAGATCGAAGCTCAGGAAAGGCAACCTGGGGAACACCTTGGAGTGGAACACACCATCTCTCTACACCCCATACCCAATTTGAAGGCCTAATGCAGAGTAGTTTCCAAGAACTACTAAACGAGAGCCGGAAGATCGAAGCTCAGGAAAGGCAACCTGGGGAACACCTTGGAGTGTAACACAACGTCTCTCTACACGACGGAAGGGCTGATTCTTAGGAAGGAAGGCTGTTGGAAATAAGCATTGCGCGTCCGAGGGTGATTATATTCTTATTAGGTATATACTCACCCTCGGACGCGCCCTGCTTCTTTATTTGGAATGAATGTTTATTTGCAATGTGGTGTTGACTTTCTCTATTATTTTGGTAATTAATGATTTTATTATTTTCATTATTTTGCATCTTCTCGGCAATAATATAAAGAAGACGCGACAGGACAACACTCGGTGGATGCCATATGTGTGTTTTCAATTTAAAAAAACTTTCAGTTAACTACTTGCAGGAGAAAGTAATTGTAGCTGGTGGCCATTTTTAGTACTGTACCAGATTAGAGTTGTGTGTTTGTTTTTAATGTTAAAATGTCTGCATTTGATATCTCACCAGTATTTTCTTTTTTATAAGCAAAATACTTATTTTTATATTTTCTGATGTTGGTTCCAGGGGTACACGGCCAGCAGTGCCCTGGTCAGTGTAGTAGTAGTTGAAAGAATGGACCGCAGACAGGCATCGAAGGCCTAAAATAAAAAAATTGGGCTGGCTGTAGGCAATTTTAAATTGGTTCCAGGGGTACACGGGCAGCAGTGGTGTGGTCAGTGGAGGCCTAGTGGAAGGAGTGACCGCAGACAGGCATCGAAGGCCTAACATAACAAACTTGGGCTGGCTGTAGGCACTTTTAAATTGGTTCCAGGGGTACACGGGCAGCAGTGGTCTGGTCAGTGGAAGTCTAGTGGAAGGAGTGACCGCAGACAGGCATCGAAGGCCTAAAATAATAACACATGGCTGTAGGCAATTTTAAATTGGTTCCAGGGGTACACGGACAGCAGTGGTGTGGTCAGTGGAGGCCTAGTGGAAGGAGTGACCGCAGACAGGCATCGAAGGCCTAAAATAATAACACATGGCTGTAGGCAATTTTAAATTGGTTCCAGGGGTACACGGACAGCAGTGGTGTGGTCAGTGGAGGCCTAGTGGAAGGAGTGACCGCAGACAGGCATCGAAGGCCTAAAATAATAACACATGGCTGTAGGCAATTTTAAATTGGTTCCAGGGGTACACGGGCAGCAGTGACCTGGTCAGTGTAGTAGTAGTTGAAAGAATGGACCGCAGACAGGCATCGAAGGCCTAAAATAAAAAAATTGGGCTGGCTGTAGGCAATTTTAAATTGGTTCCAGGGGTACACGGGCAGCAGTGACCTGGTCAGTGTAGTAGTAGTTGAAAGAATGGACCGCAGACAGGCATCGAAGGCCTAAAATAAAAAAATTGGGCTGGCTGTAGGCAATTTTAAATTGGTTCCAGGGGTACACGGGCAGCAGTGGTGTGGTCAGTGGAGGCCTAGTGGAAGGAGTGACCGCAGACAGGCATCGAAGGCCTAACATAACAAACTTGGGCTGGCTGTAGGCACTTTTAAATTGGTTCCAGGGGTACACGGGCAGCAGTGGTCTGGTCAGTGGAAGTCTAGTGGAAGGAGTGACCGCAGACAGGCATCGAAGGCCTAAAATAATAACACATGGCTGTAGGCAATTTTAAATTGGTTCCAGGGGTACACGGACAGCAGTGGTGTGGTCAGTGGAGGCCTAGTGGAAGGAGTGACCGCAGACAGGCATCGAAGGCCTAAAATAATAACACATGGCTGTAGGCAATTTTAAATTGGTTCCAGGGGTACACGGACAGCAGTGGTGTGGTCAGTGGAGGCCTAGTGGAAGGAGTGACCGCAGACAGGCATCGAAGGCCTAAAATAATAACACATGGCTGTAGGCAATTTTAAATTGGTTCCAGGGGTACACGGGCAGCAGTGACCTGGTCAGTGTAGTAGTAGTTGAAAGAATGGACCGCAGACAGGCATCGAAGGCCTAAAATAAAAAAATTGGGCTGGCTGTAGGCAATTTTAAATTGGTTCCAGGGGTACACGGGCAGCAGTGACCTGGTCAGTGTAGTAGTAGTTGAAAGAATGGACCGCAGACAGGCATCGAAGGCCTAAAATAAAAAAATTGGGCTGGCTGTAGGCAATTTTAAATTGGTTCCAGGGGTACACGGGCAGCAGTGGTGTGGTCAGTGGAGGCCTAGTGGAAGGAGTGACCGCAGACAGGCATCGAAGGCCTAAAATAATAACACATGGCTGTAGGCAATTTTAAATTGGTTCCAGGGGTACACGGGCAGCAGTGACCTGGTCAGTGTAGTAGTAGTTGAAAGAATGGACCGCAGACAGGCATCGAAGGCCTAAAATAAAAAAATTGGGCTGGCTGTAGGCAATTTTAAATTGGTTCCAGGGGTACACGGGCAGCAGTGGTGTGGTCAGTGGAGGCCTAGTGGAAGGAGTGACCGCAGACAGGCATCGAAGGCCTAAAATAATAACACATGGCTGTAGGCAATTTTAAATTGGTTCCAGGGGTACACGGGCAGCAGTGACCTGGTCAGTGTAGTAGTAGTTGAAAGAATGGACCGCAGACAGGCATCGAAGGCCTAAAATAAAAAAATTGGGCTGGCTGTAGGCAATTTTAAATTGGTTCCAGGGGTACACGGGCAGCAGTGACCTGGTCAGTGTAGTAGTAGTTGAAAGAATGGACCGCAGACAGGCATCGAAGGCCTAACATAACAAACTTGGGCTGGCTGTAGGCACTTTTAAATTGGTTCCAGGGGTACACGGGCAGCAGTGGTCTGGTCAGTGGAAGTCTAGTGGAAGGAGTGACCGCAGACAGGCATCGAAGGCCTAAAATAATAACACATGGCTGTAGGCAATTTTAAATTGGTTCCAGGGGTACACGGACAGCAGTGGTGTGGTCAGTGGAGGCCTAGTGGAAGGAGTGACCGCAGACAGGCATCGAAGGCCTAAAATAATAACACATGGCTGTAGGCAATTTTAAATTGGTTCCAGGGGTACACGGGCAGCAGTGACCTGGTCAGTGTAGTAGTAGTTGAAAGAATGGACCGCAGACAGGCATCGAAGGCCTAAAATAAAAAAATTGGGCTGGCTGTAGGCAATTTTAAATTGGTTCCAGGGGTACACGGGCAGCAGTGACCTGGTCAGTGTAGTAGTAGTTGAAAGAATGGACCGCAGACAGGCATCGAAGGCCTAAAATAAAAAAATTGGGCTGGCTGTAGGCAATTTTAAATTGGTTCCAGGGGTACACGGGCAGCAGTGACCTGGTCAGTGTAGTAGTAGTTGAAAGAATGGACCGCAGACAGGCATCGAAGGCCTAACATAACAAACTTGGGCTGGCTGTAGGCACTTTTAAATTGGTTCCAGGGGTACACGGGCAGCAGTGGTCTGGTCAGTGGAAGTCTAGTGGAAGGAGTGACCGCAGACAGGCATCGAAGGCCTAAAATAATAACACATGGCTGTAGGCAATTTTAAATTGGTTCCAGGGGTACACGGACAGCAGTGGTGTGGTCAGTGGAGGCCTAGTGGAAGGAGTGACCGCAGACAGGCATCGAAGGCCTAAAATAATAACACATGGCTGTAGGCAATTTTAAATTGGTTCCAGGGGTACACGGGCAGCAGTGACCTGGTCAGTGTAGTAGTAGTTGAAAGAATGGACCGCAGACAGGCATCGAAGGCCTAAAATAAAAAAATTGGGCTGGCTGTAGGCAATTTTAAATTGGTTCCAGGGGTACACGGGCAGCAGTGACCTGGTCAGTGTAGTAGTAGTTGAAAGAATGGACCGCAGACAGGCATCGAAGGCCTAAAATAAAAAAATTGGGCTGGCTGTAGGCAATTTTAAATTGGTTCCAGGGGTACACGGGCAGCAGTGGTGTGGTCAGTGGAGGCCTAGTGGAAGGAGTGACCGCAGACAGGCATCGAAGGCCTAAAATAATAACACATGGCTGTAGGCAATTTTAAATTGGTTCCAGGGGTACACGGGCAGCAGTGACCTGGTCAGTGTAGTAGTAGTTGAAAGAATGGACCGCAGACAGGCATCGAAGGCCTAAAATAAAAAAATTGGGCTGGCTGTAGGCAATTTTAAATTGGTTCCAGGGGTACACGGGCAGCAGTGGTGTGGTCAGTGGAGGCCTAGTGGAAGGAGTGACCGCAGACAGGCATCGAAGGCCTAAAATAATAACACATGGCTGTAGGCAATTTTAAATTGGTTCCAGGGGTACACGGGCAGCAGTGACCTGGTCAGTGTAGTAGTAGTTGAAAGAATGGACCGCAGACAGGCATCGAAGGCCTAAAATAAAAAAATTGGGCTGGCTGTAGGCAATTTTAAATTGGTTCCAGGGGTACACGGGCAGCAGTGACCTGGTCAGTGTAGTAGTAGTTGAAAGAATGGACCGCAGACAGGCATCGAAGGCCTAACATAACAAACTTGGGCTGGCTGTAGGCACTTTTAAATTGGTTCCAGGGGTACACGGGCAGCAGTGGTCTGGTCAGTGGAAGTCTAGTGGAAGGAGTGACCGCAGACAGGCATCGAAGGCCTAAAATAATAACACATGGCTGTAGGCAATTTTAAATTGGTTCCAGGGGTACACGGACAGCAGTGGTGTGGTCAGTGGAGGCCTAGTGGAAGGAGTGACCGCAGACAGGCATCGAAGGCCTAAAATAATAACACATGGCTGTAGGCAATTTTAAATTGGTTCCAGGGGTACACGGGCAGCAGTGACCTGGTCAGTGTAGTAGTAGTTGAAAGAATGGACCGCAGACAGGCATCGAAGGCCTAAAATAAAAAAATTGGGCTGGCTGTAGGCAATTTTAAATTGGTTCCAGGGGTACACGGGCAGCAGTGACCTGGTCAGTGTAGTAGTAGTTGAAAGAATGGACCGCAGACAGGCATCGAAGGCCTAAAATAAAAAAATTGGGCTGGCTGTAGGCAATTTTAAATTGGTTCCAGGGGTACACGGGCAGCAGTGACCTGGTCAGTGTAGTAGTAGTTGAAAGAATGGACCGCAGACAGGCATCGAAGGCCTAAAATAAAAAAATTGGGCTGGCTGTAGGCAATTTTAAATTGGTTCCAGGGGTACACGGGCAGCAGTGACCTGGTCAGTGTAGTAGTAGTTGAAAGAATGGACCGCAGACAGGCATCGAAGGCCTAAAATAAAAAAATTGGGCTGGCTGTAGGCAATTTTAAATTGGTTCCAGGGGTACACGGGCAGCAGTGGTGTGGTCAGTGGAGGCCTAGTGGAAGGAGTGACCGCAGACAGGCATCGAAGGCCTAAAATAATAACACATGGCTGTAGGCACTTTTAAATTGGTTCCAGGGGTACACGGGCAGCAGTGGTCTGGTCAGTGGAAGTCTAGTGGAAGGAGTGACCGCAGACAGGCTTCGAAGGCCTAACATAACAAAATTGGGCTGGCTGTAGGCACTTTAAATTGGTTCCAGGGGTACATGGGCAGCAGTGTATGGTCAGTGGAAGTCTAGTGGAAGGAGTGACGGCAGACAGTCTTCGAAGGCCTAACATAACAAAATTGGGCTGACTGTAGGCACTTTTAAATTGGTTCCAGGGTAACACGGCCAGCAGTGGCCTGGTCAGTGTAGTAGTTGTAGAAAGAAGGGACCGCAGACAGGCTTCGAAGGCCTAACATAACAAAAATGTCAAAACAATGGTATTGTCAGTGCCAGGCATTGAAGGATGTCAGCGGCTAGACTACACATTGGTGAAGCTGTGAGAGATAATTTTGCTAGTGGTAGAGCACTGTTTGAGCTGGGGGGGGGAACTGTCTTGTGGCCGGCGGTACAGGCACAGGGCCCCTCATATTACAACGGTGTGTCTGACGTTGGGTGCGCACCACCACCGCCAGAGACACTTTATTGTACTATGAGGGACCCAGTGGCAGTGCCGTCGACCAAAAGCGGCCACACCCACCTCTTCAGACAAACAGCACTCTCAAGGGTCCAAGCGCAAAGTGGCGATAGCACGGCCCCGTGTGGGGAGTTTGGCCATTTCGTGAGGTGGAAACATGTCGTATGCTGGACAATCAGGTGAAGAAAATTACGAGATTGGAAAAGTCATTCAGAATAGTCCACAGGCAAGACCTTTTCATAGGAAAGCTAGGTGTCAGCCGGGCAGGGTGGGGCAAAAGATTTTGAAATCCAGTTGTGGTTCATTTTAATGAAGGTTAGATCATCTACATTTTGGGTAGCCAGACGAGTCCTTTTTTCTGTTAGTATTGAACCTGCAGCACTGAATACTCTTTCTGATAGGACACTAGCTGCCGGGCAAGCAAGCTCCTGCAATGCATATTCTGCCAATTCTGGCCAGGTGTCTAATTTGGATGCCCAGTAATCAAATGGGAATGACGGTTGAGGGAGAACGTCGATAAGGGATGAAAAATAGTTTGTAACCATACTGGACAAATGTTGTCTCCTGTCACTTTGAATTGATGCTGCAGTACCTGTCCTGTCTGCGGTCATAGAAAAATCACTCCACAACCTGGTCAGAAAACCCCTCTGTCCAACGCCACTTCTGATTTCTGCCCCTCTAACACCTCTGGTCTGCTGGCCCCTGGAGCTCGTGTGAGAACGATCACGGGCGCTGTGTGCAGGGAATGCCAGAAGCAAACGGTCAACAAGAGTTGATTGTTTTGTTGCTAATATTAGTTCCAAGTTCTCATGTGGCATAATATTTTGCAATTTGCCTTTATAGCGAGGATCAAGGAGGCAGGCCAACCAGTAATCGTCATCGTTCATCATTTTTGTAATGCGTGTGTCCCTTTTGAGGATACGCAAGGCATAATCCGCCATGTGGGCCAAAGTTCCCGTTGTCAAATCTGCGGTTGTGCTTGGTTGAGGGGCAGTTGCAGGCAAATCTACGTCACTTGTGTCCCTCAAAAAACCAGAACCCGGCCTTGCCACGCCACCAATTTCCCGTGCCCCCGGGAAAGCTTCCTCATTAAAAATATACTCATCCCCATCATCCTCCTCATCCTCCACCTCCTCTTCGCCCGGTACCTCGTCATGTACACTGCCCTGACCAGACAATCGCTGACTGTCATCAAGGCTTTCCTCTTCCTCTGGTGCAGACGCCTGATCCTTTATGTGCGTCAAACTTTGCATCAGCAGACGCATTAGGGGGATGCTCATGCTTATTATGGCGTTGTCTGCACTAACCAGCCGTGTGCATTCCTCAAAACACTGAAGGACTTGACACATGTCTTGAATCTTCGACCACTGCACACCTGACAACTCCATGTCTGCCATCCTACTGCCTGCCCGTGTATGTGTATCCTCCCACAAAAACATAACAGCCCGCCTCTGTTCGCACAGTCTCTGAAGCATGTGCAGTGTTGAGTTCCACCTTGTTGCAACGTCTATGATTAGGCGATGCTGGGGAAGGTTCAAAGAACGCTGATAGGTCTGCATACGGCTGGAGTGTACAGGCGAACGGCGGATATGTGCGCAAAGTCCACGCACTTTGAGGAGCAGGTCGGATAACCCCGGATAACTTTTCAGGAAGCACTGCACCACCAGGTTTAAGGTGTGAGCCAGGCAAGGAATGTGTTTCAGTTGGGAAAGGGAGATGGCAGCCATGAAATTCCTTCCGTTATCACTCACTACCTTGCCTGCCTCAAGATCTACAGTGCCCAGCCACGACTGCGTTTCTTGCTGCAAGAACTCGGACAGAACTTCCGCGGTGTGTCTATTGTCGCCCAAACACTTCATAGCCAATACAGCCTGCTGACGTATGCCAGTAGCTGCCCCATAATGGGAGACCTGGTGTGCAACAGTGGCAGGTGCGGATGGAGTGTTTGTGCGACTGCGGTCTGTGGACGAGCTCTTGCTTCTGCAGGAGGACGAGGAGGAGGAGGAGGAGGGGGTGCGAACGGCTACAGACAACTGTTTACTAGACCGTGGGCTAGGCAGAACTGTCCCAAACTTGCTGTCCCCTGTGGACCCTGAATCCACCACATTTACCCAGTGTGCCGTGATGGACACGTAACGTCCCTGGCCATGCCTACTGGTCCATGCATCTGTTGTCAGGTGCACCTTTGTGCTCACAGATTGCCTGAGTGCATGGACGATGCGCTCTTTAACATGCTGGTGGAGGGCTGGGATGGCTTTTCTGGAAAAAAAGTGTCGACTGGGTAGCTCGTAGCGTGGTACAGCGTAGTCCATCAGGTCTTTGAAAGCTTCGCTTTCAACTAACCGGTAGGGCATCATCTCTAACGAGATTAGTCTAGCTATGTGGGCGTTCAAACCCTGTGTACGCGGATGCGAGGCTAAGTATTTCCTTTTTCTAACCATAGTCTCATGTAGGGTGAGCTGGACTGGAGAGCTGGAGATCGTGGAACTAGCGGGGGTGCCGGTGGACATGGCAGACTGAGAGACGGTGGGAGATGGTATTGTTGCCGCCGGTGCCCTAGATGCAGTGTTTCCTACTACGAAACTGGTGATTCCCTGACCCTGACTGCTTTGGCCTGGCAAAGATACCTGCACAGATACAGCAGGTGGTGCGCTAAATGGTGGTCCTACACTGCCGGAAGGGATGTTGCGTTGATGACTAGCTTCATTGGCCGAGGGTGCAACAACCTTAAGGGACGTTTGGTAGTTAGTCCAAGCTTTCAAATGCATGGTGGTTAAATGTCTATGCATGCAACTAGTATTGAGACTTTTCAGATTCTGACCTCTGCTTAAGGAAGTAGAACATTTTTGACAGATGACTTTGCGCTGATCAATTGGATGTTGTTTAAAAAAATGCCAGACTGCACTCTTTCTAGCATCGGATACCTTTTCAGGCATTGCAGACTGAGCTTTAACCGGATGGCCACGCTGTCCTCCACCAGGTTTTGGCTTTGCCACGCGTTTTGGGCAAGATACGGGCCCGGCAGATGGAACCTGTGGCGATGTTGATGCCTGCTGCGGCCCCTCCTCCTCCTCTGCTTCAGAACTGCTGCCGCCTGCACCCTGTTCCCCCAATGGCTGCCAATCGGGGTCAAGAACTGGGTCATCTAATAACTCTTCTTGTACCTCCTGCGCAACTTCGTCTGTGTCACCGTGTCGTTCGGTGGTATAGCGTTCGTGATGGGGCAACATAGTCTCATCAGGGTCTGATTCTTGATCAGCACCCTGCGAGGGCAATGTTGTGGTCTGAGTCAAAGGACCAGCATAGTAGTCTGGCTGTGGCTGTGCGTCAGTGCACTCCATGTCAGATTCAATTTGTAATGGGCATGGACTGTTAACTGCTTCACTTTCTAAGCCAGGGACGGTATGTGTAAAGAGCTCCATGGAGTAACCCGTTGTGTCGCCTGCTGCATTCTTCTCTGTTGTTGTTTTTGCTGAAGAGGACAAGGAAGTGACTTGTCCCTGACCGTGAACATCCACTAACGACGCGCTGCTTTTACTTTTACCAGTTTCACGAGATGAGGCAAAAGAGCTAGAGGCTGAGTCAGCAAGATAAGCCAAAACTTGCTCTTGCTGCTCCGGCTTTAAAAGCGGTTTTCCTAATCCCAGAAAAGGGAGCGTTCGAGGCCTTGTGTAGCCGGACGACGAACCTGGCTCCACAGCTCCAGACTTAGGTGCAATATTTTTTCCCCCACGACCACCTGATGCTCCACCACTACCACTACCCTCATTACCAGCTGACAATGAACGCCCCCGGCCACGACCTCTTCCACTAGACTTCCTCATTGTTTTAAAAACGTAACCAAACTAACGTTATTTGTTGCAGTCACACAACTTACACGGTGAGCTATAACTTCTGTATGATTTAGCTACCCCTTTACAGGTTGGTGAGACCACAGCGAAAATCAGGCCCAATGTTACACACTCTTTTTTTGGTGGCTGCAAATTAGAGAGATGCCCCACACGCAGGACTGTCACTGAAGCACAAATGTTAATATTAATGTCACACTATTATTTTTTTTTTATTTTTATTTTTTTCAGGAACACTTTAGAAACCCCCCAAAAAAAAAAAAATAGATTTTTGCAGGGAGAATTTAGAAAACAAATGTAACAAACTATATGCTTTCTATGGGCCACTGAGTGAGAGATGACGCACACAGGAATCAGGAGTGGCACACAAGCCCAGAGGCCAATATTTTTCTACCAATGATTGATGGAGTTATTTTCTCTGGTAGATTTTGGAACCCAAATCAAGGAAAAAAAATGTAGGCTTTCTATGGACCACAATTGGAGAGAGAGAGAGAGAGAGATGGCACACCCAGGAGTCAAGACTGGCACACAAGCAGAAAGGCCAATATTAATCTCCCACTGTTTTTTTTGGTTGTTTTTTTTTTTTTTTTTTTCAGGGAGACTTTAGAAAAAAAAATAATAAAAAAAATATGATTTTATCAGGAAGAATTTAGAAACCAAATAAAATAAAATGATTTTTTCAGGGAGAATTTATAAAACAAATAAAACCAAAAATAGGCGTTCTATGGCCCACTGACTGAGAGATGACGCACCCAGGAGTCAAGACTGGCACACAAGCAGAAAGGCCAATATTAATCTCCCACTGTTTTTTTTGGTTGTTTTTTTTTTTTTTTTTTTCAGGGAGACTTTAGAAAAAAAAATAATAAAAAAAATATGATTTTATCAGGAAGAATTTAGAAACCAAATAAAATAAAATGATTTTTTCAGGGAGAATTTAGAAAACAAATAAAACCAAAAATAGGCGTTCTATGGCCCACTGACTGAGAGATGACGCACCCAGGAGTCAAGACTGGCACACAAGCAGAAAGGCCAATATTAATCTCCCACTGTTTTTTTTGGTTGTTTTTTTTTTTTTTTTTTCAGGGAGACTTTAGAAAAAAAAATAATAAAAAAAATATGATTTTATCAGGAAGAATTTAGAAACCAAATAAAATAAAATGATTTTTTCAGGGAGAATTTATAAAACAAATAAAACCAAAAATAGGCGTTCTATGGCCCACTGACTGAGAGATGACGCACCCAGGAGTCAAGACTGGCACACAAGCAGAAAGGCCAATATTAATCTCCCACTGTTTTTTTTGGTTGTTTTTTTTTTTTTTTTTTTCAGGGAGACTTTAGAAAAAAAAATAATAAAAAAAATATGATTTTATCAGGAAGAATTTAGAAACCAAATAAAATAAAATGATTTTTTCAGGGAGAATTTAGAAAACAAATAAAACCAAAAATAGGCGTTCTATGGCCCACTGACTGAGAGATGACGCACCCAGGAGTCAAGACTGGCACACAAGCAGAAAGGCCAATATTAATCTCCCACTGTTTTTTTTGGTTGTTTTTTTTTTTTTTTTTTCAGGGAGACTTTAGAAAAAAAAATAATAAAAAAAATATGATTTTATCAGGAAGAATTTAGAAACCAAATAAAATAAAATGATTTTTTCAGGGAGAATTTATAAAACAAATAAAACCAAAAATAGGCGTTCTATGGCCCACTGACTGAGAGATGACGCACCCAGGAGTCAAGACTGGCACACAAGCAGAAAGGCCAATATTAATCTCCCACTGTTTTTTTTGGTTGTTTTTTTTTTTTTTTTTTTCAGGGAGACTTTAGAAATAAAAATAATAAAAAAAATATGATTTTATCAGGAAGAATTTAGAAACCAAATAAAATAAAATGATTTTTTCAGGGAGAATTTAGAAAACAAATAAAACCAAAAATAGGCGTTCTATGGCCCACTGACTGAGAGATGACGCACCCAGGAGTCAAGACTGGCACACAAGCAGAAAGGCCAATATTAATCTCCCACTGTTTTTTTTGGTTGTTTTTTTTTTTTTTTTTTCAGGGAGACTTTAGAAAAAAAAATAATAAAAAAAATATGATTTTATCAGGAAGAATTTAGAAACCAAATAAAATAAAATGATTTTTTCAGGGAGAATTTATAAAACAAATAAAACCAAAAATAGGCGTTCTATGGCCCACTGACTGAGAGATGACGCACCCAGGAGTCAAGACTGGCACACAAGCAGAAAGGCCAATATTAATCTCCCACTGTTTTTTTTTTTTTTTTTCAGGGAGACTTTAGAAAAAAAAATAATAAAAAAAATATGATTTTATCAGGAAGAATTTAGAAACCAAATAAAATAAAATAATTTTTTCAGGGAGAATTTAGAAAACAAATAAAACCAAAAATAGGCGTTCTATGGCCCACTGACTGAGAGATGACGCACACAGGAGTCAGGAGTGGCACACAAACCCAGAGGCCAATATTTTTCTACCAATGATTGATGTAGTTATTTTCTCTGGTAGATTTTAGAACCCAAATCAAGGAAAAAAAATATAGGCTTTCTATGGACCACAATTGGAGAGAGAGAGAGAGAGAGAGAGAGAGAGAGAGAGAGAGAGATGGCACACCCAGGAGTCAAGACTGGCACACAAGCAGAAAGGCCAATATTAATCTCCCACTGTTTTTTTGGTTGTTTTTTTTTTTTTTTTTTTTCAGGGAGACTTTAGAAATAAAAATAATAAAAAAAATATGATTTTATCAGGAAGAATTTAGAAACCAAATAAAATAAAATGATTTTTTCAGGGAGAATTTAGAAAACAAATAAAACCAAAAATATGCGTTCTATGGCCCACTGACTGAGAGAGAGAGAGAGATGGAACGCTTAGTACTGGCACACAAGCCCAAAGGGCAATATTAATCTCCCTTTTTTTTTCCAGGGAGAATTTCTGAAACCCAAAAAAAAAATAAAATAGGCTTTCTATGGCCCACTATTTGTGAGAGAGATGGGACGCTCAGGACTGGCACAGATGGCACGCTCAGGACTGGCACAGAAGCCCAGAGGCCAATATTAATCTCCCTTTTTTTCTGGGAGAATTTATAAAACCAAAAAAATATTTAAATAGGCTTTCTATGGCCCACTATTTGTGAGAGAGATGGCACGCTCAGGACTGGCACAGATGGCACGCTCACAACTGGCACAGAAGCCCAGAGGCCAATATTAATCTCCCTTTTTTTCTGGGAGAATTTATAAAACCAAAAAAATATTTAAATAGGCTTTCTATGGCCCACTATTTGTGAGAGAGATGGCACGCTCAGGACTGGCACAGATGGCACGCTCACAACTGGCACACAAGCCCAGAGGCCAATATTAATCTCCCTTTTTTCAGGGAAAATTTATAAAACCAAAAAAAAAATTAAATAGGCTTTCTATGGCCCACTATTTGTGAGAGAGATGGCACGCTCAGGACTGGCACAGATGGCACGCTCACAACTGGCACACAAGCCCAGAGGCCAATATTAATCTCCCTTTTTTCAGGGAAAATTTATAAAACCAAAAAAAAAATTAAATAGGCTTTCTATGGCCCACTATTTGTGAGAGAGATGGGACGCTCAGGACTGGCACAGATGGCACGCTCAGGACTGGCACAGAAGCCCAGAGGCCAATATTAATCTCCCTTTTTTTCAGGGAGAATTTATAAAACCCAAAAAAAAATAAAATAGGCTTTCTATGGCCCACTATTTGTGAGAGAGATGGCACACTCAGGACTGGCACACAAGCCCAAAGGCCAATATTAATCTCCCACTGTATTTTTATCAGGGAGAATTTATACACCCCACAAAAAAAAATACAGAAAAATGAAAAGGCTTTCTATGGCCCACTATGTGAGAGAGATGGCACACACAGGGATGGCACTCTAGCAGAAATGCCAAATTGCCAATCTTAATCTCCCACCAAAAAAAAAAAAAAAAAAAAAACAGGGAATGTCCTACAATTACTATCTCCCTGCCTGCAGTAATCTCAGCCAGGTATGGCAGGCAGCTACTATCTCCCTGCCTGCAGTAATCTCAGCCAGGTATGGCAGGCAGCAATAAGGAGTGGACTGATGCACAAATGAAATAAAAAGTGTGGACAAACAAAAAAGATAGCTGTGCAGAAAGGAAGGAACAAGAGGATTTGTGCTTTGAAAAAAGCAGTTGGTTTGCACAGCGGCGTACACACAGCAATGCAGCTATCAGGGAGCCTTCTAGGGCAGCCCAATGAGCTACAGCGCTGAGGGGAAAAAAAAAAAAAAAAAAAATTCCACTGTCCCTGCACACCGAGGGTGGTGTTGGACAGTGCAAATCGCTGCAGCACAAGCGGTTTTGTGGTTAATGGACCCTGCCTAACGCTATCCCTGCTTCTGACAAAGCGGCAGCAACCTCTCCCTAAGCTCAGATCAGCAGCAGTAAGATGGCGGTCGGCGGGAACGCCTCTTTATAGCCCCTGTGACGTCGCAGACAGCAAGCCAATCACTGCAATGCCCTTCTCTAAGATGGTGGGGACCAGGACCTATGTCATCACGCTGCCCACACTCTGCGTTTACCTTCATTGGCTGAGAAATGGCGCTTTTCGCGTCATTGAAACGCGACTTTGGCGCGAAAGTCGCGTACCGCATGGCCGACCCCGCACAGGGGTCGGATCGGGTTTCATGAAACCCCGACTTAGCCAAAAGTCGGCGACTTTTGAAAATGTTCGACCCGTTTCGCTCAACCCTAGTAAGGACATGAGGGACAGGCGACAAAATTTACTGCGCAAGGTCACGAATCCCAGCTCTGCAGTGTGACTTTATTAAAAGACACTGCGGGTCTGGGTTTCATGGCCATCGCTAACCGCACCGGCCAACATGAAATGAGGTGAGAAGACAGGCATCGCTCACAGCGCATGGCCAAAAGATAACAAGAGCGCAGACTCCTGTACAGCAAATAACTACGCTCAAGAATCTTCACCCAGCACCTAGGTGTAAATTTTGACACCTGTGCTGCATCTCCTTAAAAAGACAAGTCACGCCTCCACTACTGTTTGACAGTAGAATGGGCTAAATAGTGTACGTGTTTTATTCAGCGTGTGCAAGGAGCAAAATGAAGAGAGCAACCTTAGACTTGTGCAGCATTAATGCTGTTCAAGGTGTTGCTCTTGTACCTTGAAACACCTGAGGGGGGGTTAAAGGTTTCCTTTGAAATTGGTTCAACTAGGCTTCGGCCTACACTCTGCTCCTCTCCTCCTCCTGCTGACCCTGGGCTCTAACACCACCAGTTTGTGCCCGGACGTGCTAGCTGCACAGAGAAAAATACCAGCCAATGTGTTAGTGGGGTTCAGCACCGCCAGCTGTTCCCCAGCTGTGTAGCCGGCAACGTGACCTGCAAACGCCACGCAGGCACAACAGAACAAAAGCTGCCACCAGTGCAGGCTTCGGCCTACACTCTGCTCCCCCTGCTTACCCTTTGCTCCAACACCGCTAGTTGGGGCTGTAGGAAGACAATGTTTGATAGGCAAAGCATCTGGGTTCCAGCACCGCCAGCTGGTTCTCGGCAGTGTTTTTGTCACAGGTACTCCCTCATGCCAAACCTGGTTTCAGCACCATCAGCTGTTTCTGGGTTGTGTCAAACTCGCTGAGACGCCTATGCTTGCCCCGTCGTTTTGCAGTCGGGTTAGCCAACTCCAGGGTGCCTCCAGTTTAGGAGCTTCCTATGTGGGCTGCGTGAACTGGTAGTCAAGGCTGGTTCTGTAGTGCCAGTAGGCCCAGCTCCCCCTGTAGGACTGTTGGGGTTCGGTAACTGCGGCTGCCTCGCGGCCTAGCTGTTCTCTCCTCTCCTGTGGGCCTTCGGGTCCACCTCCTGGTTCCAGCACCGTCAGCTGGTTCGGGGCCGAGCCTTTGGCTTAGGTGCCTCCTCCTGGGTATCCGAGTTCCGCCAACGTCAGGCGGTCCTTGGTAGTGCTTTTAAGCGCGGGCACCTACAGCTTAGTAACCGGGTTCCAGCACCGCCAGCTGGTCCTCGGTGCCATTGGCTCTTGCACACCGGGGCAACGCATCTGGGTTCCAGCACCACCAGCTGGTTCTCGGCAGTGTTCTTGTCACAGGTACTCCCTCGTGCCAAGCCTGGTTTCAGCACCGTCAGCTGTTTCCGGGTTGTGTCAAGTTCACTGAGACGCCTATGCTTGCCCCGTCGTGTTGCGGTCGGGTTAGCCAACTCCAGGGTGCCTCCAGTTTAGGAGCTTCCTATGTGGGCTGCGTGAACTGGTAGTCAAGGCTGGTTCTGTAGTGCCAGTAGGCCCAGCTTCCCCTGTAGGACTGTTGGGGTTCGGTAACTGCGGCTGCCTCGCGGCCTAGCTGTTTTCTCCTCTCCTGTGGACCTTCGGGTCCACCACCTGGTTCCAGCACCGTCAGCTGGTTCCGGGCCGAGCCTTTGGCTTAGGTGCCTCCTCCTGGGTATCCGAGTTCCGCCAACGCCAGGCGGTCCTTGGTAGTGCTTTTAAGCGCGGGCACCTACAGCTTAGTAACCGGGTTCCAGCACCGTCAGCTGGTCCTCGGTCGTGCCATTGGCTCTTGCACACCGGGGCAACGCATCTGGGTTCCAGCACCGCCAGCTGGTTCTCGGCAGTGTTTTTGACACAGGTACTCCCTCGTGCCAAGCCTGGTTTCAGCACCGTCAGCTGTTTCTGGGTTGTGTCAAGCTCACTGAGACGCCTATGCTTGCCCCGTCGTGGTGCTGTCGGGTTAGCCAACTCCAGGGTGCCTCCAGTTTAGGAGCTTCCTATGTGGGCTGCGTGAACTGGTAGTCAAGGCTGGTTCTGTAGTGCCAGTAGGCCCAGCTCCCCCTGTAGGACTGTTGGGGTTCGGTAACTGCGGCTGCCTCGCGGCCTGGCTGTTCTCTCCTCTCCTGTGGGCCTTCAGGTCCACCACCTGGTTCCAGCACCGTCAGCTGGTTCTCGGCACTGTCTTTTGCTCTTGTACCTTCTGCTCCCCATCCTGGTTCCAGTACCGTCAGCTGGTTCCGGGCAGAGCCTTTGGCTTAGGTGCCTCCTTCTGGGTATCCAAGTTCCACCAACGTCAGGTGGTCCTTGGTAGTGCTTTCAGGCACGGGTACCTCCTGCTTAGTAACCGGGTTCCAGTAACGTCAGCTGGTCCTCGGTAGTTCCATTGGCTCTTGGACCTTCGGCTACCCATCCGGGTTCCAGTACCGTCAGCTGGTTCTCGGCAGTGTCTTTTGCTCTTGTACCTTCCGCTCCCCATCCTGGTTCCAGTACCGTCAGCTGGTTCCGGGCAGAGCCTTTGGCTTAGGTGCCTCCTTCTGGGTATCCGAGTTCCGCCAACGTCAGGCGGTCCTTGGTAGTGCTTTTTAGCACGGGTACCTCCTGCTTAGTAACCGGGTTCCAGTAACGTCAGCTGGTCCTCGGTAGTTCCATAGGATCTTGAACCTTCGGGTAGCCATCCGAGTTCCAGTTCCATCAGCTGGTTCTTGGCATTTTCTCAGCCTTCTTGTACCTTCTGCTACATTTCCAAGTTGAAGACCCTAAAGTCGACGACCCGGAAGGCCACCCCGATGACGACGACGACGACCAGGAAGACCACCCCGATGACGACGACGGCGGAGACGACGACGGCGGAGACGACGACGGCTGAGACGACGACGGCGGAGATGACAACACTGGAGACGACGACCCTGGAGACGACAACATGGAAGACCGAGAAGCAGAAGAACAAGAGGCTGCAGAACAAAGAGCAGAAGAACATTAAGCATAAGACTTAATATCAGAGCAAAAGATATTATCTAAATTATATGCAGAAGAAGACTAAGCAGTGTATGGGGGTGAGTCCGTTCCTCCTCGTGGTGCCCCTGGATAAAGCCTGATGTTGCAGGCCAAACTGAACGCGGACAAATGTAACTTTTGTGACTGGCAGAACGGAAGGTGTAATCTTCCAACTTTTATAGATAACAACTACGGGAATGCCTGTCACAAATGAGAATATGATGAAGAAGTAGAATAGGAAGAATAATAACAGTGGAATAAAAAGAATATGTAGAATAGGAAGAATAATAATAGTTGAATAATATGAATATGAAGAATGTAATAAAAAAAAAAAAAGGTAAAGGATGAAGAAGAAGATGAATAAGGTGAAGAAGAAGTTGATGTCAAAGATGCTGATGATGATGAAGATGAAAGTGTGGGAAAAGAAAAAAAAAAAAGAAAAAAAAGAAGGGGAAGGGCGTGGAATAGTGAAACATCAATATCTGACAAAATAAAAAAAAAAATTTACATAGTCAATATCTTTGTCACTCCGAACGTCTTAAAAAAAAACAAAAAACATGCTATTCTATTTGATTGGGATAAACCTCTATGACTTTAATGTCTCCGCCACCTCCCCAAATACATCCGGCATTATTCTTAGTTGATTTCCTTCATGTAGAATGAACCTACAAGGCAAGAAAGGGTTTATTTTAATTCCGATATTTTGGTCCCATTGACTTGCATTGGGATCGGGTATCGGTATCGGCGATATCCGATATTTTTTGAATATCGGCCGATCCTATCCGATACCGATACTTTCCGATATCGGAAGGTATCGCTCAACACTAACCAGGAAAGAAATTTTAACAAATTATTAAACAGCATGTATGTAAGTACTTGGATAAGAATACAGTATTTAACCAGAGCCAGCATGAGTTTGCCAGAGTAATCTAATTTCCTTCTGTGATGGAATCATGAAAAGAGGCAAGAAAGACCAAACACATAGATTAGTGTGCTCACCTAATTCAATAATATACAGTAAATAGATAATATAAAATGTATGATTTTATTGGAACACTGGAACATACAAAACCAAAAACACATAAAACAATTAAAACACATATACAACATGGTGGTCAGTCAACACCCCTAACGTTCGAGACATGGCATCCCTTATCAAAATACACATATGAAACTGTAAATAACAGTAAATAATTAACAATCAGGGACTGATATGTGAAGTTAGTCCCGAGTATGAAAAATAACCTCGAAATAAAAAACATCCCACACAATTTATCAATATATAATGGTACATATAGTGCCCCACAAATCTGAAAGACTGGACCATATAAATCCCTGTATACAGGTTGTATATAAGATTGCATGGTATGGAGGTCATGGAGCAATAAAGAGTTTATACTCAAAATGATGATCACAAGAATTTGTGCGTATGCATCAAATATAAAATTTGGGAGAGATTCACAAGGAGTGGACTGATTGCTTCAAGAGCCACCACACACAGATGTATCCAGGACATGGACCAGAAGTGCAGCATTCCTTGCATCTTACCTGGGCCAAGGAGAAAAAGAACTGGACTGTTGTTCAGTGGTCCAAGGTGTTGTTTTCAGATGAAAGTAAATTTTGCATTTAATTTGGAAATCAAGGTTCCAAACTCTGAGGGAAGAGTGGAGAGGCCACAATCCAAGCTGCTTTAGGCCTGTGAAGTATCCACAATCAGTGATGATTTCGGTAGCCATGCCATCTGCTGGTGTAGGTCCACAGTGTTTTATCAAGACTAAAGTCAGTGCAGCCGTCTACCAGGAAATATTAGAGCACTTCATGCTTCCCTCTGCTGACAAGCTTTTTTGACATGGAAATTTCATTCTCCAGCAGGATTTGACATCTGTCCACACTGCCAAAATTACCAATACTTCGTTTATAAACAACACTGTGCTTGATTGGCCAGAAAACTTGCCTGACCTTAACACCATAAAGAATCAATGGGGTATTGTCAAGAGGAAGATGAGAGACACCAGACCCAACAATGCAGACGAGCTGAAGGCTGCTATCAAAGCAACCTGGGCTTCCATAACACCTCAGCAATGCCACAGGCTGATTGCCTCCATGCCACACCGCATCAATGTAGTAATTGCTGCAAAAGGATCCCCGACGAAGTATTGAGTGCATTTACTGAAAAGACATTTCAGTAGTCTAACATTTCGGATTTTAAAATCATTTTTTAAGCTGGTGTAATAAAGTATTCTAATTTGCTGATTTAATGACTTTTGGTTTTCATTGGCTGTAAGCCATAATCATCAACATTAACAGAAATAAACACTCGAAATAGATCACTCTGGTTGTAATGACTATATATAATATAGGAGATTCACTTTTTGTATTGAAGAACTGAAGTAACATTTTGATGATATTCTAATTTTGCGAGAAGCACCTGTATTTGATCCATGTTTGGAGTCACATCAGTATGTGGAATATTTAACATTATATAGCAATAAATATCAATTATATCTGATAATGTCTGTAAAGTGCTATGGAAAAAATTACGCTATATAAATGAGTAAAAAAAATAAATAATAATAATAATGATAATAATAAACCAATCAATGTAGCTGTAAATATTACTTTGAGGGAGATAAACACTTAAAATAAGTTAGTTCCACAGGCAGCGGATGTTATTTCCTTCTTATGAACAGATGTAATTGCATGTCCAGACCACAGGTGATTTCCCTCAATTTACCACATTCGAGTTTACTGTTACGTCTGACTGACAGCACGGGCATTTTACTATATGCATCAGGAGCTGGCTGTTACACAAGGACAAGCTCATGCTGCATATGCTGAGACCATACATAGTGCCAATCCCAATTCTTTAACCCCTCAGAGGCTGCTGTCAATAGTGACAGCGGCATGTGAGCAGTTTGATAAAGCCAGATTGCTGCATTAATCAGCCCACCCAGACCCCCCACAGCATTGCAGGGATGCCAAAGGTAGATTTGGCAACAGGACATCTGACAATGGCTTCTGTGTATGACATATCTCTTTGCAAATCAAATCGTGGGTCCTGATACGCTGACTGTGAGTCAAACACTGACATGTTAAATAATACACAATGCAATATAGGTTGCGGTTTATTATCAATGTGATAAAACAATTGCATGTCTCCGTTCCTTTATGGGACCAATGAACATTGTAAAATAAAAACAAAAAAAATGAATATGTTGCTATAACATTTTTGAAATACAAAACAAAAACCTTTTCTCCTTGTCATTAAAACTGTTAAAAAATACCCAACAAACAACTTACATTTTTCAAATTGCCTCATTTATTGTTTTTTATAAATCTGGTTAATATTTTATCCCACATGATGAATGCCATTTAAAAAATATATACATGAAAATACGATGTCATCGTTCCTGTTTTTGACATCTTGGCTAAACAAAGAAATAATTCAAATGTTGCATGCATTCCAAAATTATACCAATAGAAAATATTGGAGGTAAAAAAAGGGATCACTGCAACACTGCAGCTGATAAAAAAAATATATCTATATATTTTTAATCAATTGACAAAAATGGCAAACAGCACCATTTCGACTATAAAGCAGTCTTTCTTAACCTGAAATACATATTGATATGATATGTATTTATTAAACCAAAGTTTCACATGATCAATACACTAATTTATCAAGGACAACTCCACAGATACAAAAGATCGTATGTGAAATCAAAACAACCCATGCATTTAAGTCATCTCATTTTAAACATTCACATTTGTATTTTAGATTCGGCATCCCGTGTATGTTCCTCAGTAAACATGTACAAATGCAGAAGGAAAGCCATTGTCAGGCAATGAAAATTGTGCTTCCTGCTCCTCAGGCAACATGATCGAATGAAAAAGACCTGCTGTTTGAGTTGCGGTTGTGAAGGTACAGTGCAGGTATCAGCTGTCATGTTCCCTTTAAATCTGCATTAAAGAAAAACAGTTTTCTATTTCCATGAATTTTTACGTATCAGATACAGATTTGTCTCATCATGACAAATTCAAGCAAATTCAGTCTATTTTGAAATTGTAACATGTTATTAATTGTTATATTACAAGGCAGTATGTTATGTTCTCTCTTCTCATTACAAACATTTCCATAGACAGCACATGTTGTGTGAAGAATGTATTGAGTCCTACATGGGTAACAATGCAAGTAATGAGACCAAATCCAATTTATGAAAACTGAATGAATAAAGGAAGTTCAGTCTTGTGCTCACAACCCATTACTTTCTATTGATTTCAGCTCTTCATCACAAAAGGTTTGCAACAAAATAACTTGTTGTGGTTATTTAGTAGTAAGTGAAGAAGTGAATGTTGTACTTCCCATAAAGTTGAAAGTAAATATGTATGTTCATGTTTCTACATGTTATTAAGCCAGTAAGGAAAACATTTAAATATTCAATATTTTAATTCACTTTCTTGAGGAACAAGAAACAAATCCTTTTTTCAAGCTGAAACTAAACAACTCTTATTTGTATTGCTTTTAACTCCATTCATAACATTAAATTTTCCTTTCAGTTTTTTCCTCATCTTCCAAAAGCCATAACCTTTTTTATTTTTTTACTTTTTCATCAACATGCATGAGGGTTTATTTGTGAATGAAGAGTTGCTGTTTTGAATGACACCATTGAGATGAAATGGTGAAAAAAAGGCATCCAATGTGCTGTAAGGGTATGTGCACACGATGCGGATTTTGCTGCGGATCCGCAGCGTTTCCGCAGCTGCGGATCCGCAGCAGTTTCCCATGAGTTTAGAATACAATGTAAACCTATGGCAAACGAAATCTGCAGTGCAAATGCTGCGGAAAAAAACGCGCGGAAATGCAGCGTTTTATTTTCCACAGCATGTCAATTCTTTGTGCGGAATCCGCAGTGTTTTTACACCTGCTCCAATAGAAAATTGCAGATGTAAAACCGCAGCGGAATCCGCAATAGAAACTGCGATAAATCCGCAGGAAAAACCACAGCGGTTTTGCACTGCGGATTTATCAAATCCGCTGCGGAAAAATCCGCAGAGGAGCTTTCTACGTGTGCACATACCCTAAAAATGACCTAACATAATGATTCTTTTTAAATTTTATATAGTTTATGCGAGAAAGTCCTTAGTGAGATCTGAAAGAGACAAGCAGACACTGTAGACAATTCTCATTGAAGCAGAGGCTGAGGTTTATTCGGAGAAGCGCCACAAAGCAGGTACAGAAGGCAGTGAGTTCAAGCATGTAGACACACTAAGGTGTCCAGACAAATAAAGCAACACTGGTATATCTGGCAATGGTCTGGCCTTGAATTATGGCATGGGGCTTTTTGTACATGATTTAGACAAAGAAAGGTACATATTGCGGCAAAGGACATATACATGATAACCTCATACTGCAGAAAAAGAAAGGTATTTTAGAACAAAGCATATAATTACACAATATGACAACAATAATAGTTATCCCAAACTGCATTATGAGCCATAAATCTCCATGTTTCTCTTCGATAATATCAATACTCACATTTCTACTCTTTGCCTACACCCATAACTCTTCACTAGGGATGAGCGAACGTGCTTGGCGATACTCCGATATAACTCTAGTGCTGGAACTTGAAACTCAAATCCCTTGTTTGGGCTAGCGGAGCACACCAAATAATTAGAATGATGCTATAAGGTGTGTTCGCAGCCCGGGGTCCACTGTGCAGAGATGGAACCTACTGCTGAGTGATGACGGACTATATGGCAGTATAATGTGAATACACACACGGGTTAGCTTCACCTGGTATGAAGGAAGCAAACCCTGTTGCGTCACAGGGCCACGGTACCGCACAAAGAACGTAAGCAAGGAGTCACAGAACTCTGTCCCAAGACTCAGGGAAAGAGTTCCTCTAGACCTCTTGCGCTCAACACCGCTACTGGGGTGTCAGAGTATAACAGAAATAATAATTTAGTGCACCAGAGTGCGTGCAGTGCCATTCTGCCAGACGCCACTAACCACCCAGACTTGGGTCAGGAAAGCATTCTATTAACACACGGCGCCGCAGTGGTGGTCACTGCAATCAGACGCTATATCGTTTGCTAGGTGTGCAGGTAGCACTGTCGGGGGCGCTAGATAGCATCCACCATTCGTGAGCAGTCAACAACACTACGAAGGGGATGATTAAGGGGTGACAGTCACACATCTACACACACGTTACAAGTATACACTAGCGCATTGCCGAGCGGCCATGCAAATCTTTTATAGCAGCAGTGCTACGAGACCTTCCAGATGGTCCAATAGGAGACGCAACAGGACCTGAGCATGTGATCCCTGACCTCCAATGGGTGGTCGTCCTGTGGGCATGCTCAGTATGGGAAAAGCAGGACTTAGTCCCAGAAAGACCTGCTCGCTGCTGATCAGTGCTAGCTACAAAGGCAAAAGAGCCTGGAAGGGCAAGGGTAACCAGTCACACTGTATCAGCTTGAGCCAGACGCTGGGACCGATGTCTCTGCTGAGCAGGCTCCACTGCAGCAGGAGAAGAATGGGAGACCGCAGCAGAGATGGTTCGATATTCCCCCTGAGCAGAGGCGGGACCTAGACACCTAACATTACCCCCTTCCTAGGGCCCCCCTCCCAGGGCCTCGCTACGTTCAAATGCTGCAATGAGCAGCGGAGCACGAATGTGCTCCACAGGTTCCCAGGTTCTCTGGGCCATGACCCTTCCAGTCCACGAGATAGAACTTTTTGCCACGTACCACCTTGCACCCCAAGATAGCATTCACTTCATAATCATCCGTGGATGAACCCAATGTCCCTGCAGATGACTTGGAAAACCGGGACATGTAAACGGGCTCTAAGAGGGACACATGAAAGGTGTCGGTGATACCCAGGCGTGGAGGAAGAGCCATACTGTAGACCACAGGATTAACCTGTTCCAGAACCTTGAAGAGACCTAAGTAGCGAGGCACAAACATAGTGGACTCAAACTTAGCGGGTGGTGAGCCACACTAAGTCGCCAGGAGCAAAGGTCGGAGCGGGGCACTGATGTGCATCGGCAGAGACCCTCATTCTCTCCATGGAGGCCCGGATGGCATCCTGTGTGCGGTCCCAGATGTCCCATGCTTCCACTACCCAGTCTGCCACCCTAGAGTCGGCAGAAGACACTGGCATGGGCACAAAAACCAGCGGATGCTGGCCATAATTAAGGAGGAATGGGGTCTGCCCAGTGGAGTCTGCTATGGCGTTGTTCAAGGCAAAATCCGCCTATGGTAGCAGGGATGCCCAGTCATCCTGCCTAGTCAAGACTAAATGTCGTAGGTATGTGACCAGGGTCTGGTTGGCCTCTCTACCAACCCATTTGTCTCGGGATGGTACGAAAAGAGAGATTCAGTTCAACACTAAGTAGGCGAAAAAGCTCTCTTCAGAGCCGAGATGCAAACTGGGGACCCCGGTCACTGACAATCTTAGACAATCTTATCAGGCATACTGTGTAATTGGAAGACGTGTTTGACAAACAACGCCACCAAGGCCCGTGCAGAAGGTAACTGTGGGAGAAGCACCAAATGCACCATTTTAGAGAAATGGTCGGTAAGTACCCAAATAATGGTGCAGCTACGGGACTTGTGTAAGCCAACCACAAAATCCATCCCGACCATCTCCCAGGGACTATCAGCCACCGATAGGGGTTAAAGTAGCCCATCAGGCCATTGTAAGAAGACCTTTTCTTGACGCAGGAGATGCACACCCGAATATAGTCTTCAACGTCACGGGCCATATGTGGCCACCAGTACGTCCTCGCCAGAAGCTCTGATGTACTCTTGATCCCAAAATGTCCACCCATCCTGGACAAGTGAGCTCAAGAGAGAACCTCCAGTCACAAATTAGATGGCATGAAAGTCTTGCCCAGGGGCACAGACTCTAGAGACACCAGAGGCGCAGTTCTCAGACTCTCGGAGAGGACAATTAGCCGAGGCTCCTCCTCCTTCTCTGATGACATCATGGAGCGGAAGAGAGCATAGCGCGTGAATGTTCTTCTTCCCGGATGGTAAATGAAGGGTGAAGTGGAAACAGGAGAAGAACAGGGACCATCTAGCCTGGCGAGAATTTAGCCTCTGGGCTGTTTGCAAATACACCAAATTCTTGTGGTAAGTGGAAACTTGGAAGGGAAAGCGAGCTCCCTCCAGGTGGTGTCTCCACTCTGAAAAGGCAAACTTCATTGCTAGCAACTCCCTTACTCCGCTGGAGTGAAGGTCTTGGAGTAGAAGAAGCAAGGATGCTTCTGACCTTGAGCGTCCTTTTGGAAGAGGACAGCTCCAGCACCGAGAGATGAGGCATCCACCTCAATAATGAAGGACTTATCCAAATTGGGACAATGCAGAATGGGAGCGCTAGCAAAATGGGAATTACAAGATAAGAAGGCCTTGGAGACTTCCTCCCACCACAAATTGGGATATGAACCCTTCTTGGTGAGGGCTACCAAGAGAGCTACCAAAGTGGAGAAGTGGGGAATGAACTGGCGATAATAATTAATGAACCCCATAAAGCGCTGCACTGCGTTGAGAGAATGAGGTTCCTGCCAGTCCATCACTGCTTGTAGCTTGGCAGGATCCATAGCTAATCGCCGGGCTGAGATAATATAACCCTGGAAAGGCAAGGACTCCTGCTCAAACAGACACTTCTCCAACCTGGCATAGAGGAAGTTTGCCCGTAGGAGGTCGAAGACTCTGCAAACATCTCTCTGGTGGAAATCTATATCTGGAGAGTAGATGAGAATATCATCCAGAAAGAAATCCAGGAAGATATAATTTACAAAGTCTTGGAAGAAGGCTGGGGGATTACATAGCCCAAAGGGCATCACCAGATATTCATAGTGCCCATCCCTGGTTTTGAAAGCCATCTTCCTTTCGTCCCCCTCACGGATGCGAATCAGGTTGTAAGCACCCCGCAGATTTCGCTTTTTAAATAGCCTCACCCCTCGTAGTTTATCAAAGAGCTCAGATATCAAGGGCAGAGGGTACTTATTCTTAATGGCGATGGCGTTAAGACCCCTGTAGTCAATGCATGGACGCAATTCTCCGTTCTTCTTTTGTACGAAGAAGAACCCCGCCCCTGCAGGTGACACCTACTTCCTAATGAATCCTCTTGCCAGATTCTTCTGGATGTATTGTGACATTGCCTCCATTTTCGTGAGGGACAGGGGATAGATGCGCCCCTGGGGAGGCTCTGCCCCTGGCAAGACATCAATAGGACAGTCATAAGGGCGGTGAGGGGGAAGAATCTCCACAGCTCTCTTGGAGAATACGCCCGCATAAGACCAATAGTGTTCAAATGACGATCCAGACCCACAGGTGAAGACAGAGCATTTTGTCAACAAGTCAAGCCTACCAGATAATTCGAACCCCCAGAAAGCCTACTATCAGTCCCCCTACCGCAAGCAAGGAAATACACATTGGGATGAGACTGACTGCAATAATCTTTCTCCAGAACAGAAGATCCAGAATCTGTCTTGGCTTAAAGAGTATCCCTTCGCTTCAGAAAGGTACTATAGCAGTTGGACCAAACAAGAGACATCTAACAGGTATGATTGCACAGCACACATGTACTCTGACAACACTCCATCAGCTGGCATTTGTGCCAATCAAGCCACAATGGACTTTGCCAAGTTCCTTGCTCAACGTGAGTTGGTCATTAAGGGACTTGTAAAGTTCAGCGATCGTGCTGAAAACTACAGGGCTTGGCGAGCCGCCTTCAAAAATGCCATAAGAGACATAGGTCTATCATGTAGTGAAGAAATGGATCTCCTGGTAAAATGGCTAGGAAGTGAGTCTGCCGAACACGCAAAGAGAATCAGAGACATTAATGTAAATTATCCAGATGTTGGCCTCAAAAGAATTTGGAATAGACTTGATGAATGCTATGGCTCAGTAGAGGTTAGAGAAAGGGCCTTGTTTAAAAGAATTGAGGACATTCCTAGAATAGCGAACAAGGACTATTCAAAGCTCAGAGAATTAACTGACTTGTTAATGGAGTTGTGTGTAGCAAAAACAGAAGGAGATGTTGTGGGGTTGACATATCTCGACACTTCTAGAGGTGTGAACCCCATAGTTCAAAAACTCCCATATAACCTGTAAGACAAGTGGGTTACATATGGTTCTAGGTATAAACAGACTTACAATGTACCATTTCCTCCATTTAATGTGTTTGTAGATTTTGTCTCGGAACAAGCAAAAATTAGAAATGATCCTAGCTTTGATTTTACGCTGTCATGCGCCAATAACTCTGTTAGTAAACCTCGCAGAACAGCTGTAGAGGTCCACAAAACTAACGTTTCCTCCACAGGTTCAGTTCAAAAAGAGTTCAGCTCCCGTCAAGGAGAAGATAAATCCAAGGACCCAATCAGACAGTGCCCCTTACACAAGAAGCCACATTCCTTACTTAATAATAATAATAATAATAATAATAATTATAATCTTTATTTATATAGCGCCAACATATTCCGCAGCGCTTTACATTTTAACAGTTTCAAACACAACAGTCATAGGTAACAATGTTAACAATACAGTAATAAAGCAAAATAAGACAAAATAAGACGACCCTGCTCGTGAGAGCTTACAATCTACAATGAGGTGGGGGAGATACAAAGTACAGGTGTGTATTTACAATGATGTATTTACAATGATGGTCCAGCCATCTTCATGGAGTGGGGAGTAGATGGAGATGCTGAATGGGCTACACACACACACACAAACATAAAATGAGTTTGATTAGGGAACGTGATAGGCCGCTCTGAACAAATGAGTTTTGAGCGAGCGCCTAAAACTATGCAAGTTGTGGACGGTCCTAATATCTTGGGGTAGAGCATTCCAGAGGATTGGCGCAGCACAGGAGAAGTCTTGTAGTCGGGAGTGGAAGGTAAGATTAGTGCAGAGGTTAGTCGAAAGTCGTTTGCAGAGCGCAGTGGTCGGCTAGGCCGATAGACAGAAATGAGGGAGGAGATGTAAGGGGGTGCCGCACTGTGGAGAGCTTTGTGGGTGAGAACAAGTACTTTGAATTGTATCCTATAATGAATGGGCAGCCACTGTAACGACTGGCGAAGAGCGGACACGTCCGAGTAACGATTAGCCAGATGGACAACCCTGGCTGCCGCATTAAGGATAGACTGGAGAGGGGAAAGTCGCGTGAGGGGGAGGCCAATTAAAAGAGCATTACAGTAGTCCAGACGGGAGTGGATTAGGGCTACAGTGAGAGTTTTTGTTGTCTCCATGGTGAGAAAAGGGCGGATTCTAGAGATGTTCTTTAGGTGTAAGCGGCACGAGCGGGCAAGATATTGTATGTGGGAGGTGAAGGAGAGATTAGAGTCAAACATAACACCCAGACAGCGTGCCTGCTGCCGGGGTGTTATTATGGTGCCACCCACGGAGAGGGAAATGTCAGATTTAGGGAGGTTAGTAGAAGGTGGGAGCAGAAGAAGTTCAGTTTTGGAGAGGTTGAGTTTCAGATAGAGAATGGACATGATGTCAGAGACTGCGGACAGACAGTCAGTGGCGTTCTGTAGTACAGCAGGAGTAAGGTCAGGGGATGACGTGTATAGTTGTGTGTCATCAGCGTAAAGATGGTACTGAAAGCCAAATCTGCTGATGGTCTGTCCAATTGGGGCCGTGTAGAGGGAGAAGAGAAGGGGGCCAAGGACTGAGCCCTGAGGTACCCCGACAGCGAGAGGAAGAGGAGATGAAGTGGAGCCAGAGAACAGAACACTGAAGGAGCGGTCGGAAAGGTAGGAGGAGAACCAGGAGAGAGCAGTGTCCTTAATGCCTAGTGACTGGAGCCTAGAGAGTAGGAGAGGGTGGTCAACAGTGTCGAAAGCTGCAGAAAGATCGAGAAGAATGAGCAGAGAGTGGTCACCATTACGTTTTGCTGTCAGAAGGTCATTAGTCACCTTGATGAGTGCAGTTTCTGTCGAATGTAGGGGGCGGAAACCGGACTGTGAAGGGTCTAGGAGGGAATGAGTGGAGAGGTAACGGGTAAGGCGGGAGTAGACTAGGCGCTCCAGGAGTTTTGAGATGAAGGGGAGATTGGAGACCGGTCTGTAGTTGTTTGTGCAGGATGGGTCAAGGGTGGGTTTTTTTAGTAATGGAGTAATGATAGAGTGTTTGAAGGAGGAGGGAAAAATACCAGAGGAAAGGGAGAGATTAAAAATTGTAGTTAGGTGAGTTGTGACGGCTGGAGAGAGAGAGACTGGAGGAGGTGTGAGGGAATGGGGTCGGTGGTGCATGTAGTCGGGCGAGAAGAGGAGAGGAGCCTCCTTCTTCTGTGATGGGATCGAAAGTGGAGATTGAGCCAGGGGAGATGTAGGGTGGAATGGGAGTCATTGCACTTGGTGTCTGGGAGCGGATTTCCTGACGAATATTGTCTATTTTCTCTATAAAGTGGGAGGCCAGGTCATCAGCACAAATGTCTGTGATATGGTCTTGTGCTTTTGGCCTGAGGAGGGAGTGAAAGGTGTTAAAAAGTTTCTTGGTGTTGTTGGATAGTGAGGAGATCAGGGTGGTGTAGTAGGACTGTTTGGCGAGGTGAAGGGCAGAGTTATAGGTCCTTAACATAAATTTGAAGTGTATGAAGTCTTCTGGTGTGCGTGTTTTCCTCCATAAGCGTTCAGCACACCTAGAGCATCACTGGAGAAATCGGGTTTGCGATGTGAGCCAGGGCTGTTTCACTCTGTGTTTGGAGGTTCTGAGGGTGAGGGGAGCTACTTGGTCAAGGGTGCTTCTAATAGTGTCATTGAAGTGATGTACGGCCAGATCAGGACAGGAAAAAGAAGAGATTGGGGACAATGATGAGTGTAAGGAGTCTGAAAGTGTATGAGGGATAATGGCTTGTAGATTTCTGAATGTGTGGTAGGTAGGAGAGTGCTGGGGTGGGCGAGGAATTGTGAGTGTGAAGGAGATAATGTTGTGGTCAGAGAGGGGAAGCTGCTCTTCAACTTAAGTGCAAAGCTTTCAGAGAAATGTCATTGGCAGAAAGGAAGGCTTTCCTTAAGGAGAACCACATCTGCTACAAATGCTGCTCTTCAACATCCCACTTCGCTAAGGACTGTGAGGTTAGTGCAACGTGTGCCGAATGTGACAACACCAAACATAACTCAGCTCTATACCCTGGACCACCATCGGATACTTTGCCCCAAGTCCAAGAGCATAGCAGGGAGCTGAATGACTCAAATACTTACACTCCAGCAATTACTTCTAAGTGTACAGAAGTTTGTGGAAATCTCATAGGAGGCAAGTCCTGCTCTCAAATTTCCCTAGTGAGAGTCTACCGAGCGGACAAAAAGGACAAAGCCATCAAAGTATATGCGATTTTAGATGATCAGAGTAACAGGTCATTAGCCAAGTCTGCCTTCTTTGATAGCTTTAACGTCAGAGGATCCAGTGCCCCCTACTCTTTGAAAACTTGTGCCGGTATAGTAGAGACAGCTGGTAGAAAAGCAACAGGCTACGTAGTCGAGTCTATAGATGGCCAAATGCGTCTGCCCTTAGAAACCATGTTGGAATGTGACCAGATTCCGGACAACAGGTCAGAGATACCTACGCCTGATGTGGCATCCCATCATCCTCATCTGAAGCGTATAGAACACCTGATTCCTAACCTTGACCCAGAGGCTCAAATAGTCTTGCTCTTTGGAGGAGATATTCTACAAGTCCACAAGGTTAGGCAGCATATCAATGGCTCTCACAATGCTCCATATGCCCAGAGACTCAACCTTGTGAGGGTCATTGTAAGAGAGGACTGTTTAGGAGAAGCACACAAACCGACAGTGGTTAACAACATGCTTACTAGTACGCTTGATCTCTCTCTCCGTGAACCATGTGAAAATCACTACTTCATGAAGGCGTTGCTACACAGCACTTCAGCACCAAGTATCTTAGCGAGTCATGCCAATGATGATTACATTCAGAATTGGAACCAAGATCACCTTGGGTGTACAGTCTTCCACAAGACCAAAGAAGATATTCGTACAGCCATATCATTTGCAGATAGACTGTTCCTAGAGATGATGGAGCAAGGAATGGTGCAGGACAAAACAAAGAGCTGGATTGCACCTCTACCCTTCAAGCCTCAAAGAGAATGCTTGTTTAACAGCAGAGAACAAGTTTACAAATGATTTGTCTCCCTCAGGCACAGCTTCCATAATAAACCGGAGATGAAAGACCATTTCTTAACCTTCATGGAGAAGATATGCAAGAACGGTCATGCAAAGTTAGAAGCTACACTTCAAGACTCTGATGACCCAACTGTTTTCACCCCAGCCCTGCTGCTTACGCAGAAGACCAACCCTAATTGCTCTCCACCTGGAGAATGTAATATTAAAGACCATCACAGGAGTCAATGGAGACAAGTACAGAGTCTCTCCAATGCCTTTTGGGACAAGTGGAAAATACACTACTTGCCTACTCTGCAACAGAAGAGAAAGTGGCAAACGAGCAAGCCTAACCTCCAGCCTGGCGGAGAAATGAATGGACATTAAGACTCATTACTCAGAAATTCCCGTGTTAAGACTATATCGTACGTAAGGTAGAAGTAAAAATAGGAAAACAAGGCGAGACCAAATTGTTCCTCAGGCCAGTTCTCATTCTGCTGTTCTCGTCCAATAAAACTAAATAGTGATGTCGGCTGACGTCAAGCGGGGAGTGATCTGTCCAGCCATATAATTACTGTCAAGAAAGTTGTCATTTTTTTTATGTCTCCGTTATTACAGACATTGTATTTTTGCATGTATTAATCCTTCATATATTTCATAATGTAAGGTAACAGCACCACCTGTTGGTCGTTTAATGCATAGATTCTAGTTTAATTTGCAATGTCTTGTGGGAAGTTCCTAGGGCATTGTGGGATTGTGCCGGTTGCATTATGGTCTTATTATGACACTGTGAAGGGAACAGCAGCCATTATTCCTCCCTGTGTCTTAGGAGAAACTACATCATTCGTGTTTTTAATGCTCCTTAAACAGCCTGCTCTAAGTATAGTTGGTAAGCACTATCTATGTGTTATAATTAGTGTTGAGCGATACCGTCCGATATTTGAAAGTATCGGTATCGGATGGTATCGGCCGATATCCAATACAAGTCAATGGGACACAAATATCGGAATGTATTCCTCTATGGTTCCCAGGGTCTGAAGGAGAGGAAACTCTCCTTCAGGCCCTGGGATCCATATTCATGTGTAAAATAAAGAGTAAAAATAAAAAATATTGATATACTTACCCTCGGACGCACCCTGGTTATCACCGCTGCAACCGCCATGATTCCTTTCCTAAGAATGAGCGCGTTAAGGACCTTCGATGACGTCGCGGCTTGTGATTGGTCGCGGTAGCGTCATGTGACCGCTCACGCGACCAATCACAAGCCGAGACGTCATCGAAGGTCCTTAACGCGCTCATTCTTAGGAAAGGAATCATGGCGGTTGCAGCGGTGATAACCAGGGCGCATCCGAGGGTAAGTATATCAATATTTTTTAATTTTTATTCTTTATTTTACACATGAATCTTAATCCCGATACCGATTCTCGATATCACAAAAATATCGGAACTCGGTATCCGAATTCCGATACCGCAAATATCGGCCGATACCCGATACTTGCGGTATCGGAATGCTCAACACTAGTTATAATTCTGCGTTTATCAATACGTTTGCTGTACTAAGTAGGTAATCATCAGTTGGTATATTACCTCATGTTACTGTATATTGCAGACTATTTGTGTTTCATGCTCTGTGCAGTTATATATTCTGAAATGCTCCTGTTATTGCATCCTATAGTTTCACCCTTTCCTGTCACATCTGCAATCAATAAAGGTTACAATTTTACAGCCTCTTCTCCTAAAGAAGACAGGGGGTTTGGCTACATGTCTAATTACACACCCTGCTAACGTGTATGAGGACATCATAGATGCTCAGGGTCGGAAGCATCCTTGCTTCTTTTTCTCCAAGACCTTCACTCCAGCGGAGAGGAATTATTCCATTGGGGACAGGGAGTTGCTAGCAACGAAGTGAGCCTTTTCAGAGAGGAGACACCTCCTGGAGGGGGCTCGCGTTCCCTTCCAAGTTTACATTGACGACAAGAATTTGGTTTATTTGCAAACAGCCCAACGGCTAAATTCTCGCCAGGCTAGATGGTCCCTGTTCTTCTCATTCCACTTCACACTTCATTTACCATCCGGGAAGAAGAACATTTGCCGCTGATGCTCTCTCCCGCTCTGTGATGTCATCAGAGGAGGAGGAGCCTCGGCTAATTGTCCCCTCCGAGAGTCTGAGAACTGTGGCTCCGGTGTCGCTAGAGTCTGTACCCCCGGGCAAGACTTTTGTGCCATCTAATTTGTGACCGGAGGTTCTCTTTTGGGCTCACTCGTCCAGGGTGGGTGGTCATTTCGGGATCAAAACGACATCAGAGCATCTGGCGAGGACATACTGATGGCTGCATATGACTTGTGACATCGGAGACTAAATTCGGGCGTGCGTCTCTTGTGCCAAGAATTGGTCTTCTCAACAATGGCCTGCTGGGTTACTTTACCCCTACCAGTGGCAGATGTGGCAGGTGGCCCTGGGAGATGGTCGGGATGGACTTTGTGGTAGGCTTACACAAATCCCGAGGCTGCACCGTTATTTGGTTAGTTACCGGTCATTTCTCCAAAATGGTGCATTTGGTGTCTCTTCCACGGTTACCTTCTGCACGGGCCTTGGCGGCGTTTTTGTTAAACATGTTTTCCGCTTACACGGTATGCCTGACAAGATTGTCAGTGACCGGGGTCCCCAGTTTGCGTCTCGGTTCTGGAAAGAGCTTTGTTGCCTACTTAGCATTGAGCTGAATATCTCTGCGTACCATCCCGAGACATATGGGTTGGTAGAGAGGGCCAACCAGACCCTTGCCACATACCTACAACATTTTGTCTCGGCCAGTCGGAATGACTGGGCATCCTTGCTACCGTGGGCGGAGTTTGCCTTGAACAACGCCGCAGCCGTCTCCACTGGGCAGACCCCATTTCTTCTTAGTTACGGCCAGCATCCGCAGGTTCCTGTGCCCATGCCCATGTCTTCCGATGACTCTAGGGTGGCAGACTTGGCAGTGTAAGCACGGGACATCTGGGACCGCACACAGGATGCCATCCAGGCCTCCAAGGAGAGAATGAGGGTCTTTGCCGATGGACATTGGTGCCCCGCTCTGACCTTTGCTCCTGGTGACTTAGTGTGGCTCTTTGCCCGCAATATCAGGCTACGAGTTGAGTCCAATAAGTTTGCACCTCGCTACTTAGGGCCCTTCAAGGTTCTGGAACAGATTAATCATGTGGTCTACAGTATGTCTCTTCCTCCGTGCCTTGGTATCACTGACACCTTGCATGTGTCCCTCTTAAAGCCCGTTTATATGTCCCTGATTCCGAGTCATCTGCCGGGACATCGGGTTCATCCACGGACGATTACGAGGTGAATTCTATCTTGGGGTGCAAGGTGGTACGTGGCAAAAAGTACTATCTGGTGGATTGGAACGGTTATGGCCCAGAGGACAGAAACTGGAAACCTATGGAGCACATTCGGGCTCCGCTGCTCATTGCAGCCTTTGAATGTAGCAAGGCCCAAGGAGGGGGGATAATGTTAGGTATTGAGTACCCACCACTGCACAGGGGGAAGCTCAAACCATATTCACTGCGGTCTCCCATTCTCCTCCAGCTGCAGTGACAGCGAAAGAATCGATCCCAGCATCTGGCTCAAGCTGATACTGTACGCTTGGTTACTGCTGCCTTTCCAGGCTCTGCCTTTGTAGCCAGCACTGATCAGCAGTGAGCAGGCATTTCAGGGACTAAGTCCTGCTTTTCCCATACTGAGCATGCCCATGGTATGACCTCCCATTGGTAGTCGGGGGTCAGATGCTCAGGTCCTGTTGCTACTTCTATTGTACCATCAGGAAGGTCCCGTAGCGCTGCTACTATAAAAAGTTTGCATGGCCGCTAATGTAAACCTGTTAACGTGTGTGTGGATGTATGCCTGTCAATGTATGAAAGCTCCAAATAATTCCCCTTCCTAGAGTTTTTGACTGCTCGTGAATGGTGGAGCTACCTAGCGCCTGACAGTGCGATCCCGCACATTTAACACAAGAGACAGTGTCTATTAGCAGCGACCGCTAGTGTGGTGCCCTGCGCAAATAGTGCGCTTTCCTGGCCCAAGTTAGGGTGGTTAATGGCGTCCGCCAGAGCGGCGCTGCATGCACTCTTGTGTGGTAAATCTTTTGTTTAGTTTATTCCCTGACACCACTGTAGCAGTGTCGAGTGCAAGAGGTCTAGAGGGACTCTTACCCTGAGTCTTGGGGCAGAGTTCTGTGACTCATTGCTTGCGCTCTCTGTGCGGTATCGCTACCTTGTGACACAACAGGGTTCGCTTCCTTCATACCAGGTGAAGCTAACCGGTGTGTCTCTTCTCTTATTACTGCCATATAGTCCGTCATTACCGAGCAGCAGGTGTCTTTTCTGCACGATGGACCCCGGACTGCGAAAGCATCTTATATCATCCCCAATTAATATTTGGTGCACTCTGCCAGTCCTAACACACACATACAGTATATATCTTTATATCTATATATAGATATATAGATATATAGATATATATCTATATATATATATATATATATATATATATATATATATATATAGTGCCTTGCGAAAGTATTTGACTCCCTGGAACTTTTTAATCTTTTCCCACATATTATGCTTCAAGCATAGAGAAACCAAACATTATTTTTTGGTGAAGAATCAACAACAAGTGGAACACAATTGTGAAGTTGAACGAAATGTATTGGTTATTTTACATTTTTGTGGAAATTCAAAAACTGAAAAGTGGGGCATGCAATATTATTCGGCCCCTTTACTTTCAGTTCAGCTGAATAAATGCACCTGCTCTGTGATAGTCTCAGGGTTCTGTTTGAAGCACAGAGAGCATCATGAAGACCAAGGAACACAACAGGCAGGTCTGTGATACCGTTGTGGAGAAGTTTAAAACTGGATTTGGATACAAAATGATTTCCATTGATGATTTGTTGATTCTTCACCAAAAATATACATTTGGTATCTTTATGTTTGAAGCATGTTATGTGGGAAAAGGTTGAAAAGTTCCAGGGAGCCAAATACGTTTGCAAGGCACTGCGCATATATATATATATATACTAGCTATTGAAACCGTTCTACGCCCGGGTGGCGAGCATTTATATTGGTATATGGTCTCCATCCTGGTATGTGCTGCTCCATCCTGCGTCCCCATCCTGTCATGTGCTGCTCCATCCTGCGTCCCCATCCTGTCATGAGCTGCTCCATCCTGCGTCCCCATCCTGTCATGTGCTGCTCCATCCTGCGTCCCCATCCTGCCATGTGCTGCACCCATCCTGCACCCCCATTCTGTCATGTGCTGCTCCCATCCTGTGCCCCCATTCTGACATGTGCTGCGCCCATCCTACGCCTCCATTCTGACATGTGCTGCACCCATCCTGCGCCTCCATTCTGACATGTGCTGCATCCATCCTGCGCCTCCATTCTGACATGTGCTACTCCATCCTGCGTCCCCATCCTGTCATGTGCTGCACCCATCCTGCACCCCCATTCTGTCATGTGCTGCACCCATCCTGTGCCCCCATTCTGTCATGTGCTGCTCCCATCCTGCGCCCCCATTCTGACATGTGCTGCACCCATCCTGCGCCTCCATTCTGACATGTGCTGCACCTATCCTGCGCCTCCATTCTGACATGTGCTGCACCCATCCTGCGCCTCCATTCTGTCACTGGCTGCTCCCATCCTGCGTCCCCATCCTGTCATGTGCTGCTTCCATCCTGCACCCCCGTTCTGTCATGTGCTGCTCCCATCCTGCGCCCCCGTTCTGTCATGTGCTGCTTCCATCCTGCACCCCCGTTCTGTCATGTGCTACTGCCATTCTGCACCCCCGTTCTGTCATGTGCTGCTCCCATCCTGCGCCCCATTCTGTCATATGCTGCTTCCATCCTGCACCCCCGTTCTATCATGTGCTGCTTCCATCCTGCACCCCCGTTCTGTCATGTGCTGCTGCCATCCTGCGCCCCCGTTCTGTCATGTGCTGCTTCCATCCTGCACTCCTGTTCTGTCATGTGCTGCTGCCATCCTGCACCCCTGTTCTGTCATGTGCTGCCCTATTCTGTCATGTGCTGCTCCCATCCTGCGCCCCCGTTCTGTCATGTGCTGCTCCCATCCATATGCCCCATACGCTGCTCCATAAAGGTTTATGGCCCCCATCAGGTGGCGTAAGTAACAAATAGCTGTGGCATGAAGTGCCACAGCCTCATGGCACAGCAATTTGTTACTTACGCTACCTGATTCTTTTCCGGCACCTGCTGTGTGTCTTCAAGAAAATGGCGCCGGAAAGCGCGGACTGCGCAGGCGCCGATTCCGGCACCAGGAGGAGCAAGACAATGGCGCCCGAAAAAAATAGCATAAGTAAAAACTTACTATAGCGGCGGATTATTTGCATAATCAGGGCGCAAATATGTAGATGGCGTCCCCGTGCTCCCGACCCCCTGCTCTCTGTGGCATTTTTTCTATAATGTAACGCTAGGAGCGTCGCGCCTGCGCAGTCTATTAAGGCTTCGGACAGAGTGACGCTCCCAGCGTTATATTATAGATATAAATATAAGAAAATTATATACTGTATTTTCCCAACCATAAGACGCACTTTTTTCCTCCAAATTTGGGAGGAAAGTGTGGGTGTGTCTTATGGTTGGAATGTAGCATGTGGGGGGCACTTGCAGAAGGCAGAAAAATGTCCCAGCTGCCCAGAATCCAGTGCTGGTGTAGCCAGGTGTTCCCAATGATTAAAGTGCAGTGAATATTCATTAGCCGCTTCCGCGCCCACCAGTCAGCTGAGTGGGGAGCATCAAATGAATAGTCCTTCACTGAAACACACATGGTTTCCCCAGCGCTGGATTCCTGCAGGGGCTGGGGAGATCTGTGTGTCCCATGGAGGAGGGGGCTGCAGCAGGGGGCCAGGGGAGACACAAGATCTCTGCATACCTGCCTGGGCTGGATGCTGAGTGCTGGGCATAAAGACCTGTTTGATGTCATGAAGTGGGCGTTCTGGATTGTCACATGGCAGTACAAAGCCCTCCCTCTTCTGATGTCATCAGAGGTCCTTCAGACTCCCCACTAGAATCTGCTGGCTTCCTCTTATGACCTGTGCTGTGGAGAAGCAGGGAGGACTGTGTGTGCAGTCATGGGATACAACATGTGGCTGGCTGGCACAATTTAAAGGTTAGTCTTTACAACACACAATACAGTACTCTGCCACTCCTGTGGTGATCTATAACTCACAGCATGCCATAGGATCTGCAGGACATGCTGGGAGTTATAGTTCTCCCAATGGGATCTTAAAGCAGCACTCCAGTGTTATTTTTCAGTTCTGGAGTGGTGCTTTAAATATAAGCCCTGTGCCCCCATTCTTACACTCACCCTCCAGCGTCTTCATATAGTACTTTACAGACACCACACTTGTCCCGCAGCACCATCTTCTGGCAGTAGCTTTCAATATAATAACATACTATTATGTATAATAATACCACATATAATAGTATGCTATTCAATTCTACCCAATTTTTTATTTTTTTTTGCTTCAAATATTTTTTCCCTATTTTCCATCTCTAAAACCTTGGTGCGTCTTATAGTCCAGTGCGTCTTATAGTCCGGTGCGTCTTATAGTCCGAAAAATACGGTATATGGAAAAATAGAAAAAGCTACCCAGGAGATGCCATTTAAGGCTAATCAACTATTCCATTAAGATAATGTAAGTGCATTTTAGCCACAGGCATACATATGTTTTTCTAAATATATAATTTTCTTATATTTGTCTTCTTTTTCCGAGAGCATATATATGGAGTATTTTATCTCCTATCGATATTTATATAAGTACAGTACTGTTGATTGTACAATTTTACTATGGATCCCTAATAATCCCCTGCTTTGGCAGAATTATTCTTTTTATATATTTTAATAATGTCTTTAATTATGTCTATACTTACTGTATATGGTTGAATATGCTCTGGTTCCCTTTTTATGCTCTAATCAGCTTGCTGGGGTTGAAGGAAGACATGAGACAGGGAGATACTATTAAGCCCAGCCTCATCTCATCTGCTCAGCACAGATTGCATAACAATGAGGACATGAAGGTTGAAGAGGAGGAGGAACAGGGGTTGGCTGAGATTAGAGGCTCGTAGCTACAGAAGCTTCGCCCAGTCTCTCCTACCTGCATGGGCTGAGAAGGAGAATAAAAGGATGAGGAGGAGGAGTCATCATGGTGGAGACAGAGAAGTATTGTCTGTAGTGACCGTGGAACATATGGCAGACTATATGTGCCCCTGCCTTTCCCGTGACCTGTGCGTTACATTCATCTCAGCCAAAAAAGAGTAATGGTTCTTCACTTTGCTAGAACCATGCTACAAGGAAAGTAAGAAATCTCTCCTTGTTGAGGCGGAGAAGTCTACTAAAATGATGCTATAGCAGAAGACAAAAATATGTTGGAAAAATTCTCATCAGACAATGCTATCACAATGAAGGAGGAGAGGCAAGGAAGACACACAACAGAGGCAAGGGTACACTGTCAAAGGTCTGGGCCAATTTCATGACAATATGACAGGGTCTAGGTTCTTATGACCAGGCATTTTTGACAAAGAGGGAAAAGTTTTTAAAGATGATGTTAGGGTTGCCAGATTGCACTAAATAAATATAAATAATAAAATGCAACCACAACCCGGGGTCCACGATGCAGAGATGGAAAACTGCTGCTGGTGAAAAATGGCGAAAGCGTAAAAGTGAGTGATCGCTCGTGCACAGTGAGTTAACGCCACACCGTGTGAAAGGAACACAGAGTACCCTGCTCTTCCCAGAGCAGTACTGAACAGAAGATTATAAAGTGTATTGCCCTGTTAAACATCACAGGACTAAAGCATATGAATAGAACTAGCACTGCAACCGAATCGTGTCACTCGCACATGGGAATGAAACAGAAGCTGAGTATAATATCCTGACAAGGGTTGAGCTTGCTCTGAGACTCTACTGTGCTAACTGCACACATGTAGATTACAGATGCTAAGCCAAATAGCTTATTGACCCCACTAACGCAAGCTGCCTGCCTAAGTGTACAGTCCCGAAACCAGACGGACACACAACACATGCAGACAGAGTGGTAGAGTCTTCACTCACATAGCCATATATAAATGATACTAGTGTGCCCGCTGGCACCATTGGGGATATTTTATACAATAGGCTCCACCCCAAACATTCATGCCCAGTCGACCGAAACATCGCCCACGGACCAATCCGAAGCTGCCACATCACCAGAGAAGGAGATGTCCGACCACCAATAAAAAGACGCCACATCACGGACATGATCAGTATGGTGATTTCTGGACTTAGACTCCAGAGCGCCGGAGTTCAGCTGCCTATCACTGGTTGCCATAGACTTAGCTGGAGAGACAGCAAGAACCAAATGAACACTGGGAGCCTGAGCAAGATGCTGGGACCAACGTCTATGCTGAGCAGCACCCACAGTGACTGAGTCCAAATGGAAGACTGCAGAGGCAGATAAAGCTTGGGATCTATCCAGTGCAGTGGGAGAATCCCGATGCCTTACAGATAATCAAGTATTACGTGGCCAATAAAACCAACCATAATTCCTCTGTGACCATCAGCTATTGGGTCTCAAAGCTGGATGACTGACATGTGCTATCCTTCAATGCCTTGAAGGTGTTGAGCTGCCCTGCTGCTGACATCTTGTGGGACACCCACCAGGGCTGTGGGGTACTCTGAACTGGATTGGGCAGTTCTTTGGGGAAGTCACGGGGCCGTGACCCGACTCCGTAACCCTGGGCGTGCAATAAAAATTAAAGGGGAAAAGTTATATGGGATTGATTCATGACTCCACAGTGTTGTTTGTTAATGGATAGCCAATGCTGCGGTTCAGGTCCACTGGGGCCGATGGTGACGCAGTAAAGATGCTACAGCTTCCCACGGATGGAGCGGGACCACAGGGCAGTTATAACAGTCAGTTCTGATATATTCAATGATGGTAACTGTTGTAATACAAGGCAGGTGATGCAGTAAATAATTCTGAGGATACAGCAGCGTGCAGTCTCCACACTTTACTCACAGTCTTTAGGTACATTCACCAGCCAGGTGCTGTGTCCTCCAGGTCGATGGTCCAGCCAGCTCTCAGGTAATTTGGATGCACTTTTCCGGGACTCCCTTCTTATGTACCTTCCCAGGTCGTCACTCTGTGCTGGCTCACTCACTCCTGCCCTGCACCTTACACACAGTGTCCCAAGCCAGCAGCTTAGGGTCCTATCAGGTGACGACCTCATGATCTCCTTGACCCTTTGTGGATACCTTTTCAGCGATTGTGTGTAGATTTGGCTGTCGCACGTACAGATAATAGAGCTTCCAGTTTGCTAGTTGAGTTCTACAGTCTCTCTACTAGTCTGGGGCCGGTCTCCACAGTGACCTGGTCCCTCCATCTGACGACGGTCGGTGTAGATTCGGGCACCACGGGCACCACCTTTTCTCTCTGGCTTCTTTCTGTTACTTCTTTCTTCTCTCTCATACTCTTCAGACTCTCTCCGCCTCAGTCCAGTTTCCATGACAACATCCTCACTTCCAACTGTCACTCTACCTCCAGGTCTCTTATTCTTACCTATTTTCTCACCCACACCCTCTACCTAGTTCCCCCTCCAGTCTTAGATGGGACCCTCCCTAGATAGGGTCTGCTTAGATCCCCTGGCCTGGAGTGGTGTGGTGTTGGATGCTAGTTTGCGGGTACCGGGTCATACTCCTTCCTTACCCGAGAGAGGGGTACCACAACTCTGACTGAGGTTCAGTACCTCTGAGGAGACTGGACCCTCAGGGGTACCACACTTGTCTGAGAGGGTTTTTAGGGCCATCTGGGGGATCAAAACAGATGCTTTTGCCTGTCTACAGAAATTGCTAACTGGCTCACTCTGCTAAAAATGAGCAAAGCTTGCATTAGCCCCAACTTTGTGCAAAGCCTTTATGAGTGTGGAATTAATGTACATTAACTACAGTTTTAAAGTATTTCTAAGAGACACTCCAGCTGTTGCCTTCAAGAGTTTATGGCTGACTGTATTACCATCCTTATAATTCTGTCAAGGCTTAACACTTTGTTCAGAGCTTTTATGAGTGTAGGAGCACATCGACTATATTCTAAATATTTTAATGATGCCCTCCAGTTGTTGTCTTTAAGGGTGTATGGATGAGCTTGCTTATATTTTTTTCCTACCTTTCCATTTTATGAGAGGAGTATAAAAATTACACTTTGTTCACCATATTTTAATGAGGTACTACAGTTGGTGCCTTCAAGAGTGTATGGTTGACCTTGCTTGTAAATTTTAGTAGGCTTTGTACTTAGTGCATAGCCTTCATGAGTCTAGGAGTACCATTACATGACAATTTGAACAAAATGTGTATGAGGCTTTCCTTTATTTCTAATACAGGGTGTATTTAAGTCAATCTTCCATGATTAGAGTTGAGCGACCTTGACCTTTTTAGAGTCGAGCCGGGTTTCGCGAAACCCGACTATCTCAAAAGTCGGGTCGAGTGAAATCGGCCGATTATGACGTAATCGACCGAAACACGAAACCCAATGCAAGTCAATGGGGCAGCATAGTCGGCAGTGAGTGGGGGCCAGGAAAACACCTAGAGTGCCCATTTTAATGTCAAAACCATCCATTCTTCTTAATGAAGTTTGTCAAGCGTAATTTACCTTATAATAATTGGAAGGCATTTGAAATTGGGGGTCATTTTGCTAAAGTTGTGGTGGGTAGGGCTGGTTCAAGTAATTAGTGGGCCCAGGAAATCTGGACCACGTCACGGCAGTGGAGCAGGGAGAGGTAAGTATTTCAACTTTGCAAGTGCTGTGAACCTGAGCAAGCAGGGGGGGCCCACTCGTTGGCATTGGCACTGGCACAGGGCCCTCAAAGTACAGCGGTGTGTTTGCACGGCGGGGGCACCTCCCACCGGCAGCAACACTTTTGCGTACTATGAGAGGCCCTGTGCCAGTGACGTCGCCAACTAGTATTCCTCCCCCCACCTGATGAAGGAACCTGCACTTTCATCTGCACCTTCCTCTTTGTCCCCGTGTAAGGTGGTATGGTATGCGGGAAGAGCAACCTGACTTTCAGCAGGGTCACAATGTTGTTGTGTAGCGTGCACGGGGAATGTTGCGTTATGGGTCAATGTACCAGCAGACTCATCTATCAATGGCTGGGCAATGGGCAGGATGAGGAGGAAACACAGATATAGGCCCAAAGAATAAAGTGGGCTAAATGCAGTTCAAAATTGGTAACACAGGAATAACCAGGGGGCATTGCAGTGGAGGACAACTGGAATGAGAGGCTGACACAGAGAGTAGGCCCAAATCAGTAAGTAGTCGAAATGCAGTTCAAAATTGGCAACCGTAGTAAACAGGCGGCACAGCTTTGTTCAGTGGAGGAGAACAGCAAGGAGTGGCAGACACCGATAGTAGGCCCCAACCCAACTAGTAGGCCAAATGCAGTCTAACATTAACAACTACTTAACGAGCGCCTGAAAACGGAATTTCAGGACAGGAAACCAGGAGAACAGCAAGGAGCGGCAGACACTGTTAGTAGGCCCCAAACCAACTAGTACGCCAAATGCAGTTGTTCCATTTAACCACAATTTAACGAGAGCATGAAGATAGAAGCTCAGGAAAGGCAACCTGGAGAACACCTTGGAGTGGAACACACCATCTCTCTCCACCCCATACCCATTTTGTAGGCCTAATGCAGTGTAGTTTTCTACAACTACTAAACGAGAGTCGGAAGACCGAAGCAATGGCAAGGAAACCTGGGGAACACCTTGGAGTGTAACACACCATCTCTCTCCACCCCATAGCCAATTTGGAGGCCTAATGCAGTGTAGTTTCCAACAACTACTAAACGAGAGCATTAAGATCGAAGCTCTGGAAAGGCAACCTGGAGAACACCTTGGAGTGTAACACACCATCTCTCTCCACCCGATACCCATTTTGTAGGCCTAATGCAGTGTAGTTTTCTACAACTACTGAACGAGAGTCTGAAGACCGAAGCAATGGCAAGGAAACCTGGGGAACACCTTGGAGTGTAACACACCATCTCTCTCCACCCGATACCCATTTTGTAGGCCTAATGCAGTGTAGTTTTCTACAACTACTAAACGAGAGTCGGAAGACCGAAGCAATGGCAAGGAAACCTGGGGAACACCTTGGAGTGTAACACACCATCTCTCTCCACCCGATACCCATTTTGTAGGCCTAATGCAGTGTAGTTTTCTACAACTACTAAACGAGAGTCTGAAGACCGAAGCAATGGCAAGGAAACCTGGGGAACACCTTGGAGTGTAACACACCATCTCTCTCCACCCGATACCCATTTTGTAGGCCTAATGCAGTGTAGTTTTCTACAACTACTAAACGAGAGTCGGAAGACCGAAGCAATGGCAAGGAAACCTGGGGAACACCTTGGAGTGTAACACACCATCTCTCTCCACCCGATACCCATTTTGTAGGCCTAATGCAGTGTAGTTTTCTACAACTACTAAACGAGAGTCGGAAGACCGAAGCAATGGCAAGGAAACCTGGGGAACACCTTGGAGTGTAACACACCATCTCTCTCCACCCGATACCCATTTTGTAGGCCTAATGCAGTGTAGTTTTCTACAACTACTAAACGAGAGTCGGAAGACCGAAGCAATGGCAAGGAAACCTGGGGAACACCTTGGAGTGTAACACACCATCTCTCTCCACCCGATACCCATTTTGTAGGCCTAATGCAGTGTAGTTTTCTACAACTACTAAACGAGAGTCTGAAGACCGAAGCAATGGCAAGGAAACCTGGGGAACACCTTGGAGTGTAACACACCATCTCTCTCCACCCGATACCCATTTTGTAGGCCTAATGCAGTGTAGTTTTCTACAACTACTAAACGAGAGTCGGAAGACCGAAGCAATGGCAAGGAAACCTGGGGAACACCTTGGAGTGTAACACACCATCTCTCTCCACCCCATACCCAATTTGTAGGCCTAATGCAGCCTACTTTCCGACAACTACTAAATGAGAGCATGAAGATCGAAGCTCAGGAAAGGCAACCTGGGGAACACCCTGGAGTGTAACACACCCTCTCTCTACACCACGGAAGGGCTGATTCTTAGGAAGGAAGGCTGTCGGAAAGAAGCAGGGCGCGTCCGAGGGTGATTATATTCTTATTAGGTATATACTCACCCTCGGACGCGCCCTGCTTCTTTATTTGTAATGAATGTTTATTTGCAATGTGGTTTTGACTTACTCTATTTTTTGGTAAATAATGATTTTATTATTTTCATTGTTTTGCATCTTCTTGGCAATAATATAAAGAAGACGCGACAGGACAACACTCGGTGGATGCCATATCTGTGTTTTAAATTGAAAAAAACTTTCAGTTAACTATTTGCAGGAGAAAGTTATTGTAGCTGGTGGCCATTTTTAGTACTGTACCAGATTTTTGTTGTATGTGTTTGTTTTTAATGTTAAAATGTCTGCATTTGATATCTCTCCAGTATTTTCTTTTTTATAAGCAAAATACTTATTTTTATATTTTCTGATGTTGGTTCAAGGGGTACACGGGCAGCAGTAGACAGGTCAGTGGAGGCCTAGTGGAAGGAGGGACCGCAGACAGGCTTCGAAGGCCTAACATAACAAATTGGGCTGGCTGTAGGCAATTTAAAATTGGTTCCAGGGGAACACGGGCAGCAGTGGCCTGGTCTGTGTAGTAGTAGTGGAAAGAACGGGCCGCAGACAGGCTTCGAAGGCCTAACATAACAAAAATTGGGATGTAGGCAATTTACAATTGGTTCCAGGGGAACACGGACAGCAGTAGACAGGTCAGTGGAGGCCTAGTGGAAGGAGGGACCGCAGACAGGCTTCGAAGCCCTAACATAATAAATTGGGCTTGCTGTCGGCAATTTTAAATTGGTTCCAGGGGAACACGGGCAGCAGTGGCCTGGTCAGTGTAGTAGTAGTGGAAAGAACGGGCCGCAGACAGGCTTCGAAGGCCTAACATAACAAAAATTGGGCTGTAGGCAATTTAAAATTGGTTCCAGGGGAACACGGGCAGCAGTAGACAGGTCAGTGGAGGCCTAGTGGAAGGAGGGACCGCAGACAGGCTTCGAAGCCCTAACATAATAAATTGGGCTTGCTGTCGGCAATTTTAAATTGGTTCCAGGGGAACACGGGCAGCAGTGGCCTGGTCAGTGTAGTAGTAGTGGAAAGAACGGGCCGCAGACAGGCTTCGAAGGCCTAACATAACAAAAATTGGGATGTAGGCAATTTACAATTGGTTCCAGGGGAACACGGACAGCAGTAGACAGGTCAGTGGAGGCCTAGTGGAAGGAGGGACCGCAGACAGGCTTCGAAGGCCTAACATAATAAATTGGGCTGGCTGTAGGCAATTTAAAATTGGTTCCAGGGGAACACGGGCAGCAGTGGCCTGGTCAGTGTAGTAGTAGTGGAAAGAACGGGCCGCAGACAGGCTTCGAAGGCCTAACATAACAAAAATTGGGCTGTAGGCAATTTAAAATTGGTTCCAGGGGAACACGGGCAGCAGTAGACAGGTCAGTGGAGGCCTAGTGGAAGGAGGGACCGCAGACAGGCTTCGAAGCCCTAACATAATAAATTGGGCTTGCTGTCGGCAATTTTAAATTGGTTCCAGGGGAACACGGGCGGCAGTAGCCAGGTCAGTGTAGTAGTAGTGGAAAGAACGGGCCGCAGACAGGCTTCGAAGGCCTAACATAACAAAAATTGGGCTGTAGGCAATTTAAAATTGGTTCCAGGGGAACACGGGCAGCAGTAGACAGGTCAGTGGAGGCCTAGTGGAAGGAGTGACCGCAGACAGGCTTCGAAGGCCTAACATAAGAAAAATGTCAATACAATGGTATTGACAGTGCCAGGCATTGAAGGATGTCAGCGCATAGACTAAACATTGGTGGAGCTGTGAGAGAAAATTTTGCAAGTGGTAGAGCACTGTTTGACCTGAGGGGGGGGACTGTCTTGTGGCCGGCGGTACACGCCCAGGGCCCCTCTTATTACAATGGTGTGTCTGACGTTGGGTGCGCACCACCACCGCCAGACACTTTATTGTACTATGAGGGACCTAGTGGCAGTGCCGTCGACAAAAAGCGGGCACACCCACCTCCTCAGACAAACAGTACTCTCACGGGTGCTGGCGCCAAGTGGCGATACCACGGCCCCGTGTGGGGACTTTGGCCATTTAGGGAGGTGTTAACATGTCGGATGCTGGACAATCAGGTGCTGCAAATTACAAGATTGGAAAAGTCGTTCAGAATAGTCCACAGGCAAGACCTTTACATAGGAAAGCTAGGTGTCAGCCGGGCAAGGTGGGGCAAAAGATTTCGAAATCCAGTTGTGGTTCATTTTAATGAAGGTTAGATCATCTACATTTTGGGTAGCCAGACGAGTCCTTTTTTCTGTTAGTATTGAACCTGCAGCACTGAATACTCTTTCTGATAGGACACTAGCTGCCGGGCAAGCAAGCTCCTGCAATGCATATTCTGCCAATTCTGGCCAGGTGTCTAATTTTGATGACCAGTAATCAAATGGGAATGACGGTTGAGGGAGAACGTCGATAAGGGATGAAAAATAGTTAGTAACCATACTGGACAAATGTTGTCTCCTGTCACTTTGAATTGATGCTGCAGTACCTGTCCTGTCTGCGGTCATAGCAAAATCACTCCACAACCTGGTCAGAAAACCCCTCTGGCCAACGCCACTTCTGATTTCTGCCCCTCTAACACCTCTGGTCTGCTGGCCCCTGCAGCTCGTGTTAGAACGATCACGGGCGCTGTGTGCAGGGAATGCCAGAAGCAAACGGTCAACAAAAGTTGATTGTTTGGTTGCTAATATTAGTTCCAAGTTCTCATGTGGCATTATATTTTGCAATTTGCCTTTATAGCGAGGATCAAGGAGGCAGGCCAACCAGTAATCGTCATCGTTCATCATTTTTGTTATGCGTGTGTCCCTTTTGAGGATACGTAAGGCATAATCCGCCATGTGGCCCAAAGTTCCAGTTCTCAAATCTGTGGTTGTGCTTGGTTGAGGGGCAGTTTCAGGCAAATCCACGTCACTTGTGTCCCTCCAAAAACCAGAACCCGGCCTTGCCGCGCCAACAATTTCCACTGGCCCCGGAAAAGCTTCCTCATTAAAAATATAATCATCCCCATCATCCTCCTCGTCCTCCTCCTCCTGTTCGCCCGCTACCTCGTCCTGTACACTGCCCTGGCCAGACAATGGCTGACTGTCATCAAGGCTTTCCTCTTCCTCAGCTGCAGACGCCTGATCCTTTATGTGCGTCAAACTTTGCATCAGCAGACGCATTAGGGGGATGCTCATGCTTATTATGGCGTTGTCTGCACTAACCAGCCGTGTGCATTCCTCAAAACACTGAAGGACTTGACACATGTCTTGAATCTTCGACCACTGCACACCTGACAACTCCATGTCTGCCATCCTACTGCCTGCCCATGTATGTGTATCCTCCCACAAAAACATAACAGCCCGCCTCTGTTCACATAGTCTCTGAAGCATGTGCAGTGTTGAGTTCCACCTTGTTGCAACGTCTATGATTAGGCGATGCTGGGGAAGGTTCAAAGAACGCTGATAGGTCTGCATACGGCTGGAGTGTACGGGCGAACGGCGGATATGTGAGCAAAGTCCACGCACTTTGAGGAGCAGGTTGGATAACCCCGGATAACTTTTCAGGAAGCACTGCACCACCAGGTTTAAGGTGTGAGCCAGGCAAGGAATGTGTTTCAGTTGGGAAAGGGAGATGGCAGCCATGAAATTCCTTCTGTTATCACTCAGTACCTTGCCTGCCTCAAGATCTACAGTGCCCAGCCACGACTGCGTTTCTTTCTGCAAGAACTCGGACAGAACTTCAGCGGTGTGTCTGTTGTCGCCCAAACACTTCATAGCCAATACAGCCTGCTGTCGTTTGCCAGTAGCTGCCCCATAATGGGAGACCTGGTGTGCAACAGTGGCAGCTGCGGATGGAGTGGTTGTGCGACTGCGGTCTGTGGACGAGGTCTCGCTTCTGCAGAAGGACGAGGAGGAGGAGGAGGGGGTGCGAACGGCTACCGCCAACTGTTTCCTAGACCGTGGGCTAGGCAGAACTGTCCCAAACTTGCTGTCCCCTGTGGACCCTGCATCCACCACATTTACCCAGTGTGCCGTGATGGACACGTAACGTCCCTGGCCATGCCTACTGGTCCATGCATCTGTTGTCAGGTGCACCTTTGTGCTCACAGATTGCCTGAGTGCATGGACGATGCGCTCTTTAACATGCTGGTGGAGGGCTGGGATGGCTTTTCTGGAAAAAAAGTGTCGACTGGGTAGCTCGTAGCGTGGTACAGCGTAGTCCATCAGGGCTTTGAAAGCTTCGCTTTCAACTAACCGGTAGGGCATCATCTCTAACGAGATTAGTCTAGCTATGTGGGCGTTCAAACCCTGTGTACGCGGATGCGAGGCTAAGTACTTCCTTTTTCTAACCATAGTCTCATGTAGGGTGAGCTGGACTGGAGACCTGGAGATCGTGGAACTAGCGGGGGTGCCGGTGGACATGGCAGACTGAGAGACGGTGGGAGATGGTATTGTTGCCGCCGGTGCCCTAGATGCAGTGTTTCCTACTACGAAACTGGTGATTCCCTGACCCTGACTGCTTTGGCCTGGCAAAGAAACCTGCACAGATACTGCAGGTGGTGCAGAAAATGGTGGCCCTACACTGCCGGAAGGGATGTTGCGTTGATGACTAGGTTCATTGGCCAAGGGTGCTACAACCTTAAGGGACGTTTGGTAGTTAGTCCAAGCTTGCAAATGCATGGTGGTTAAATGTCTATGCATGCAACTTGTATTGAGACTTTTCAGATTCTGCCCTCTGCTTAAGGTAGTTGAACATTTTTGACAGATGACTTTGCGCTGATCAATTGGATGTTGTTTAAAAAAAATGCCAGACTGCACTCTTTCTAGCATCGGATACCTTTTCAGGCATTGCAGACTGAGCTTTAACCGGATGGCCACGCTGTCCTCCAACAGGTTTTGACTTTGCCACGCGTTTTGGGCAAGATACGGGCCCGGCAGATGGAACCTGTTGCGATGTTGATGCCTGCTGCGGCCCCTCCTCCTCCGCTTCAGAACTGCTGCCGCCTGCACCCTGTTCCCCTAATGGCTGCCAATCGGGGTCAAGAACTGGGTCATCTATTACCTCTTCTTGTAGCTCGTGTGCAACTTCGTCTGTGTCACCGTGTCGGTCGGTGGTATAGCGTTCGTGATGGGGCAACATAGTCTCATCAGGGTCTGATTCTTGATCAGCACCCTGCGAGGGCAATGTTGTGGTCTGAGTCAAAGGACCAGCATAGTAGTCTGGCTGTGGCTGTGCATCAGTGCACTCCATGTCAGATTCAACTTGTAATGGGCATGGACTGTTAACTGCTTCACTTTCTAAGCCAGGGACGGTATGTGTAAAGAGCTCCATGGAGTAACCCGTTGTGTCGCCTGCTGCATTCTTCTCTGTTGTTGTTTTTGCTGAAGAGGACAAGGAAGCGACTTGTCCCTGACCGTGAACATCCACTAACGACGCGCTGCTTTTACTTTTACCAGTTTCACGAGAGGAGGCAAAAGAGCTAGAGGCTGAGTCAGCAAGATAAGCCAAAACTTGCTCTTGCTGCTCCGGCTTTAAAAGCGGTTTTCCTACTCCCAGAAAAGGGAGCGTTCGAGGCCTTGTGTAGCCAGACGACGAACCTGGCTCCACAGCTCCAGACTTAGGTGCAATATTTTTTTTCCCACGACCACCTGATGCTCCACCACTACCACTACCCTCATTACCAGCTGACAATGAACGCCCCCGGCCACGACCTCTTCCACCAGACTTCCTCATTGTTTTAAAAACGTTGTCAAACTAACGGTATTTGTTGCTGTCACACAACTTACACGGTGAGCTATAACTTCAGTATGATTTAGCTACCCCTTTACAGGTGGGTGAGACCACAACGAAAATCAGGCACAATGTTACACACTCTGTTGTTGGTGGCAACAAATGAGAGAGATGCCACACACGCAGGACTGTCACTGAAGCGCAAATGTAAATATTAATCTCCCACTGATTTGTTTTTGTTTTTTAAAAGGGAGACTTTAGAAAAAAAAAAAATAATAAAAAAAAATGATTTTTTAAGGAAGAATTTATAAACCAAATAAAATAAAATGATTGTTTCAGGGAGAATTTAGAAAACAAATAAAAAAAAAAATAGGCTTTCTATGGCCCACTGAGTGAGAGAGGATGCACACAGGAGTCAGGAGTGGCACACAAGCCCAAAGGCCAATATTTATCTCCCACTGATTGATTTAGTGATTTTTTTCAGGTAGATTTTGGAACCCAAATCAAGCAAAAAAATAAATAGGCTTTCTATGGCCCACAATTGGAGAGAGAGAGATGGCACACCCAGGAGTCAAGACTGGCACACAAGCAGACAGGGCAATATTAATCTCCCACTTTTTTTTTTTTTTTCCAGGAAAAATTTATAAACCCAATAAAAAAAATAATAAATAGGCTTTCTATGGCCCACTATCTGAGAGAGAGAGATGGCACGCTTAGGACTGGCACACAAGCCCAAAGGCTAATATTAATCTCCCACTGATTGATTTATTGATTTTTTCAGGTAGAATTTAGAACCCAAATCAAGCAAAAAAATTAATAGGCTTTCTATGGCCCACTGAGTGAGAGATGGCACACAAAGGAGTAAGGAGTGGCACACAAGCCCTGAGGCCAATATTTTTCTCCCACTGATTGATGTAGTGATTTTTTCAGGTAGATTTTAGAACCCAAATCAAGCAAAAAATTAAATAGGCTTTCTATGGCCCACTGAGTGAGAGATGACGCAGACAGGGATGGCACTCTAGCAGAAATGCCAATCTTAATCTCCCACAAAAAAAAAAAAAAAGGAACTGTCCTTCAATTACTATCTCCCTGCAGTAATCTCAGCCAGGTATGGCAGGCAGCAATAAGGAGTGGACTGATGCACAAATTAAATAAAAAGTGTGGACAAACAAACAAGATAGCTGTGCAGAAAGGAAGGAACAAGAGGATTTGTGCTTTGAAAAAAGCAGTTGGTTTGCACAGCGGCGTACACACAGCAATGCAGCTATCAGGGAGCCTTCTAGGGCAGCCCAATGAGCTACAGCGCTGAGGAAAAAAAAAAAATGTAGCTTCCACTGTCCCTGCACACCGAAGGTGGTGTTGGGCTGTGGAAATCGCTACACCACAAGCGGTTTGGTGGTTAATGGACCCTGCCTAACGCTATCCCTGCTTCTGACGAAGCGGCAGCAACCTCTCCCTAAGCTCAGATCAGCAGCAGTAACATGGCGGTCGGCGGGAACGCCCCTTTATAGCCCCTGTGATGCCGCAGACAGCAAGCCAATCACTGCAATGCCCTTCTCTAAGATGGTGGGGACCAGGACCTATGTCATCACGCTGCCCACACTCTGCGTTTACCTTCATTGGCTGAGAAATGGCACTTTTCGCGTCATTGAAACGCGACTTTGGCGCGAAAGTCGCGTACCGCATGGCCGACCCCGCACAGGGGTCGGATCGGGTTTCATGAAACCCGACTTTGCCAAAAGTCGGCGACTTTTGAAAATGAACAACCCGTTTCGCTCAACCCTATCCATGATATCTTTGGCAGTTCATGCTTCATTCATAAATTACACTGAAATCTCCTTTTTTTTAAATTTCAATTTTTCTTAACTTATTTTTTTTTTTAAATTCTTTTAAATTTTGCCTTATATTGAAATAATTTTACAGGAAACTGTAAACTAAAATTTTACTCATTGTAAAATAGACAAACAAACTGGTGCACTTAGGAAGTGACTGAAGAATAAGGATACCCTGGTGTACTAACAAAGTTATAGCTTTGCGGCTGCAGGTGAAGAAAACGGGTTCTGTGCAAAACCTGTTCAATAAATGTAGTTCTGATAATAAAGAATGAAGATCACCGCGCTGCAATGCAGATATGTGAGCTTGCTGAGTACCTGGGGTGTATATATAGTAATAAAGAGACTTACTTGGCTAGGTTTGAGAGGATGCTGATATGCTGCACCAATGGCTGGATAGTGGGCGTGCAGAGAGGCCAAGGTGTGGTGAGCATCTTCCCATGGTGGCGACTCTCGCAAGCCCGGGATCCGATGGAGGAGGGTGTTAGGGGTCAAGTTCCCACCTCCGCACAGGGGGAATCTTGAACCATGTCCACTGCAGCCTCCCATTCTTCACCAGCCGCAGTGGAGCCTGCTCAGTGGAGACGTCGGTCCCAGCATCTGGCTCAAGTTGATACTGTGTGACTGGTTACTGCTGCCTTTCCACGCTCTGCCTTTGTGGCCAGCACTGATCAGCAGCGAGCAGGTCTTTCTGGGACTAAGTCCTGCTTTTCCCATACTGAACATGCCCACAGGACGACCTCCCATTGGAGGTCGGGGGTCACATGCTCAGATCCTGTTGCAGCTCCTATTGGACCATCAGGAAGGTCCCGTAGCACTACTGCTATAAAAGGTTTGCATGGCCGCTCGGCCACGCGCTAGTGTATACTTGATAACGTGTGTGTGTAGATGTGTGACTGTCGCTCCTTAATCATTCCTCTTCCTGGTGTTGTTGAATGCTCGTGAATGGTGGATGCTATCTAGGCACTGCTCCTGATAGCGAGTTTCCTACTCCACACTGATGAGGGGCAAAAAACCCCGAAACAGCTGTTTGTGGATGGATACCATGCTTTGCATAGGTGGTTTTCCTTTATTGGATGTTTTCCTTTATTGGATGCTGCCCTTCCCTTGGTTGTTCCTTCCTGGGGAAAGGCCTGGCTATTCACTGCCTGCGTTGAGAAACACGTGATCGTGTCTCTGCAGCTCTTCTACATGCATTTGCATATTTGGGGGCAGTGTTCTGGATCACTGCGTTGAGAAACACGTGATGATGTCTCCGCAGTGTTGGATGTTTTGGTCTCCACGAGGTCAATCATCCGTGCCTTTATAGGCTATCTAGCACCCGACAGTGATACCTGCACACCAAGCACACATTACAGTGCCTTTGCAGTGCCCACTTATACGGCACCGTGCACAATCAGTGCACTTTCCTGACAGCCTGTCAATGTAGGGTGGGAATTCCCGCTTGGACTCAGCATCTGATTCAAAATCACCAGTTTAGTGGGGGTGATTCATAGGGATCCCACTAGTGTCTTTCAGCTGCACCCTGTGACTGCTAACAGGGCGCACCGTATTTGTGGCGACTCTGTGAAGCAACAGAGTTCACTCCTATTCACACTGGGTGAGGTCTAACCCTCGTGTGAGCAAGCGTCCATCCGCCATTACTCAGCAGCAGGTGTCATCTCTGCTCGGTGGACCCCGGACTGCGAAAGTACCTCATATTCTCTATCACTATTACTTGGTGTGTTCCGCCATTCCTCTCAGAGGGTGCACGTGTACCAGGTTAGAAACTAGCGGCTAATGCGGCATGTTGATTGCACATGTAAAGATTCATACATTTAGTAGTCAAATTATTGCACTTTTTCCCTCTATTCATTATTTTGCCAAGTTGGAAGATTACGTGAGTGGTCTCATCCCTTTGTGGTGTCAAAAAAGGCCCCGGCTAGGCAACCCTTGCCACCCTTGTGAAATGCAGACCCACGAATGTTGCTGGTCACAGCTATAGCTGTGTCTGAGGATGCACTGCTAGTCATGGCTGCATCATTACATGTCTGCGACATACGGCGCAATGTAACCTGCTTGTCTTCCTCCTCAAATGACCTACTCAGCTGTGTGCCTCTGTGTTCATGCCAACTGAGATCTAACACCTCATCATCATCATCATCCTCTGTTTTTTCATATTCCTCGCCCTTAGTGTTGCCCTACTCCTCTTCCTGCCCTGTCAGCTCAGTACAGTCTGCATGAGTAGTATAGCATCGGGTGGTTTCGTCAAACTCAATCTGACAGGTGCCGCGCCCCTATCAAAGTGTATCAAAGTGTGTAACCCCTCCCCTCCTCCTGTCAGCCAGCTGTCCCTGAGGCTGGCTGATTTCCCCTTTTGATATCGTTTGATATACTTTAATTTGTTGCAGTTTGATATTATTCACGTATTTGTTTTATATTTTTATACGTAGCTCGAGTTTGATTCTGTAAGCTGTATTTTATTCATAGTGTATCCATATAGTTCAGAACTTAAAGCTGTTTATTTGTGTCTCTACACGTATTTGTTTTATATTTTTATACGTAGCTCGAGTTTGATTCTGTTAGCTGTGTTTTATTCATAGTGTATCCATATAGTTCAGAACTTAAAGCTGTTTATTTGTGGCTCTACTGAACACTAGTACTAAATGGTGAACATTAACTAAATGTTTATTTTCACAAACAGAAAATCTGCTGTGGGTCAGAGGTTTATAACACCTAGGCCAATTGTTGTTGTATTTGCTTTCCCAATAAATGCTTATTTACACAAACCGAAAAGACAGATTTTCTGTTTGTACCTGTATTGTACCTGAAGGTTATGTAGGGTTATCTGCGGGTCATGTGCCCAGGCATTGTGTATTATTTATGTTTTTATAACGCAGAATGTTTGATATTTGCTTTCTCTTTTTTGTGTCTGTAGATGTCATCTGAGAAGTTATTTGTGGTTCTACTGAGCATTAACTAAATGATTGTCACCTTGATTCTGTAAGCTGTGTTTATTCACAGTGTACCAGATTTTCTCTTTTGTGCCTACATATATATATATATGTATATGTATATATATATATATATATATATATATATATATATATATATATATATAATATGACCCAATGTTACAACACAAGCAAGTAAGAAGCGGTATGTTTTATACGAATATAAATTTTATTTCTCACAATAAAACAGCATCTCAAATTTTAAGTTAGCTAACAGCATGATGTTGACAAATGCTATTTGTGTATATATAATATGCCACAATGTTACAACACAAGCCTGCAGCATGTTATTTAGCGTGTTTTATTCATGTTTTATGTTTGATATTGTTAATTTGATTCTGGGATAACATTTCTCTTTGTGCATTTCTATCATATCAATTAGATACTCATTTTTTATATGAAGCTGTTATGAGTTTACGGCAGTTATCAGAGCAATGTATTTATTTTACACAACAGTCACACAGGCCATAATGATAGTGTATCTGCAGCATGTTATTTAGCGTGTTTTATTCATGTTTTATGTTTGATATTGTTAATTTGATTCTGGGATAACATTTCTCTTTGTGCATTTCTGTCATATCAATTAGATACTCATTTTTATATGAAGCTGTTATGAGTTTACGGCAGTTATCAGAGCAATGTATTTATTTTACACAACAGTCACACAGGCCAAAATGATAGTGTATCTGCAGCATGTTATTTAGCGTGTTTTATTCATGTTTTATGTTTGATATTGTTAATTTGATTCTGGGATAACATTTCTCTTTGTGCATTTATATCATATCAATTAGATACTCATTTTTTATATGAAGCTGTTATGAGTTTACGGCAGTTATCAGAGCAATGTATTTATTTTACACAACAGTCACACAGGCCATAATGATAGTGTATCTGCAGCATGTTATTTAGCGTGTTTTATTCATGTTTTATGTTTGATATTGTTAATTTGATTCTGGGATAACATTTCTCTTTGTGCATTTCTGTCATATCAATTAGATACTCATTTTTATATGAAGTTGTTATGAGTTTACGGCAGTTATCAGAGCAATGTATTTATTTTACACAACAGTCACACAGGCCATAATGATAGTGTATCTGCAGCATGTTATTTAGCGTGTTTTATTCATGTTTTATGTTTGATATTGTTAATTTGATTCTGGGATAACATTTCTCTTTGTGCATTTCTATCATATCAAATCCATTTTATATTGAATTATTAACATTTTTCTATTTTAGCGCTGCCACATCCATTTACTGAAAATCTTTGATCTCCCCTTTTGATATAGTTTGATATATTTTAATTTGTTGCAGTTTGATATTATTCACGTATTTGATTTATATTTTATACGCAGCTCGAGGATCTGTACGATTATCATCCTGGTATTATTTAAATCACACACACTAATATTGTTTTGGACTCTAGCAAGTGGTAATGCAAAATTCTGAAAATAGCCATTTTATATTGAATTACTAACATTTTTCTATTTTAGCGCTGACACATCCACATATATTATTCCAGCTTTCTTTAATTCTGCATTATTTTATTACATGATGAAAATAGCCATTTTATATTGTATTACTGCAGATCGCTGAGCGGTACCACCGGACTCGTTTCTCAATTAATTTCCCAGCTGACTGCGCTATCTATAATTATGCTTATACCTTAGGTGTGTATTTACATGGCACTGTAATTCGCACTTTTACACACTATATGTGGATTACAGCCGGTATACAGTAACAGTCGGCATGACTGAGTGTAATATTGCACTCAATACTGTGCAAAGGGTCTGAATACTTATGTCCGTGGGATATTTCAGTTTTTCTTTTTAATAAATTCGCAAAAAATCTACATTTCTGTTTTGTTCAGGCATGATGGAGTGCAGAGTGTACATTAACCCCTTCATGACCGGGGGATTTTTCGTTTTTCCGTGTTCGTTTTTCGCTCCCCTCCTTCCCAGAGCCATAACTTTTTTATTTTTCTGTCAATTTGGCCATGTGAGGGCTTATTTTTTGCAGGACGAGTTGTACTTTTGAACGAAATCATTGGTTTTAGCATGTCGTGTACTAGAAAACGGGAAAAAAATTCCAAGTGCGGTGAAATTGCAAAAAAAGTGCAATCCCACATTGGTTTTTTGTTTGGCTTTTTTGCTAGGTTCACTAAATGCTAAAAATGACCTGCCATTATGATTCTCCAGGTCATTACGAGTTCATAGACACCAAACATGACTAGGTTATTTTTTATCTAAGTGGTGAAAAAAAATTCCAAACTTTGCTAAAAAAAAAAAAAAAAAAAAAATTGCGCCATTTTCCGATACTCGTAGCGTCTCCATTTTTTATCATCTTGGGTCGGTTGAGGGCTTATTTTTTGGGTGCCGAGATGATGTTTTTAATGATAGCATTTCGGTGCAGATACGTTCTTTTGATCGCCCGTTATTGCATTTTAATGCAATGTCGCGGCGACCAAAAAAACGTAATTCTAACATACATAGTAACATAGTAACATAGTTAGTAAGGCCGAAAAAAGACATTTGTCCATCCAGTTCAGCCTATATTCCATCATAATAAATCCCCAGATCTACGTCCTTCTACAGAACCTAATTGTATGATACAATATTGTTCTGCTCCAGGAAGACATCCAGGCCTCTCTTGAACCCCTCGACTGAGTTCGCCATCACCACCTCCTCAGGCAAGCAATTCCAGATTCTCACTGCCCTAACAGTAAAGAATCCTCTTCTATGTTGGTGGAAAAACCTTCTCTCCTCCAGATGCAAAGAATGCCCCCTTGTGCCCGTCACCTTCCTTGGTATAAACAGATCCTCAGCGAGATATTTGTATTGTCCCCTTATATACTTATACATGGTTATTAGATCGCCCCTAAGTCGTCTTTTTTCTAGACTAAATAATCCTAATTTCACTAATCTATCTGGGTATTGTAGTTCTCCCATCCCCTTTATTAATTTTGTTGCCCTCCTTTGTACTCTCTCTAGTTCCATTATATCCTTCCTGAGCACCGGTGCCCAAAACTGGACACAGTACTCCATGTGCGGTCTAACTAGGGATTTGTACAGAGGCAGTATAATGCTCTCATCATGTGTATCCAGAACTCTTTTAATGCACCCCATGATCCTGTTTGCCTTGGCAGCTGCTGCCTGGCACTGGCTGCTCCAGGTAAGTTTATCATTAACTAGGATCCCCAAGTCCTTCTCCCTGTCAGATTTACCCAGTGGTTTCCCATTCAGTGTGTAATGGTGACATTGATTCCTTCTTCCCATGTGTATAACCTTACATTTATCATTGTTAAACCTCATCTGCCACCTTTCAGCCCAAGTTTCCAACTTATCCAGATCCATCTGTAGCAGAATACTATCTTCTCTTGTATTAACTGCTTTACATAGTTTTGTATCATCTGCAAATATCGATATTTTACTGTGTAAACCTTCTACCAGATCATTAATGAATATGTTGAAGAGAACAGGTCCCAATACTGACCCCTGCGGTACCCCACTGGTCACAGCGACCCAGTTAGAGACTATACCATTTATAACCACCCTCTGCTTTCTATCACTAAGCCAGTTACTAACCCATTTACACACAATTTCCCCCAGACCAAGCATTCTCATTTTGTGTACCAACCTCTTGTGCGGCACGGTATCAAACGCTTTGGAAAAATCGAGATATACCACGTCCAATGACTCACCGTGGTCCAGCCTATAGCTTACCTCTTCATAAAAACTGATTAGATTGGTTTGACAGGAGCGATTTCTCATAAACCCATGCTGATATGGAGTTAAACAGTTATTCTCATTGAGATAATCCAGAATAACATCCCTCAGAAACCCTTCAAATATTTTACCAACAATAGAGGTTAGACTTACTGGCCTATTATTTCCAGGTTCACTTTTAGAGCCCTTTTTGAATATTGGCACCACATTTGCTATGCGCCAATCCTGCGGAACAGACCCTGTCTCTATAGAGTCCCTAAAAATAAGAAATAATGGTTTATCTATTACATTACTTAGTTCTCTTAGTACTCGTGGGTGTATGCCATCCGGACCCGGAGATTTATCTATTTTAATCTTATTTAGCCGGTTTCGCACCTCTTCTTGGGTTAGATTGGTGACCCTTAATATAGGGTTTTCATTGTTTCTTGGGATTTCACCTAGCATTTCATTTTCCACCGTGAATACCGTGGAGAAGAAGGTGTTTAATATGTTAGCTTTTTCCTCGTCATCTACAACCATTCTTTCCTCACTATTTTTTAAGGGGCCTACATTTTCAGTTTTTATTCTTTTACTATTGATATAGTTGAAGAACAGTTTGGGATTAGTTTTACTCTCCTTAGCAATGTGCTTCTCTGTTTCCTTTTTGGCAGCTTTAATTAGTTTTTTAGATAAAGTATTTTTCTCCCTATAGTTTTTTAGAGCTTCAATGGTGCCATCCTGCTTTAGTAGTGCAAATGCTTTCTTTTTACTGTTAATTGCCTGTCTTACTTCTTTGTTTAGCCACATTGGGTTTTTCCTATTTCTAGTCCTTTTATTCCCACAAGGTATAAACCGCTTACACTGCCTATTTAGGATGTTCTTAAACATTTCCCATTTATTATCTGTATTATTAGTTCTGAGGATATTGTCCCAGTCTACCAGATTAAGGGCATCTCTAAGCTGGTCAAACTTTGCCTTCCTAAAGTTCAGTGTTTTTGTGACTCCCTGACAAGTCCCCCTAGTGAAAGACAGGTGAAACTGTACAATATTGTGGTCGCTATTTCCTAGATGCCCGACCACCTGCAGATTTGTTATTCTGTCAGGTCTATTAGATAGTATTAGGTCTAAAAGTGCTGCTCCTCTGGTTGGATTCTGCACCAATTGTGAAAGATAATTTTTCTTGATTATTAGCAGAAACCTGTTGCCTTTATGGGTTTCACAGGTTTCTGTTTCCCAGTTAATATCCGGGTAGTTAAAGTCCCCCATAACCAGGACCTCATTATGGGTTGCAGCTTCATCTATCTGCTTTAGAAGTAGACTTTCCATGGTTTCTGTTATATTTGGGGGTTTGTAACAGACCCCAATGAGAATTTTGTTACCATTTTTCCCTCCATGAATTTCGACCCATATGGACTCGACATCCTCATTTCCTTCGCTAATATCCTCCCTTAAAGTGGACTTTAGACAAGACTTTACATAGAGACAAACCCCTCCTCCTCTCCGATTTTTACGATCCTTTCTAAACAGACTGTAACCCTGTAAGTTAACTGCCCAGTCATAGCTTTCATCTAACCATGTCTCGGTTATTCCCACTATGTCAAAGTTACCTGTAGATATTTCTGCTTCTAGTTCTTCCATCTTGTTTGTCAGGCTTCTGGCGTTTGCAAGCATGCAGTTTAGAGGATTTTGTTTTGTTCCAATCTCCTCGCTGTGGATTGTTTTAGAAATGTTCTTACCTCCCTTCTGAGTATGTTTTCCTGGATCTTCTTTGTTCAAGTCTAATGTTTTTCTTCCCGTCCCCTCTTCTTCTAGTTTAACGCCCTCCTGATGAGTGTAGCGAGTCTTCTGGCGAATGTGTGTTTCCCAGGTTTGTTGAGGTGTAGTCCGTCTCTGGCGAGGAGTCCATCGTACAAGTAATTCACACCGTGGTCCAGGTGTGAATTCTGGCGTTTCGAATTTTTTTCCCGCTACGCTGTTTAGCGATCAGGTTAATACTTTTTTTTAATTGATAGATCGGGCGATTCTGAGCGCGGCGATACCAAATATGTGTAGATTTGATTTTTTTTATTGATTTATTTTGATTGGGGCGAAAGGGGGGTGATTTAAACTTTTATGTTTTTTTTATTTTTCTCACATTTTTTTAAACTTTTTTTTTAACTTTTGCCATGCTTCAATAGCCTCCATGAGAGGCTAGAAGCAGGCACAGCACGATCGGCTCTGCTACATAGCAGCGATCTGCTGATCGCTGCTATGTAGCAGAATTGCACGTGTGCTGTGAGCGCCGACCACAGGGTGGCGCTCACAGCGACGGGCAATCAGTAACCATAGAGGTCTAAAGGACCTCTATGGTTACCATTCACAAGCATCGCCGACCCCCGATCATGTGACGGGGGTCGGCGATGACGTCATTTCCGGCCGCCCGGCCGGAAGCGGTAGTTAAATGCCGCTGTCTGCGTTTGACAGCGGCATTTAACTAGTTAATAGGTGCGGGCAGATCGTGATTCTGCCCGCGCCTATTACGGGCACATGTCAGCTGTTCAAAACAGCTGACATGTCCCGGCTTTGGTGCGGGCTCACCGCGGAGCCCTGCATCAAAGCAGGGGAGCCGGCATCGGACGGTATAGCACGTCCGATGCCGCTAAGGGGTTAATATATATATCTCAGAATGCATCTGAATAGTATTGCTAATTAGTCCATATAAATAGAAAATTATGTAGAAACCCAAAGTTTTGATAAGTGTATGAAAATACACCAATATTAACTATTTGTGCTATTTTAGGTGTAAATTTGGTCTATATGTATAACAGTCAGGAGTTGGGGCGATGAAATATGTGTTACAAGCGTAGTGAATTGCAGATATATTCTGCAGTATGTCATTTTGAGAAATGTGTGGCATAACCAATTACCTATCACGGCCACTAGATGGCAGAATATCATATTAATTATACATTGGGGTTTACTTTTGGAAACTTACAAATTCATTGGAAAATTTTTAACCCATTATTGCTTAGGCAAATACAGAATATAAAAAGTAAAAACATTAAATAGTACAAAAATGTTTTATTGTCAGAACTAATTGGAAATAAAGAACACATTTTAAGCTAACCGCACTCACTTTACACAATCAGAAAAAAGGAAACACCATTGGAAATTATAAATTTATTGTACTAACTACATGCACTCATATTGATAAAACTTTACCTCAGCCTCTATGATTGTTACTTTTGCACATGTATTACTGTTTTTCTTATTTTTTGTGTAAAATCTCGGTCAGGCAGGCACGAACACACACAACAAACACACATAACATACAAAACACACGACAAACATACACACACAACATACAGAACACATACAACACATGCGACACACAACACACACAACAAACACACAGAACACACACACACACTAGAAATAGGCATTTAGGACTTATTTATGTTATTATGTTTATGCACTTTGCCTGTGCTATCTATAATTTGACTCCTTTTTATTCAAAGACAGCTAACATATGCAGACTTTTAAAGCTTTTTTACATTTCTATTGGTGTCTGGCACACAGGTATATTGAGGGGGTCTATGGGTGACCACATACCCTCGGAGAGCTGTCCAATTTCTCTGTTTTCAGGAATAACTTGTGGTATGGCGACTGAGCTATTGGCGTCCCGAGTTATGCAGGGACTAGCGTTCCGCGATGCACGTCTCTCTCTTGAAACGTTCGTATATTTCTGATGTGGAATCTTGGGGCTTGGATTCCCGGGTTGTTTTGGTGACGCGTAGCATTCATCACGATCCTCAACACAGATGGGCGAAAGAGATGTTGTTCTCACCGCCATATTAGCTCTTTGTGGATGATTCTCTGCAGCACCGTAATTACGCAGTTGCAAAACGCGTTGCTGAAGATTCGGCGTATCTAAAAGAAAAGATACAAGCGGTGGTTAGCCGCGAAACGGGGCAAAATTGGAAAAGCTAAACGGCGACGCATAGCTATGATCATGCGTAATATTTGAAAAGTTAACGGGGCCAGTTACCCATGAAATCATTGTAACAATATTTACATAAACCTGTATAGAGCAGCCCAGATATATACTTACAAGTATGAAGCGGGAATTGCCCCACAACAGCTCCTGGTTTAACGGTCGGCGCAATGCTCAAACTCGCCGAGATGGGAATATTCTCTTTTTCAAGCTGTATTTTCCTGGCAACTAGATTAGCGGGTGTAAGTAAAAATATAACGATTAGCTAGCACAGAATTGATTTTCTACACAAAACTGCAGCATTGAGACGGATGTATATATATATATTTATATATATATATTTTTTTTTTTTTCAAAATGAATTTTCTGACAGTTAGTTAGCAGCTGTAAGTAAATATGAGCATTACACAAAAGTGAGAATCGCCTGTATTTCAAGTGAACAGATACCTTTTCTATTCTTGAGACACCTGCGTAACGAGCGGCCGCGTCTTTTAGGCGCATCGGGTATCAATGAAATTGCAGGGTTCATGACATCTATGATCTCCACGTCTGAATCCAGCATATCGCATGGCTCGGGAACACAACAGTTTTCAGCCATATCGGCCGATGTCTTCGTGTCAGTATCTGTATGAGAAATTGCGCGTAGTTCGTGTTTACATACAGAGGATTAAAGCAACTGACATAGTATAATATAGTTTTACGGCATAAACATATTTGCGGTGTAAAATTAATATAGCAAGACTTATGCCGCTATATATTAATAATTCAGTATTATATTGGTGGCTACCGCTATTATTTGTTTTATTAATCTAATCATATATTTATTATGACATAATTTGTGTAATCCAATAGTTAATAGCTGCTATAGTTTTACGCCATAAACAGTATATATTAACATAGATAATATATATATATATATATTTAGCTTTCTTACATGTGATACATGAAAGATAAATATCTTTGTACCGTGTTACAATGACATTTTTCCCTATCTAAAAGCAAAAAGGCGCGCCTAATTACCCATGATGAGGTGAAGAGCAGGGCCATTATCGGCTATCGGCTCCACGGCTTCAATGCGCTCATAATTCTGCGTTATGAAATTATTGCGCCAATCGGGCGACATACACGGCTCTTAAATAAGAAAGAATGCATGAATATATAATTAATATAAATTACTTATAATATAATGACTCAATCAGAATGAGTCAATACTCTTATCATTGTTAAACCTCATCTGCCACCTTTCAGCCCAAGTTTCCAACTTATCCAGATCCATCTGTAGCAGAATACTATCTTCTCTTGTATTAACTGCTTTACATAGTTTTGTATCATCTGCAAATATCGATATTTTACTGTGTAAACCTTCTACCAGATCATTAATGAATATGTTGAAGAGAACAGGTCCCAATACTGACCCCTGCGGTACCCCACTGGTCACAGCGACCCAGTTAGAGACTATACCATTTATAACCACCCTCTGCTTTCTATCACTAAGCCAGTTACTAACCCATTTACACACATTTTCCCCCAGACCAAGCATTCTCATTTTGTGTACCAACCTCTTGTGCGGCACGGTATCAAACGCTTTGGAAAAATCGAGATATACCACGTCCAATGACTCACCGTGGTCCAGCCTATAGCTTACCTCTTCATAAAAACTGATTAGATTGGTTTGACAGGAGCGATTTCTCATAAACCCATGCTGATATGGAGTTAAACAGTTATTCTCATTGAGATAATCCAGAATAACATCCCTCAGAAACCCTTCAAATATTTTACCAACAATAGAGGTTAGACTTACTGGCCTATAATTTCCAGGTTCACTTTTAGAGCCCTTTTTGAATATTGGCACCACATTTGCTATGCGCCAGTCCTGCGGAACAGACCCTGTCGCTATAGAGTCCCTAAAAATAAGAAATAATGGTTTATCTATTACATTACTTAGTTCTCTTAGTACTCGTGGGTGTATGCCATCCGGACCCGGAGATTTATCTATTTTAATCTTATTTAGCCGGTTTCGCACCTCTTCTTGGGTTAGATTGGTGACCCTTAATATAGGGTTTTCATTGTTTCTTGGGATTTCACCTAGCATTTCATTTTCCACCGTGAATACCGTGGAGAAGAAGGTGTTTAATATGTTAGCTTTTTCCTCGTCATCTACAACCATTCTTTCCTCACTATTTTTTAAGGGGCCTACATTTTCAGTTTTTATTCTTTTACTATTGATATAGTTGAAAAACAGTTTGGGATTAGTTTTACTCTCCTTAGCAATGTGCTTCTCTGTTTCCTTTTTGGCAGCTTTAATTAGTTTTTTAGATAAAGTATTTTTCTCCCTATAGTTTTTTAGAGCTTCAATCGTGCCATCCTGCTTTAGTAGTGCAAATGCTTTCTTTTTACTGTTAATTGCCTGTCTTACTTCTTTGTTTAGCCACATTGGGTTTTTCCTATTTCTAGTCCTTTTATTCCCACAAGGTATAAACCGCTTACACTGCCTATTTAGTATGCTCTTAAACATTTCCCATTTATTATCTGTATTCCTATTTCTGAGGATATTGTCCCAGTCTACAATATCCTCAGAAATAAGAATACAGATAATATATGGGCAATGTTTAAGAGCATCCTAAATAGGCAGTGTAAGCCTAATATAATGTTAATAGCAGCTATTAACTATTGGATTACACAAATTATGTCATAATAAATATATGATTAGATTAATAAAACAAATAATAGCGGTAGCCACCAATATAATACTGAATTATTAATATATAGCGGCATAAGTCTTGCTATATTAATTTTACACCGCAAATATGTTTATGCCGTAAAACTATATTATACTATGTCAGTTGCTTTAATCCTCTGTATGTAAACACGAACTACGTGCAATTTCTCATACAGATACTGACACGAAGACATCGGCCGATATGGCTGAAAACTGTTGTGTTCCCGAGCCATGCGATACGCTGGATTCAGACGTGGAGATCACAGATGTCATGAACCCTGCAATTTCATTGATACCCGATGCGCCTAAAAGACGCGGCCGCTCGTTACGCAGGTGTCTCAAGAATAGAAAAGGTATCTGTTCACTTGAAATACAGGCGATTCTCACTTTTGTGTAATGCTCATATTTACTTACAGCTGCTAACTAACTGTCAGAAAATTCATTTTGAAAAAAAAAAAAAAAAATATATATATATATATATATATATATCCGTCTCAACGCTGCAGTTTTGTGTAGAAAATAGTGTTGAGCGATACCGTCCGATACTTGAAAGTATCGGTATCGCATAGTATCGGCCGATACCCGAAAAATATCGGATATCGCCGATACCGATATCCGATACCAATACAAGTCAATGGTGTTAAGGACTGGCGGAACGCACCAAGTATAGATGATAAGAAACTAGGTGCGTTCGCAGTCCGAGGTCCACCGTGCAGGTAAAAGACCCTGCAGCTAGCAAGACGGACAATATGGCGGTACACTAAAGGATACACGCGTGGGTTAAACCTCACCCAGCGTGAAGAAAGCGATCCTGTTAATTCACAGGACCGCAGTACCGCACTAGTGCGCGAGCAAGTGGTCAGCGGACTTAACCCCAGAAGGGATTGGAGCCCGATTAGACCCTTGCTGGCGTAACACTGCAACTGGGTGTGTAGAGTACCTTAAGAAATATAAGTGCACAAGAGTGCGAGCGATGCCGCACTAACGGACGCCACTAACCACCCAGACTCGGGTATGGAAAGCGCAAGGCAGGCGCACGGCACCGTACTGGCAGGCACAGCTACAGGACGCTGAGATGTGTGTTTAGTGCTGTAGGCTAAGTCGGGCGCTAGGTAGCAGCCATACACCTTCCGCGAACAGACATTCAATAGGGTAGGGGTTTCCAAGGACGACTTGCACTCACAACATACACACATTAGCAATTGTTTGACAATACTAGCGCATGGCCGTGCGGTCATGCGCAGTTTATATAGCAGCAGCACAGGAAGTGGCCACATCACTTTTGCCCTTCTAGGACCTGCCAAGAGGACCAATGGAATGTGCTGCAGAGCCTGAGCACATGACCCTCGATCTCCAATGGGAGACCTTACGCTGGGCATGCTCAGTACATGCAGACAAGGACTTAGTCCCAGAGAAGTCCGCTCGCTGCTGACCAGCACTGACTTTAATGGCAGAGACTGGAGAAGCAGCACTAACTCTCAGAACAGAGTGAGAATGAGCAAGACGCTGGGACCGACGTCCTTGCTGAGCAGGCTCCACTGCGGCTGGACAAGAATGGGAGACCGCAGCGGAAGTGGCTCGAGATTCCCCCTGTGCAGAAGCGGGAACTCGACCCCTAACATTACCCCCCCCTCCTAGGGCCCCCCCCTCCTTGGGCCTCGCTACGTTCGAAGGCAGCAATGAGCTGCGGAGCCCGAATGTGCTCCACAGGCTCCCAGGTTCTATCCTCTGGACCATGACCCTTCCAATCCACCAAATAAAATTTTTTGCCACGTACCACCTTGCTTCCCACAATAGCATTCACCTCAAACTCATCCGTGGATGAACCCGATGTCCCAGCAGATAACTCAGAAAACCGAGACAAACGAACGGGCTTTAAGAGGGAAACGTGAAAGGTATCGGTGATACCAAGGCGTGGAGGAATGGCCAAACGGTAAACCACAGGGTTGACCTGTTCCAGAACTTTAAACGGGCCAATGTAGCGAGGAGCAAACTTAGTGGACTCAACTCGCAGCCTGATGTTACGGGCGAAGAGCCACACTAAGTTGCCGGGAGCAAAGACCGGAGCGGGACGCCGGTGTGTATCAGCCGAAACCCTCATTCTCTCCTTGGAGGCCCGAATGGCATCCTGTGTGCGGTCCCAGATGTCCCGTGCCTCCACCGCCCAGTCTGCCACCCTAGAATCGGTGGATGACACGGGCATGGGCACAGGAACACGCGGATGCTGGCCGTAATTAAGGAGAAAAGGAGTTTGGCCAGTGGAATCGGCTACGGCGTTGTTCAAGGCAAATTCCGCCCAAGGTAGCAAAGATGCCCAGTCATCCTGCCTAGCGGAGACGAAATGTCGCAAATATGTCACCAGAGTCTGGTTAGTTCTCTCCACCAACCCATTCGTCTCGGGATGATATGCAGAGGAGAGGTTTAACTCTATGCTGAGCAAAGGGCAGAGCTCTCTCCAAAACCGAGACGTGAACTGGGGACCCCGATCGCTGACAATCTTATCAGGCATACCATGCAATCGGAAAACATGCTTCATGAACAACACCGCCAAGGCCTGTGCTGAGGGTAACCGAGGAAGCGGTACCAAATGTACCATCTTAGAGAAATGGTCGGTGACAACCCAAATAATGGAGCAGCCACGCGACTTGGGTAAGCCCACCACAAAGTCCATTCCGACCATCTCCCAGGGCCTGTCTGCCACCGGTAGAGGGTAAAGCAACCCAGCAGGCCGTTGCCGAGGAGACCGATTCTGGGCGCAAGAAACGCACGCCTGAATATAGTCCTTGACATCTCGGACCATATGCGGCCACCAATATGTTCTCGCCAAAAGCTCAGATGTCCTCTTGGTCCCAAAATGCCCACCCACTCTGGAGGAGTGAGCCCAAGAGAGAACCTCCGGTCGCAAGTTAGCTGGCACGAAAGTCTTGCCCGGGGGCACAGACTCCAGCGAAACCGGAGCTACAGTTCTCAGGCTCTCAGGCGGGACAATAAGCCGAGGCTCCTCCTCCTCAGATGACACTACGGAGCGGGAGAGAGCGTCGGCACGAACGTTCTTCTCCCCGGAGAGAAAATGGAGGGTAAAATGGAACCGGGAGAAAAACAGGGACCATCTAGCCTGGCGAGAATTTAGCCGCTGGGCCGTCTGTATATACACCAAGTTCTTGTGGTCAGTGAAGACTTGGAAGGGAAAGCGAGCTCCCTCCAAGAGGTGTCTCCACTCTGAAAAAGCCAACTTCATGGCTAGCAACTCCCTGTCCCCGATGGAATAATTCCTCTCCGCTGGTGTGAAAGTTTTGGAGAAGAAGAAGCAAGGATGCTTCCGACCTTGAGCATCCTTTTGGAAAAGGACTGCTCCAGCACCAACGGATGAGGCATCCACCTCCAAGATGAATGGTTTATCTACATCGGGGCGATGTAGGATGGGAGCGCTAGCGAAGTGTGACTTAATCGAGAGAAAGGCCTTGGAGACCTCCTCTGACCACAACTTGGGATTTGCTCCCTTCTTGGTGAGGGCGACCAAGGGAGCTACCAAAGTTGAGAAGTGTGGAATGAACTGGCGATAGTAATTAATGAACCCCATAAAGCGCTGCACCGCTTTAAGAGAATGGGGTTCCTGCCAGTCCATTACCGCCTGTAGCTTGGCAGGATCCATAGCCAAACCCTGGGCAGAAATGATATAACCAAGGAAAGGCAAGGACTCCTGCTCAAATACACACTTCTCCAACTTAGCGTAGAGGGAGTTTGCCCGTAAGAGGTCGAAGACTTTGCGAACATCTCTCCGATGGGAGTCTATATCTGGAGAGTAGATGAGAATGTCATCCAGATAGACTACGACCGAGGTGGTGAGCATATCCCGAAAGATGTCGTTCACAAAGTCTTGGAAAACGGCTGGGGCATTACAGAGCCCAAAGGGCATCACTAGATATTCATAGTGCCCATCCCTGGTGTTAAAAGCCGTCTTCCATTCATCCCCCTCACGGATGCGAATCAGGTTGTAAGCACCCCGCAGATCTAACTTTGTAAATACCTTTGCTCCCCGTAGCCTATCAAAGAGCTCAGATATCAGGGGTAATGGGTACTTGTTCTTAACGGTAATGGCGTTAAGACCCCTGTAGTCTATGCATGGACGTAAGTCTCCAGTCTTCTTCTGTACGAAGAAGAACCCAGCCCCTGCCGGTGACACTGACTTCCTAATGAATCCTCTTGCCAGATTCTCCTGAATATACTGGGACATTGCCTCCGTCTCCGGGAGAGATAACGGGTAGACTCGACCCCGGGGAGGCTCAGCACCAGGCAAGAGGTCAATAGGACAGTCATAGGGGCGGTGAGGCGGAAGAGTCTCCGCAGCTCTTTTGGAGAACACGTCTGCATGGGACCAATAGTGCTTGGGGAGAGAGGAAAGATCTGCGGGTACCTGTGTAGTAGCAACCTGAACGCACTCCCTCTGACATCTACCCTCACAGGATTTACTCCATCCCAAAATTCTCCCAGAGGACCACTCAGTATGAGGAGAATGGTAGCGAAGCCATGGCATCCCCAACAGGACCTCATCAATTCCCTCAGGAATGACTAATAGGGAGATTATCTCCTGATGTGATGGAGACACAGATAGCGTGAAAGGAATGGTTTGGTGGGTAATCTGTGAAGGTAGTTTTGACCCATTTACCACTCAAACGGTCACTGGCTGGGCGAGCATCACCAAGGGTATTGCGTGACGCTGGGCAAAGGCGGAGGACATAAAGTTACCCTCTGCCCCAGAATCCAAGCATAGCTCGACCGTAAGAGTGGATGGGCCTATGGTAATTGTCCCCTTGAAGGACAACTTTGAGGCAAACGTCGCCGTGTCTAGTGTACCTCCTCCAACTGCCACTAGACGCTGACGTTTCCCCGACCGCTGAGGACTCTTGGAGGCAAGACGTCCTGACTGCTGGCAAACATGACGGACCTTATGTGCACGAGCGGACTGAGACTTAGATCCCGCTCGTGTCACCTCCAAGGTCTCATGTGACTCAGATGCCTGGCCTGGGGATTCCAAAGGTTTGGCGAAGGTAGGAGCCAGCCGAAACCTCTGCCTACACTGGGCTCGTTCCAACCTCCGCTCGTTAAAACGGAGGTCTATACGAGTAGAAATAGATATTAACTCCTCCAGTGTGGCAGGAATCTCCCTAGTGGCCAGAGCGTCCTTAACATGGTCAGCCAGGCCCCTCCAGAATATGGGGATAAGGGCTTTATCCGACCACTCCAGCTCGGAAGCTAAAGTACGGAATCGGACGGAAAAATGGCTGACCAAGGACTCACCCTGAGTTAATGCCAGTAGTTGGAGCGCTGTATCATGGGTGAGTTGAGGTCCTAGAAAGACCTTTTTCAGCGTGCCCAGAAACAACGGAGCACTCTGCACCACATGATCATCACGCTCCCACAGCGGCGTAGCCCACTCCAACGCCCTGTCCGACAACAGCGAGACAATAAATCCCACCTTAGCCCGCTCTGTAGGAAAACGTGCAGCCAGAAGCTCGAGGTGGATAGAGCACTGACTCACGAATCCCCTACAAGTTTTGCAATCTCCAGAAAATTTTTCTGGCAACGGGAGGCGGGATAGTGTCGGAACAGGGGTGGCAGTGGACAAGGTTGCTGCCGCCACGCCAGCAGCCTTTACAGCAACTGCGGTAACATCCACAGCTGAGGTTGAGTTCTCGAGAACCTTCAACCTACCCTCCAACTGCTGGATATACCGCAAAGATTGCTGAATGTCCGCCATACTAGCCAGACCTTGGCGCTAGTATTATGTTAAGGACTGGCGGAACGCACCAAGTATAGATGATAAGAAACTAGGTGCGTTCGCAGTCCGAGGTCCACCGTGCAGGTAAAAGACCCTGCAGCTAGCAAGACGGACAATATGGCGGTACACTAAAGGATACACGCGTGGGTTAAACCTCACCCAGCGTGAAGAAAGCGATCCTGTTAATTCACAGGACCGCAGTACCGCACTAGTGCGCGAGCAAGTGGTCAGCGGACTTAACCCCAGAAGGGATTGGAGCCCGATTAGACCCTTGCTGGCGTAACACCGCAACTGGGTGTGTAGAGTACCTTAAGAAATATAAGTGCACAAGAGTGCGAGCGATGCCGCACTAACGGACGCCACTAACCACCCAGACTCGGGTATGGAAAGCGCAAGGCAGGCGCACGGCGCCGTACTGGCAGGCACAGCTACAGGACGCTGAGATGTGTGTTTAGTGCTGTAGGCTAAGTCGGGCGCTAGGTAGCAGCCATACACCTTCCGCGAACAGACATTCAATAGGGTAGGGGTTTCCAAGGACGACTTGCACTCACAACATACACACATTAGCAATTGTTTGACAATACTAGCGCATGGCCGTGCGGTCATGCGCAGTTTATATAGCAGCAGCACAGGAAGTGGCCACAGCACTTTTGCCCTTCTAGGACCTGCCAAGAGGACCAATGGAATGTGCTGCAGAGCCTGAGCACATGACCCTCGATCTCCAACGGGAGACCTTACGCTGGGCATGCTCAGTACATGCAGACAAGGACTTAGTCCCAGAGAAGTCCGCTCGCTGCTGACCAGCACTGACTTTAATGGCAGAGACTGGAGAAGCAGCACTAACTCTCAGAACAGAGTGAGAATGAGCAAGACGCTGGGACCGACGTCCTTGCTGAGCAGGCTCCACTGCGGCTGGACAAGAATGGGAGACCGCAGCGGAAGTGGCTCGAGATTCCCCCTGTGCAGAAGCGGGAACTCGATTCCTAACAAATGGGACATCAAGTATCGGAAGGTATTCTCATGGTTCCCAGGGTCTGAAGGAGAGGAAACTCTCCTTCAGGCCGTGGGATCCATAGGGATGTGTAAAATAAAGAATTAAAATAAAAAATATTGATATGCTCACCTCTCCGGCGGCCCCTGGACTTCACACTGCTTACCGGGAGGCTTCTTTGTTTAAAAAGCGCGCCTTTCGGACCTGTGAATGACGTCCCGGCTTCTGATTGGTCGCGTGCCGCCCATGTGACCGGCACGCGACCAATCAGAGGCCGCGACGTCATTCGCAGGTCCTCAATTCCTATAATTAGCAGTTTTGTGAATGAGAATGACGTCGCGGCTTCTGATTGGCCGCGTGCCGGTCACATGGGCGGCACGCGGCCAATCAGAAGCCGCGACGTCATTCTCATTCACAAAACTGCTAATTCTAGGAATTGAGGACCTGCGAATGACGTCGCGGCCTCTGATTGGTCGCGTGCCGGTCACATGGGCGGCACGCGACCAATTTGAAGCCGGGACGTCATTCACCGGTCCGAAAGGCGCGCTTTTTAAAAAAGAAGCCTCCCGGATAGCAGCGTGAAGTCCAGGGGCCGCCGGAGAGGTGAGCATATCAATATTTTTTATTTTAATTCTTTATTTTCCACATCCCTATTGATTCGATACCGATACCCGATATCACAAAAATATCGGATCTCGGTATCGGAATTCCGATACCGCAAATATCGGCCGATACCCGATACTTGCGGTATCGGAATGCTCAACACTAGTAGAAAATCAATTCTGTGCTAGCTAATCGTTATATTTTTACTTACACCCGCTAATCTAGTTGCCAGGAAAATACAGCTTGAAAAAGAGAATATTCCCATCTCGGCGAGTTTGAGCATTGCGCCGACCGTTTAACCAGGAGCTGTTGTGGGGCAATTCCCGCTTCATACTTGTAAGTATATATCTGGGCTGCTCTGTACAGATTTATGTAAATATTGTTACAATGATTTCATGGGTAACTGGCACCGTTAACTTTTCAAATATTACGCGTGATCATAGCTATGCGTCGCCGTTTAGCTTTTCCAATTTTGCCCCGTTTCGCGGCTAACCGCCGCTTGTATCTTTTCTTTTAGATACGCCGAATCTTCAGCAACGCGTTTTGCAACCGCGTAATTACGGCGCTGCAGAGAATCATCCACAAAGAGCTAATACGGCGGTGAGAACAACATCTCTTTCGCCCATCTGTGTTGAGGATCGTGATGAATGCAACGCGTCACCAAAACAACCCGGGAATCCAAGCCCCAAGATTCCACATCAGAAATATACGAACGTTTCAAGAGAGAGACGTGCATCGCGGAACGCTAGTCCCTGCATAACTCGGGACGCCAATAGCTCAGTCGCCATACCACAAGTTATTCCTGAAAACAGAGAAATTGGACAGCTCTCCGAGGGTATGTGGTCACCCATAGACCCCCTCAATATACCTGTGTGCCAGACACCAATAGAAATGTAAAAAAGCTTTAAAAGTCTGCATATGTTAGCTGTCTTTGAATAAAAAGGAGTCAAATTATAGACAGCACAGGCAAAGTGCATAAACATAATAACATAAATAAGTCCTAAATGCCTATTTCTAGTGTGTGTGTGTGTGTGTGTTCTGTGTGTTTGTTGTGTGTGTCGCATGTGTTGTATGTGTTCTGTATGTTGTGTGTGTATGTTTGTCGTGTGTTTTGTATGTTATGTGTGTTTGTTGTGTGTGTTCGTGCCTGCCTGACCGAGATTTTACAAAAAAAAAAATTAGAAAAACAGTAATACATGTGCAAAAGTAACAATCATAGAGGCTGAGGTAAAGTTTTATCAATATGAGTGCATGTAGTTAGTACAATAAATTTATAATTTCCAATGGTGTTTCCTTTTTTCTGATTGTGTAAAGTGAGTGCGGTTAGCTTAAAATGTGTTCTTTATTTCCAATTAGTTCTGACAATAAAACATTTTTGTACTATTTAATGTTTTTACTTTTTATATTCTGTATTTGCCTAAGCAATAATGGGTTAAAAATTTTCCAATGAATTTGTAAGTTTCCAAAAGTAAACCCCAATGTATAATTAATATGATATTCTGCCATCTAGTGGCCGTGATAGGTAATTGGTTATGCCACACATTTCTCAAAATGACATGCACTGCAGAATATATCTGCAATTCACTACGCTTGTAACACATATTTCATCGCCCCAACTCCTGACTGTTATACATATAGACCAAATTTACGCCTAAAATAGCACAAATAGTTAATATTGGTGTATTTTCATACACTTATCAAAACTTTGGGTTTCTACATAATATTCTATTTATATGGACTAATTAGCAATACTATTCAGATGCATTCTGAGATATATATATTAATGTACACTCTGCACTCCATCATGCCTGAACAAAACAGAAATGTAGATTTTTTGCAATTTATTAAAAAGAAAAACTGAAATATCCCACGGACATAAGTTTTCAGACCCTTGGCACAGTATTGAGTGCAATATTACACTCAGTCATTCCGACTGTTACTGTATACCGGCTGTAATCCACATATAGTGTGTAAAAGTGCGAATTACAGTGCCATGTAAATACACGCCTAAGGTATAAGCATAATTATAGATAGCGCAGTCAGCTGGGAAATTAATTGAGAAACGAGTCCGGTGGTACCGCTCAGCGATCTGCAGTAATTCAATATAAAATGGCTATTTTCATCATGTGATAAAATAATGCAGAATTAAAGAAAGCTGGAATAATATATGTGAATGTGTCAGCGCTAAAATAGAAAAATGTTAGTAATTCAATATTAAATGGCTATTTTCAGAATTTTGCATTACCACTTGCTAGAGTCCAAAACAATATTAGTGTTTGTGATTTAAATAATACCAGGATGATAATCGTACAGATCCTCGAGCTGCGTATAAAATATAAATCAAATACGTGAATAATATCAAACTGCAACAAATTAAAATATATCAAACTATATCAAAAGGGGGAGATCAAAGATTTTCAGTAAATGGACGTGGCAGCGCTAAAATAGAAAAATGTTAGTAATTCAATATAAAATGGATATTTGATATGATAGAAATGCACAAAGAGAAATGTTATCCCAGAATCAAATTAACAATATCAAACATAAAACATGAATAAAACACGCTAAATAACATGCTGCAGATACACTATCATTATGGCCTGTGTGACTGTTGTGTAAAATAAATACATTGCTCTGATAACTGCCGTAAACTCATAACAGCTTCTTATAAAAATGAGTATCTAATTGATATGACAGAAATGCACAAAGAGAAATGTTATCCCAGAATCAAATTAACAATATCAAACATAAAACATGAATAAAACACGCTAAATAACATGCTGCAGGCTTGTGTTGTAACATTGTGGCATATTATATATACACAAATAGCATTTGTCAACATCATGCTGTTAGCTAACTTAAAATTTGAGATGCTGTTTTATTGTGAGAAATAAAATTTATATTCGTATAAAACATACCGCTTCTTACTTGCTTGTGTTGTAACATTGGGTCATATTATATATATATATATATATATACATATATATATATGTAGGCACAAAAGAGAAAATCTGGTACACTGTGAATAAACACAGCTTACAGAATCAAGGTGACAATCATTTAGTTAATGCTCAGTAGAACCACAAATAACTTCTCAGATGACATCTACAGACACAAAAAAGAGAAAGCAAATATCAAACATTCTGCGTTATAAAAACATAAATAATACACAATGCCTGGGCACATGACCCGCAGATAACCCTACATAACCTTCAGGTACAATACAAGTTCAAACAGAAATTCTGTCTTTTCGGTTTGTGTAAATAAGCATTTATTGGGAAAGCAAATACAACAACAATTGGCCTAGGTGTTATAAACCTCTGACCCACAGCAGATTTTCTGTTTGTGAAAATAAACATTTAGTTAATGTTCACCATTTAGTACTAGTGTTCAGTAAAGCCACAAATAAACAGCTTTAAGTTCTGAACTATATGGATACACTATGAATAAAACACAGCTAACAGAATCAAACTCGAGCTACGTATAAAAATATAAAACAAATACGTGTAGAGACACAAATAAACAGCTTTAAGTTCTGAACTATATGGATACACTATGAATAAAACACAGCTAACAGAATCAAACTCGAGCTACGTATAAAAATATAAAACAAATACGTGAATAATATCAAACTGCAACAAATTAAAGTATATCAAACGATATCAAAAGGGGAAATCAGCCAGCCTCAGGGACAGCTGGCTGACAGGAGGAGGGGAGGGGTTACACACTTTGATACACTTTGATAGTGGCGGGGCACCTGTCAGATAGAGTTTGACGAAACCACCCGATGCTACACTACTTGCATGAGCCTCATATATTTGAGTCACATCCTGGTCATGAGGTACAGGATGCTTCTCAGACACCTACTTCATCCTGCCCTGGATCCAGTCTAAAAAAAATTGGGCATTGGTACAGATTTCCTCCTCTTGACTAAATGAAGCTTTTCAATACACTTCTGATGCCAATGGCATAGAATGTGTGAACAGCTCTTCAGACTCACCCATCTGTGTTTCCCTACAGTCAGTTGTATGTTTGGCAAGTTGTGACGTGGGGGGAAGCAAAGGTACTTGGGGTGACAACTCTGTGGACTGAACTGGGTGTGATGTTGAGGTGGAGGAAGAGGAGAGGCCACTTGATGTTGTGCTTGCCATCCACTTGAACACATGCTCTTTCTGTGCCTCATCAACAAGGCATACCACTGTGCATCTGCCAAAGAAAGGTAGTGGAGTAGCCCCTCCATTAAAAGTTGTCAGTTGTCATTGTAAAGGACGTGACGTTGCTGGTCCACTAGTGCTTTCATAAACATTACCACCTATCCCACGTACACTTTGAACACCAATCCACATTCCACAAAGACTTCGCTTTTTATCAGTCATCATGCTCAGATAGTGTGGTAGAAGTAGGAGCACAGTATTAGCAACAAAAAAATTGATTTTAAACTGCACCAGATCTGCAAACAGATGAATTTCAGCGACAGTAAATGACAACGTGAAATATGACGTGCTAAATTACGTTAGTCACAGAAGAAAGAATTGGTGTGGATGAGGCCTGTATAACAAATAAGATATGCTCAAAGCAATATTTAAATTAGATCTCCCTACTGTACAACATTAGTAACACAAGATTTTTGGGGGTCCTGTGGATGAGCCCTCTATAACATTGACTAGATGTAATAAACAATTTGAATGTAAGATGTCCCCTACTGTATGACGTTAGTAACAGAAGAATTTTTTTGGACCTGTGGATGAGACATCTATAACATAGACTAGATCCTATAAAGAATTTTAAAGTGATATGTCCCCTACTGTATGACGTTAGTAACTGAAGAATTTTGATGGGCCTGTGGATGAGCCCTCTATAAAATAGGCTAGATGCTACAAACAATTTCAAAGTGAGATGTCCTCTATAGAGTTGAGCGACCTTGACCTTTTTAGAGTCGAGCCGGGTTTTGCGAAACCCGACTATGTCCAAAGTCGGGTCGAGTGAAATCGGCCGATTATGACGTAAAGTCGGGATCGACCGAAACACGAAACCCAATGCAAGTCAATGGGGCAGCATAGTCGGCAGTGAGTGGGGGCCAGGAAAACACCTAGAGTGCCCATTTTAATGTCAAAACCATCCATTCTTCTTAATGAAGCTTGTCAAGCGTAATTTACCTTATAATAATTGGAAGGCATTTGAAATTGGGGGTCATTTGGCTAAAGTTGTGGGGGGTAGGGCTGGTTCAAGTAATTAGTGGGCCCAGGAAATCTGGACCACGTCACGGCAGTGGAGCAGGGAGAGGTAAGTATTTCAACTTTGCAAGTGCTGTGAACCTGAGCAAGCAGGGGGGGCCCACTCGTTGGCATTGGCACTGGCACAGGGCCCCTCAAAGTACAGCGGTGTGTTTGCACGGCGGGGGCGCCTCCCACCGGCAGCAACACTTTTGCGTACTATGAGAGGCCCTGTGCCAGTGACGTCGCCAACTAGTATTCCTCCCCCCACCTGATGAAGGAACCTGCACTTTCATCTGCACCTTCCTCTTTGTCCCCGTGTAAGGTGGTATGGTATGCGGGAAGAGCAACCTGACTTTCAGCAGGGTCACAATGTTGTTGTGTAGCGTGCACGGGGAATGTTGCGTTATGGGTCAATGTACCAGCAGACTCATCTATCACTGGCTGGGCAATGGGCACGATGAAGTGGAAACACAGATATAGGCCCAAAGAAGAAAGTGGGCTAAATGCAGTTCAAAATTGGTAACACAGGAATAACCAGGGGGCATTGCAGTGGAGGACAACTGGAATGAGAGGCTGACACAGAGAGTAGGGCCAAATCAGTAAGTAGTCGAAATGCAGTTCAAAATTGGCAACCGTAGTAAACAGGCGGCACAGCTTTGTTCAGTGGAGGAGAACAGCAAGGAGTGGCAGACACCGATAGTAGGCCCCAAACCAACTAGTACGCCAAATGCAGTTGTTCCATTTAACCACAATTTAATGAGAGCCTGAAGATAGAAGCTCAGGAAAGGCAACCTGGGGAACACCTTGGAGTGTAACACACCATCTCTCTCCACCCCATACCCATTTTGTATGGCCTAATGCAGTGTACTTTTCTACAACTACTAAACGAGAGTCGGAAGACCGAAGCAATGGCAAGGAAACCTGGGGAACACCTTAGAGTGTAACACACCCTCTCTCTACACCCCATACCCAATTTGAAGGTCTAATGCAGTGTAGTTTCCAAGAACTACTAAACGAGAGCCGGAAGATCGAAGCTCAGGAAAGGCAACCTGGGGAACACCTTGGAGTGTAACACACCCTCTCGCTACACCCCATACCCAATTTGAAGGCCTAATGCAGCATAGTTTCCAACAACTACTAAACGAGAGCCGGAAGATCGAAGCTCAGGAAAGGCAACCTGGGGAACACCTTGGAGTGTAACAAACCCTCTCTCTACACCCCATACCCAATTTGTAGGCCTAATGCAGCGTAGTTTCCGACAACTACTAAACGAGAGCATGAAGATCGAAGCTCAGGAAAGGCAACCTGGGGAACACCTTGGAGTGTAACACACCCTCTCTCTACACCCCATACCCAATTTGTAGGCCTAATGCAGCGTAGTTTCCGACAACTACTAAACGAGAGCCGGAATATCGAAGCTCAGGAAAGGCAACCTGGGGAACACCTTGGAGTGTAACACACCCTCTCTCTACACCCCATACCCAATTTGAAGGCCTAATGCAGTGTAGTTTCCAAGAACTACTAAACGAGAGCCGGAAGATCGAAGCTCAGGAAAGGCAACCTGGGGAACACCTTGGAGTGGAACACACCATCTCTCTACACCCCATACCCAATTTGAAGGCCTAATGCAGCGTAGTTTCCAACAACTACTAAACGAGAGCCGGTAGATCGAAGCTCAGGAAAGGCAACCTGGGGAACACCTTGGAGTGTAACACAACGTCTCTCTACACCACGGAAGGGATGATTCTTAGGAAGGAAGGCTGTTGGAAATAAGCATTGCGCGTCCGAGGGTGATTAGATTCTTATTAGGTATATACTCACCCTCGGACGCGCCCTGCTTCTTTATTTGGAATGAATGTTTATTTGCAATGTGGTGTTGACTTTCTCTATTATTTTGGTAATTAATGATTTTATTATTTTCATTATTTTGCATCTTCTCGGCAATAATATAAAGAAGACGCGACAGGACAACACTCGGTGGATGCCATATGTGTGTTTTCAATTTAAAAAAACTTTCAGTTAACTACTTGCAGGAGAAAGTAATTGTAGCTGGTGGCCATTTTTAGTACTGTACCAGATTTTAGTTGTGTGTTTGTTTTTAATGTTAAAATGTCTGCATTTGATATCTCACCAGTATTTTCTTTTTTATAAGCAAAATACTTATTTTTATATTTTCTGATGTTGGTTCCAGGGGTACACGGCCAGCAGTGCCCTGGTCAGTGTAGTAGTAGTTGAAAGAATGGACCGCAGACAGGCATCGAAGGCCTAAAATAAAAACACATGGCTGTAGGCAATTTTAAATTGGTTCCAGGGGTACACGGACAGCAGTGGTGTGGTCAGTGGAGGCCTAGTGGAAGGAGTGACCGCAGACAGGCATCGAAGGCCTAAAATAATAACACATGGCTGTAGGCAATTTTAAATTGGTTCCAGGGGTACACGGGCAGCAGTGACCTGGTCAGTGTAGTAGTAGTTGAAAGAATGGACCGCAGACAGGCATCGAAGGCCTAAAATAAAAAAATTGGGCTGGCTGTAGGCAATTTTAAATTGGTTCCAGGGGTACACGGACAGCAGTGGTGTGGTCAGTGGAGGCCTAGTGGAAGGAGTGACCGCAGACAGGCATCGAAGGCCTAAAATAATAACACATGGCTGTAGGCAATTTTAAATTGGTTCCAGGGGTACACGGACAGCAGTGGTGTGGTCAGTGGAGGCCTAGTGGAAGGAGTGACCGCAGACAGGCATCGAAGGCCTAAAATAATAACACATGGCTGTAGGCAATTTTAAATTGGTTCCAGGGGTAGACGGGCAGCAGTGACCTGGTCAGTGTAGTAGTAGTTGAAAGAATGGACCGCAGACAGGCATCGAAGGCCTAAAATAAAAAAATTGGGCTGGCTGTAGGCAATTTTAAATTGGTTCCAGGGGTACACGGGCAGCAGTGACCTGGTCAGTGTAGTAGTAGTTGAAAGAATGGACCGCAGACAGGCATCGAAGGCCTAAAATAAAAAAATTGGGCTGGCTGTAGGCAATTTTAAATTGGTTCCAGGGGTACACGGGCAGCAGTGGTGTGGTCAGTGGAGGCCTAGTGGAAGGAGTGACCGCAGACAGGCATCGAAGGCCTAAAATAATAACACATGGCTGTAGGCAATTTTAAATTGGTTCCAGGGGTACACGGGCAGCAGTGACCTGGTCAGTGGAAGTCTAGTGGAAGGAGTGACCGCAGACAGGCTTCCAAGGCCTAACATAACAAACTTGGGCTGGCTGTAGGCACTTTTAAATTGGTTCCAGGGGTACACGGGCAGCAGTGACCTGGTCAGTGTAGTAGTAGTTGAAAGAATGGACCGCAGACAGGCATCGAAGGCCTAAAATAAAAACACATGGCTGTAGGCAATTTTAAATTGGTTCCAGGGGTACACGGACAGCAGTGGTGTGGTCAGTGGAGGCCTAGTGGAAGGAGTGACCGCAGACAGGCATCGAAGGCCTAAAATAATAACACATGGCTGTAGGCAATTTTAAATTGGTTCCAGGGGTACACGGGCAGCAGTGACCTGGTCAGTGTAGTAGTAGTTGAAAGAATGGACCGCAGACAGGCATCGAAGGCCTAAAATAAAAAAATTGGGCTGGCTGTAGGCAATTTTAAATTGGTTCCAGGGGTACACGGACAGCAGTGGTGTGGTCAGTGGAGGCCTAGTGGAAGGAGTGACCGCAGACAGGCATCGAAGGCCTAAAATAATAACACATGGCTGTAGGCAATTTTAAATTGGTTCCAGGGGTACACGGACAGCAGTGGTGTGGTCAGTGGAGGCCTAGTGGAAGGAGTGACCGCAGACAGGCTTCCAAGGCCTAACATAACAAACTTGGGCTGGCTGTAGGCACTTTTAAATTGGTTCCAGGGGTACACGGGCAGCAGTGGTCTGGTCAGTGGAAGTCTAGTGGAAGGAGTGACCGCAGACAGGCTTCCAAGGCCTAACATAACAAACTTGGGCTGGCTGTAGGCACTTTTAAATTGGTTCCAGGGGTACACGGGCAGCAGTGACCTGGTCAGTGTAGTAGTAGTTGAAAGAATGGACCGCAGACAGGCTTCGAAGGCCTAACATAACAAACTTGGGCTGGCTGTAGGCACTTTTAAATTGGTTCCAGGGGTACACGGGCAGCAGTGGTCTGGTCAGTGGAAGTCTAGTGGAAGGAGTGACCGCAGACAGGCTTCCAAGGCCTAACATAACAAACTTGGGCTGGCTGTAGGCACTTTTAAATTGGTTCCAGGGGTACACGGGCAGCAGTGGTCTGGTCAGTGGAAGTCTAGTGGAAGGAGTGACCGCAGACAGGCTTCCAAGGCCTAACATAACAAACTTGGGCTGGCTGTAGGCACTTTTAAATTGGTTCCAGGGGTACACGGGCAGCAGTGGTCTGGTCAGTGGAAGTCTAGTGGAAGGAGTGACCGCAGACAGGCTTCGAAGGCCTAACATAACAAAATTGGGCTGGCTGTAGGCACTTTAAATTGGTTCCAGGGGTACATGGGCAGCAGTGTATGGTCAGTGGAAGTCTAGTGGAAGGAGTGACGGCAGACAGTCTTCGAAGGCCTAACATAACAAAATTGGGCTGACTGTAGGCACTTTTAAATTGGTTCCAGGGTAACACGGCCAGCAGTGGCCTGGTCAGTGTAGTAGTTGTAGAAAGAAGGGACCGCAGACAGGCTTCGAAGGCCTAACATAACAAAAATGTCAAAACAATGGTATTGTCAGTGCCAGGCATTGAAGGATGTCAGCGCCTAGACTACACATTGGTGAAGCTGTGAGAGATAATTTTGCTAGTGGTAGAGCACTGTTTGAGCTGGGGGGGGGAACTGTCTTGTGGCCGGCGTTACAGGCACAGGGCCCCTCATATTACAACGGTGTGTCTGACGTTGGGTGCGCACCACCACCGCCAGAGACACTTTATTGTACTATGAGGGACCCAGTGGCAGTGCCGTCGACCAAAAGCGGCCACACCCACCTCTTCAGACAAACAGCACTCTCAAGGGTCCAAGCGCAAAGTGGCGATAGCACGGCCCCGTGTGGGGAGTTTGGCCATTTCGTGAGGTGGAAACATGTCGTATGCTGGACAATCAGGTGAAGAAAATTACGAGATTGGAAAAGTCATTCAGAATAGTCCACAGGCAAGACCTTTTCATAGGAAAGCTAGGTGTCAGCCGGGCAGGGTGGGGCAAAAGATTTTGAAATCCAGTTGTGGTTCATTTTAATGAAGGTTAGATCATCTACATTTTGGGTAGCCAGACGAGTCCTTTTTTCTGTTAGTATTGAACCTGCAGCACTGAATACTCTTTCTGATAGGACACTAGCTGCCGGGCAAGCAAGCTCCTGCAATGCATATTCTGCCAATTCTGGCCAGGTGTCTAATTTTGATGCCCAGTAATCAAATGGGAATGACGGTTGAGGGAGAACATCGATAAGGGATGAAAAATAGTTTGTAACCATACTGGACAAATGTTGTCTCCTGTCACTTTGAATTGATGCTGCAGTACCTGTCCTGTCTGCGGTCATAGAAAAATCACTCCACAACCTGGTCAGAAAACCCCTCTGGCCAACGCCACTTCTGATTTCTGCCCCTCTAACACCTCTGGTCTGCTGGCCCCTGGAGCTCGTGTGAGAACGATCATGGGCGCTGTGTGCAGGGAATGCCAGAAGCAAACGGTCAACAAGAGTTGATTGTTTTGTTGCTAATATTAGTTCCAAGTTCTCATGTGGCATAATATTTTGCAATTTGCCTTTATAGCGAGGATCAAGGAGGCAGGCCAACCAGTAATCGTCATCGTTCATCATTTTTGTAATGCGTGTGTCCCTTTTGAGGATACGCAAGGCATAATCCGCCATGTGGGCCAAAGTTCCCGTTGTCAAATCTGCGGTTGTGCTTGGTTGAGGGGCAGTTGCAGGCAAATCTACGTCACTTGTGTCCCTCAAAAAACCAGAACCCGGCCTTGCCACGCCACCAATTTCCCGTGCCCCCGGGAAAGCTTCCTCATTAAAAATATACTCATCCCCATCATCCTCCTCATCCTCCACCTCCTCTTCGCCCGGTACCTCGTCATGTACACTGCCCTGACCAGACAATCGCTGACTGTCATCAAGGCTTTCCTCTTCCTCTGGTGCAGACGCCTGATCCTTTATGTGCGTCAAACTTTGCATCAGCAGACGCATTAGGGGGATGCTCATGCTTATTATGGCGTTGTCTGCACTAACCAGCCGTGTGCATTCCTCAAAACACTGAAGGACTTGACACATGTCTTGAATCTTCGACCACTGCACACCTGACAACTCCATGTCTGCCATCCTACTGCCTGCCCGTGTATGTGTATCCTCCCACAAAAACATAACAGCCCGCCTCTGTTCGCACAGTCTCTGAAGCATGTGCAGTGTTGAGTTCCACCTTGTTGCAACGTCTATGATTAGGCGATGCTGGGGAAGGTTCAAAGAACGCTGATAGGTCTGCATACGGCTGGAGTGTACAGGCGAACGGCGGATATGTGCGCAAAGTCCACGCACTTTGAGGAGCAGGTCGGATAACCCCGGATAACTTTTCAGGAAGCACTGCACCACCAGGTTTAAGGTGTGAGCCAGGCAAGGAATGTGTTTCAGTTGGGAAAGGGAGATGGCAGCCATGAAATTCCTTCCGTTATCACTCACTACCTTGCCTGCCTCAAGATCTACAGTGCCCAGCCACGACTGCGTTTCTTGCTGCAAGAACTCGGACAGAACTTCCGCGGTGTGTCTATTGTCGCCCAAACACTTCATAGCCAATACAGCCTGCTGACGTATGCCAGTAGCTGCCCCATAATGGGAGACCTGGTGTGCAACAGTGGCAGGTGCGGATGGAGTGTTTGTGCGACTGCGGTCTGTGGACGAGCTCTTGCTTCTGCAGGAGGACGAGGAGGAGGAGGAGGAGGGGGTGCGAACGGCTACAGACAACTGTTTACTAGACCGTGGGCTAGGCAGAACTGTCCCAAACTTGCTGTCCCCTGTGGACCCTGAATCCACCACATTTACCCAGTGTGCCGTGATGGACACGTAACGTCCCTGGCCATGCCTACTGGTCCATGCATCTGTTGTCAGGTGCACCTTTGTGCTCACAGATTGCCTGAGTGCATGGACGATGCGCTCTTTAACATGCTGGTGGAGGGCTGGGATGGCTTTTCTGGAAAAAAAGTGTCGACTGGGTAGCTCGTAGCGTGGTACAGCGTAGTCCATCAGGTCTTTGAAAGCTTCGCTTTCAACTAACCGGTAGGGCATCATCTCTAACGAGATTAGTCTAGCTATGTGGGCGTTCAAACCCTGTGTACGCGGATGCGAGGCTAAGTATTTCCTTTTTCTAACCATAGTCTCATGTAGGGTGAGCTGGACTGGAGAGCTGGAGATCGTGGAACTAGCGGGGGTGCCGGTGGACATGGCAGACTGAGAGACGGTGGGAGATGGTATTGTTGCCGCCGGTGCCCTAGATGCAGTGTTTCCTACTACGAAACTGGTGATTCCCTGACCCTGACTGCTTTGGCCTGGCAAAGATACCTGCACAGATACAGCAGGTGGTGCGCTAAATGGTGGTCCTACACTGCCGGAAGGGATGTTGCGTTGATGACTAGCTTCATTGGCCGAGGGTGCAACAACCTTAAGGGACGTTTGGTAGTTAGTCCAAGCTTTCAAATGCATGGTGGTTAAATGTCTATGCATGCAACTAGTATTGAGACTTTTCAGATTCTGACCTCTGCTTAAGGAAGTAGAACATTTTTGACAGATGACTTTGCGCTGATCAATTGGATGTTGTTTAAAAAAATGCCAGACTGCACTCTTTCTAGCATCGGATACCTTTTCAGGCATTGCAGACTGAGCTTTAACCGGATGGCCACGCTGTCCTCCACCAGGTTTTGGCTTTGCCACGCGTTTTGGGCAAGATACGGGCCCGGCAGATGGAACCTGTGGCGATGTTGATGCCTGCTGCGGCCCCTCCTCCTCCTCTGCTTCAGAACTGCTGCCGCCTGCACCCTGTTCCCCCAATGGCTGCCAATCGGGGTCAAGAACTGGGTCATCTAATAACTCTTCTTGTACCTCCTGCGCAACTTCGTCTGTGTCACCGTGTCGTTCGGTGGTATAGCGTTCGTGATGGGGCAACATAGTCTCATCAGGGTCTGATTCTTGATCAGCACCCTGCGAGGGCAATGTTGTGGTCTGAGTCAAAGGACCAGCATAGTAGTCTGGCTGTGGCTGTGCGTCAGTGCACTCCATGTCAGATTCAATTTGTAATGGGCATGGACTGTTAACTGCTTCACTTTCTAAGCCAGGGACGGTATGTGTAAAGAGCTCCATGGAGTAACCCGTTGTGTCGCCTGCTGCATTCTTCTCTGTTGTTGTTTTTGCTGAAGAGGACAAGGAAGTGACTTGTCCCTGACCGTGAACATCCACTAACGACGCGCTGCTTTTACTTTTACCAGTTTCACGAGATGAGGCAAAAGAGCTAGAGGCTGAGTCAGCAAGATAAGCCAAAACTTGCTCTTGCTGCTCCGGCTTTAAAAGCGGTTTTCCTAATCCCAGAAAAGGGAGCGTTCGAGGCCTTGTGTAGCCGGACGACGAACCTGGCTCCACAGCTCCAGACTTAGGTGCAATATTTTTTCCCCCACGACCACCTGATGCTCCACCACTACCACTACCCTCATTACCAGCTGACAATGAACGCCCCCGGCCACGACCTCTTCCACTAGACTTCCTCATTGTTTTAAAAACGTAACCAAACTAACGTTATTTGTTGTAGTCACACAACTTACACGGTGAGCTATAACTTCAGTATGATTTAGCTACCCCTTTACAGGTTGGTGAGACCACAGCGAAAATCAGGCCCAATGTTACACACTCTTTTTTTGGTGGCTGCAAATTAGAGAGATGCCCCACACGCAGGACTGTCACTGAAGCACAAATGTTAATATTAATGTCACACTATTATTTTTTTTTTATTTTTATTTTTTTCAGGAACACTTTAGAAACCCCCCCAAAAAAAAAAAATAGATTTTTGCAGGGAGAATTTAGAAAACAAATGTAACAAACTATATGCTTTCTATGGGCCACTGAGTGAGAGATGACGCACACAGGAATCAGGAGTGGCACACAAGCCCAGAGGCCAATATTTTTCTACCAATGATTGATGGAGTTATTTTCTCTGGTAGATTTTGGAACCCAAATCAAGGAAAAAAAATGTAGGCTTTCTATGGACCACAATTGGAGAGAGAGAGAGAGAGAGAGATGGCACACCCAGGAGTCAAGACTGGCACACAAGCAGAAAGGCCAATATTAATCTCCCACTGTTTTTTTTTTTTTTTTTTTTTTTTTTTTTTCAGGGAGACTTTAGAAAAAAAAATAATAAAAAAAATATGATTTTATCAGGAAGAATTTAGAAACCAAATAAAATAAAATGATTTTTTCAGGGAGAATTTATAAAACAAATAAAACCAAAAATAGGCGTTCTATGGCCCACTGACTGAGAGATGACGCACCCAGGAGTCAAGACTGGCACACAAGCAGAAAGGCCAATATTAATCTCCCACTGTTTTTTTTTTTTTTTTTCAGGGAGACTTTAGAAAAAAAAATAATAAAAAAAATGTGATTTTATCAGGAAGAATTTAGAAACCAAATAAAATAAAATGATTTTTTCAGGGAGAATTTAGAAAACAAATAAAACCAAAAATAGGCGTTCTATGGCCCACTGACTGAGAGATGACGCACCCAGGAGTCAAGACTGGCACACAAGCAGAAAGGCCAATATTAATCTCCCACTGTTTTTTTTTTTTTTTTTCAGGGAGACTTTAGAAAAAAAAATAATAAAAAAAATATGATTTTATCAGGAAGAATTTAGAAACCAAATAAAATAAAATGATTTTTTCAGGGAGAATTTATAAAACAAATAAAAACAAAAATAGGCGTTCTATGGCCCACTGACTGAGAGATGACGCACACAGGAGTCAGGAGTGGCACACAAACCCAGAGGCCAATATTTTTCTACCAATGATTGATGTAGTTATTTTCTCTGGTAGATTTTAGAACCCAAATCAAGGAAAAAAAATATAGGCTTTCTATGGACCACAATTGGAGAGAGAGAGAGAGAGAGAGAGAGATGGCACACCCAGGAGTCAAGACTGGCACACAAGCAGAAAGGCCAATATTAATCTCCCACTGTTTTTTTTTTTTTTTTTCAGGGAGACTTTAGAAAAAAAAATAATAAAAAAAAAAAGATTTTATCAGGAAGAATTTAGAAACCAAATAAAATAAAATGATTTTTTCAGGGAGAATTTATAAAACAAATAAAACCAAAAATAGGCGTTCTATGGCCCACTGACTGAGAGAGAGAGAGAGAGAGATGGAACGCTTAGTACTGGCACACAAGCCCAAAGGGCAATATTAATCTCCCTTTTTTTTTCCAGGGAGAATTTCTAAAACCCAAAAAAAACATAAAATAGGCTTTCTATGGCCCACTATTTGTGAGAGAGATGGGACGCTCAGGACTGGCACAGATGGCACGCTCAGGACTGGCACAGAAGCCCAGAGGCCAATATTAATCTCCCTTTTTTTCTGGGAGAATTTATAAAACCAAAAAAAAATTTAAATAGGCTTTCTATGGCCCACTATTTGTGAGAGAGATGGCACGCTCAGGACTGGCACAGATGGCACGCTCACAACTGGCACACAAGCCCAGAGGCCAATATTAATCTCCCTTTTTTCAGGGAAAATTTATAAAACAAAAAAAAAAATTAAATAGGCTTTCTATGGCCCACTATTTGTGAGAGAGATGGCACGCTCAGGGCTGGCACAGATGGCACGCTCAGGACTGGCACACAAGCCCAGAGGCCAATATTAATCTCCCTTTTTTTCAGGGAGAATTTATAAAACCAAAAAAAAAAATAAATAGGCTTTCTATGGCCCACTATTTGTGAGAGAGATGGCACGCTCAGGGCTGGCACAGATGGCACGCTCAGGACTGGCACACAAGCCCAGAGGCCAATATTAATCTCCCTTTTTTTCAGGGAGAATTTATAAAACCCCCAAAAAAATAAAATAGGCTTTCTATGGCCCACTATTTGTGAGAGAGATGGCACACTCAGGACTGGCACACAAGCCCAAAGGCCAATATTAATCTCCCACTGTATTTTTATCAGGGAGAATTTATACACCCCACAAAAAAAAATACAGAAAAATGAAAAGGCTTTCTATGGCCCACTATGTGAGAGAGATGGCACACACAGGGATGGCACTCTAGCAGAAATGCCAAATTGCCAATCTTAATCTCCCACCAAAAAAAAAAAAAAAAAAAAAACAGGGAATGTCCTACAATTACTATCTCCCTGCCTGCAGTAATCTCAGCCAGGTATGGCAGGCAGCTACTATCTCCCTGCCTGCAGTAATCTCAGCCAGGTATGGCAGGCAGCAATAAGGAGTGGACTGATGCACAAATGAAATAAAAAGTGTGGACAAACAAAAAAGATAGCTGTGCAGAAAGGAAGGAACAAGAGGATTTGTGCTTTGAAAAAAGCAGTTGGTTTGCACAGCGGCGTACACACAGCAATGCAGCTATCAGGGAGCCTTCTAGGGCAGCCCAATGAGCTACAGCGCTGAGGGGAAAAAAAAAAAAAAAAAAACTTCCACTGTCCCTGCACACCGAGGGTGGTGTTGGACAGTGCAAATCGCTGCAGCACAAGCGGTTTTGTGGTTAATGGACCCTGCCTAACGCTATCCCTGCTTCTGACAAAGCGGCAGCAACCTCTCCCTAAGCTCAGATCAGCAGCAGTAAGATGGCGGTCGGCGGGAACGCCTCTTTATAGCCCCTGTGACGTCGCAGACAGCAAGCCAATCACTGCAATGCCCTTCTCTAAGATGGTGGGGACCAGGACCTATGTCATCACGCTGCCCACACTCTGCGTTTACCTTCATTGGCTGAGAAATGGCGCTTTTCGCGTCATTGAAACGCGACTTTGGCGCGAAAGTCGCGTACCGCATGGCCGACCCCGCACAGGGGTCGGATCGGGTTTCATGAAACCCCGACTTAGCCAAAAGTCGGCGACTTTTGAAAATGTTCGACCCGTTTCGCTCAACCCTAGTCCTCTACATTACAATGTTAGTAACTGAACAATTTTTTGTTACAGTGGGTGACGCCTGTATAGTCTAGAAGAAATGCTCCAAACTATTTCAAAATTGTATTTACCCTGTTACATTATGATTGTAAAAATTTTAAGTGCAACAGCTCTGCACACACAACTATTTCACAGCAACAAAATTACAATGTGGGATATGGCGGGCTGTATCATGTTTAGCAACATAAATCAATATGTTCTAAGTGTATGAGGTCTAATGGCAGCTTAATTTCAACACCAAAAAATAACAACGGCTGGCTGTATCATGTTTACCAACAGAAAAAAAAACCTTTTAATGTGCGTGAGGTCTGCAGACACCTTCATATCACCACCACAGAATGACAATGTGGGATACGGTGGGCTATATCAGATTTTGCAACATAAGGTCTTTTTTTCACTGCCTCTAAATAATGAAGTGAGATATGGCATGGTAAATTATGGTAGCAACTGCCCCCCCAAAATATTTCTTCATTCACAGCAGCTCAAATCACAGAGCAAAGTCTCCACATCAATGAATGACAATGTGTGAGTTGACACGCTGTTTCACATTTAGCACGTGAAAAAATAAGATTTAGAACTATATACTCATGCATAGAGCACAATAGAAGCAGTGCACAACACACTTTATCATATGTGCCCTGCTGTGTTTGTCTGTGGACCTCAGTAATGGACAAAAAATAAATAAAAAATATTGCTGGAAGGTCAATTTCACAGCCACACAAGGCACTATCTAGCTAATCTTTCTGAATAAGAAACAACCACCTAGCTATCTGTCTAAAATCTTGCTGCTAACATTGCCACCATCAGGAGCAACCCCTCTGCGATGTTACACTGTGAAAATGGTACTAAAACAAGATGTCTGCTCTTTATAAGGAGAGGGACATTTGTTTTCAGCATCCAATGACACAAATCTGTGCCCTGATTGACTACCCACAATGTGCACAAAAAAAGTTAATTTTTTTTTTTTTAAATTACTGTTTACAAGCACGCGAGAAAATATCCCAAAGAGTATATGGGACAAAAAACTCAGAGCATATTATTCACAGCAAAAAAATAGTACATACAGACCACAAATCGAGTATAATGCTTGAATTCAAGTCTTTATTGATAAAGTTTAAAATTTAACAAAATAAAAATAAAAACTACTGGACACCATAACATCAGGGACAGAATGTGACCAACACATCTTCAAGCCTTTTATATGTACTTACAATAAAGCATTCTCCAACACCACTAATAAATCAAAGCTATAGTAACTTGGCGCAATGTGCATCACATGGGCGATTCTGAATCTACAAATAAAGACTCAGTCTAGCAGCAGTCTATAAGCAAAACAAATCTAAAGTGCAAAATGCATACTATGTATTCCAGAATAAACCACTACAGTGTAAACCATATAATCCAAACACTAAAAGGAAGTGCAGCATAACTTATTATTATAACTTACTATTATGAGCAGGCAATGTATTGGTGGCAAACGGTCTCCGCCGCCCCAACGCACGTTTTGTCAAGACTTCCTCAGGAGGCATGCGTTAGGGAGGGGGTCCTGGCTATTTAATTAAGTGTAGTTTTGCCAATGAGCACGATATTAAACGCCCATGTGATATTATTCATGTGTTTGTAATTACAAAGAATACAGTACAATTGCATTAGCAACCAGATTTATCCTGTTGACATGGCACATGTGCTGCCTCCATAGCAACCTCCGGGACCTTCACATAAGCGGCAATGGAACGCAAACATGAGAGGATCATCACGCCATCAGGGATACAGCGCAAGCGCGGTGCATCCCCAGCGCCGCTCACAGAAAACTCCGAAGCCACAGAGACCACGCATGCGCACCACGATCCAGGTATGCAGCGCGTTAAGACCAGAAAGTGTACAACAATATCTAGTGTATATAAGCATGTATGTGGATGTATATTATAGTGGATGGCAAAATTAGCACATTGAATTACACATAAGTGAAAAGGTAAATAACATACTAAGTTACTATACATCAACATTACAAGATTAAAAATATCTTATAGTGAACAGTGACTTATGTCTATATGATTAATAACATATAGTGAACAGTGACAGTATAACACATTACATATAATAATAAGTAACCTATATGAAAGATTGCAGAAACAATACGATAAATAACCGGAAATGTGCGCTCCCCAAGTATGTTCAAAAAGCTGTTTTTATTAAATATTTCTAGTAACAGTATCAAAGATACGTCACATCCAAGATTTCTTTCATCAAGATGCTTGGATACATATAGAAAGTCCAGTCCCATGTCGGCGATGACACGCAAATGACGTGTAAACAACATTATTGAAGAATTTCAGCATTGCCCGGAACCCAAGCTTAACGGGAACAGAATTGCAACCAAGGATCATTATATCAAACATGGCATACCCTTCACTGGGTATAGAAAGGCTGCAGGGACCAAACTGAAAAACCACATATAGAGATGATTAGCATTAAAAAATATAAGAAAACTTAAAAAATAATGAATTAAAAAAAAGTGTAAGGTACTCTATAAAAATGACCCAAAACCGAAATATTCATTAAGGCCCATTGGGGTGACAGTATTGAGCCGATAAATCCAACGGCTTTTCTTGGCCAGAGCTTTAAAAACATCTCCACCCCGTGGACCCAATGATTTCCCCCCCGTGGACCAAGCACGCCGTGCCTCTGAGCTCTGCAAACCCACTCCCATTAATAAACACATGCCCCACGCTTACGATACACCACCATTATCGCAGCCAAAGTGCTGAAAATACTTTAGTGGCAATGCAAATATTTTACTGAATGCTGCTGATTTTTCCAATTTGATAACATTTTGCTTGTGTTTTTAATGACGAATGCGAATGTGCCATATTCGTGGAAAATTTATGTTTGGCGATCGATTTGTAAACAAAATTGTTCATCTCTAGTAACGAGCAGCCAAACTTTTTAGTGTTCGCTCATCTCTACTCTTCACATACCGATAAATGTACTGTACTGGTTTCTAAATCACACTAACAGGTACACAACGTACTACCATATACTACCGCTTATTTACTATTAGAGTGCCCTGCAGCAGTTCTAAGTTACTTTTATGGATGTCATCTGTACCTGGTAATGGCCTTGATGTTTGGAGAGAGCTCCAAAACCTGCACCTGAAAAGTTAGTTGATTGTATAAATGGCTGCTTGGTCCAACATGGCTATTCAGAATATTAGGACAGGATCATTTTCTTACAGTTTACATTCAATTTAAGTGGTAAAACAATTACGAATTTTATTTGAAAATTTACCGAATGGGTTAAATAATAGTGTATTTTGATAAATTGAAGTTTTAAAAGAAAGGCAGTACCACATATGTCTATTTCTTTATAAGTGTTTTATTTATTTTAAGATAGGGGGGAAAAAGGTTAATTAAAACATGCATTTTTACAATATATTTTTTCTTTTCTCTATGTTTTTATTTATGATTTACAGGCCTTGAAAAGTATTCATACCCTGAGAACTTTTCAACATTTATAACTTTGCACTTACAAACTTAAATGTACTTAATTGGTATTTTAAGTGATATACTAACACAAAGGAGCAACCATTTGAATAGTGATAAGGAAAAGATACATGGTTTTCTAATTATTTTAAATATATGTATCAGAAATTTGTGACATACATTTTTTAGTCCTCCTTAATTTGATACCATTAAATGAAATGACCAATTGCCAACAGAAGTCACATAATTAGTAAATTGAGTCTACCTGTGTGCAATTTATTGTCAGTATAACTTCAGCTGTTCTGTGAAGGCATCAGAGGTTTGTTTGAAAGCATTAAGGATCAAACAGCATCATGAAAACCAAGGAACACACCAGACAAGTCAGGGACAAAGTTATGGTGAATAGTTTAGCAGGGTTAGGTTATAAAAAAAATTAGTCCAAGGGCTGAACATCTCACAAACCACAATTCAATCCATCATCTAAAAATGAATGGATTAAGGCACAACTGCAAAAATACCAAGACATGACCATCCACCTAAACTGACATTCCAAGCAGAGAGCAATAATTAGACAAGCTGCCAAGAGGTTTATGGTCATACTGGAGGAGTTGCAGAGATCCACTTCTTAGGTAGGAGAATCTGTAGACACGACAACTGTTAGTTGCGCTGCAGCCAGATCGCATATGTAATGAATTATATACACATTTATTTGCTGTAATCCTGAAGATCCTAAATAAAATTGTTTGAAAATGGTACCAGCCATGCCTCCACAGTAGCAGCTATCACTGATCTAATAGCTTCTCCTGCACAGGCAGCGGCGTCGACATCTTGCTAGAGAACAAAAAACCTTTCCTCCTCCAAGATGGCGCCGCTGGTGCCTGCACGGTAGCGGCTATCTATGAATGTGTATATAATTTATTACTTATGCGATCAGGCTGCAGCACAGGCCCCTTGCCGGCACCTGCCTGCAGAAGGCTCATTAATGATGTAAATTAGGGGGCAGGTCACTGAGGGATCAGTGACCTGTCAGATGCCATACACATGAACACCTAATCAGAGCACAACAAGAAGACCCATCCACAGCCCCACCCAAAAGCAGAGCATATCATTAACTCAAAACTGAAAATAAAGATTAAACAACAACCACAAGACAGATTTCAACAACCAAAGTATCATTTTAATTAGTATAATGGCGCCGACCTAACACTGTGTAGGTTACTGTGCACATTCCTGCTAATAGGTTTCCCTTAACCCCTTTCTGCCTGCTGACGGAATAGTACATCAGCTGGCAGATCCCCTGCTTTGAGGTGGGCTCCGGCGGTGAGCCCACCTCAAAGCCGCTACATATCAGCTGTTTTGTACAGCTGACATGTTTGCGCAATGAACTTGAGCAGAATTGTGATCCGCCCGTGCCCATTAACTAGTTAAATGCCGCCATCAAACGCTGACAGCGGCATTTAACTAGCACTCCCGGCCGCGTAGCCAGAAGTGCTCGCACCGCTGACCCCCACCACATGATCGGGGGTCATCGATGCATTGCCATAACAACCAGAGGTCTCCTTGATGGCCGATTGCTTTGAGCGCCACCCTGTGGTCGGCGTTCAAAGCACACCTGCATTTCTGCTATATAGAGGCGATCTGTGCTGCACCTCTATGTAGCAGAGCCGATCGTGTAGTGCATGCTTCTAGCCTCCTATGGAGGCTACTGGAGCATGCCAAAATTAAAAAAAGTGTTTAAAAATATAAAAAAATAAAAAATATACAAAAGTTCAAATCACCCCTTTATCGCCCCCATCAAAATAAAACAATAAAAAAATCAAACCTACACATATTTGGTATTGCCGCATTCAGAATTGCCCGATCTATCAATAAAAAAAAGGATTAACCTGATCGCTAAATGGCGTAGCGAGAAAAAAAATCAAACTTCAAAATTACGTTTTTTTTGTCGCCGCAACATTACATTAAAATGCAATAACGGGCGATCAAAAGAACATATTTGCACCAAAATGGTACCATTAAAAATGCCAGCTTGACATGCAAAAAATAAGCCCTCACCCGACCCCAGATCACGAAAATTAGAGATGCTACGGGTATCGGAAAATGGCGCAATTTTGTTTTATTTTTAGCAAACTTTGGAATTTTTTTTACCACATAGATAAACAAGAACCTATACATGTTTGGTGTCTATGAACTCATAATGACCTGGAGAATTATAGTGGCAGGTTAGTTTTAGCATTTGGTGAACCTAGCAAAAAAGCCAAACAAAAAACAAGTGTGAGATTGCACTTTTTTTTGCAATTTCATCGCACTTGGAATTTTTTTCCTGTTTTCTGTTACACGGCATGGTAAAATTAATGATATTGTTCAAAATTACATCTTGTCTCGCAAAAAAATAAGCCCTCACATGGCCATATGGATGGAAAAATCAAAAAGTTATGGCTCTGGGAAGGAGGAGAGCGAAAAACAAAAACAAAAAAATGAAAAAAGCTCTGGGGGTGAAGGGGTTAAGATTGTTAGAGGCTGTTAAAGACTTGAGACTGGGGCATAAGTTCACCTTAGGACCTGAACAAGTGATTGTTTGATCACTTGCACTATGTACTGCTATACTTTAGTATTCTAGTACAAAGGAAAATACTGATCTGCTATGAAGTCCATTATGTGGCTGGACTTCATTACCGTACCAAGATAGCACTGATGAATGTCTTTAGTGGGCACCAAGGTGCCATGCCAAAAAAATGGACCACTTCTTCAAAGACTCTCAATACTTAAATGTTGCAATTAGAGATTGAAAGCAGCAGTCAGAGCAGCTCCATACATCTCCGCTTTTGACTTAAATTTATGCCACATATTGAGAAGCCATGAAAGCATCTGTGCCATCAAGGGATGACCTACCGAGTATGATAATATGTAATTAATTTTTTTCAGATTTTTAGCTCATATTCTTTAGCAATCAGCCGTGATCTTTGAGTATAGGTTAGCTATAATGTCTACAGTGACGTATGTGCCTGAAGCAACCTGAAGCACAACCTGTTTTATCATAAATACAGGCTGTTGTTCTTTAATCTTTCTGATAGTATAGAATGACTAGTTTGTGTCTCTGATTGCTTCTCCCTGCGCCACTCCCCACGAGTGTCCAGTCACTTACTATGCACACACAGACAAAGAGGAGAGACCTATGAGTCTCGTGAAGTGTGGCAGGGAGAAGTCACCATGAACCAGCCTTGTACTAGTTATCCAAGATGCATATTTCTCAGATGACTTTTTAAAGTATATATAATATATAGGTGTGCAGTACTACAACCAGTGTCTGATTTATGCTGCCCACGGTTCAGAGACCACAAAACTGAAAGCATATGTTGGCCTTGCTTGGATTTGAACCCCAAATCTCAGTGCTGCAAGAACATGGATGTTTCAGAATTTAGTCTATCTCTGTCCGCAATATAAAATCAGGCATTTGTATCTTAGCCAGGCTTTTTGGCTGAGACACTTCCCATTTTCATGGCTGAATTGGGAATATATCTGTACTGAAAATGCCTTGTGTTCAATCTTGCTCATGAAGATGTTACATATTCACCACTTACAGAAAAACATGTAGTGAGACAAATAAAATTTCACTACTTTTTGCGAACAGAATTACCATTATTTTCTGAATTATCAATGATGCATGAATGATGCAATCTGACAGACTGACTTAGTGCTAAGAGACAAACCGATGCACGCATCATACAGTATGTATTAGCTTCTCATATAACAAGCTCTATTCTTTTTTTAACAAAATATGTTAAATTACTACTTACTACTCTGTACTTTTCCTTCAGTAGGCAATATTTTTATTTTTAAAACATCTAATATATAATTGCCTAGAATACTACTTCCTGCAATTTGTGCCAACTTCCTGTCCGGAGCTAATGTCCGGAGAAAATGTCCGGAGCTAATGTCCGGAGATAAGTGACGTCAACAGTGTCCAGTGTCTGATTGGTTGCCGCCTGCTGCGAGCGACCAATCAGAAACGTGCCGTACTGTGACACACTCCGCCCGCCATTTTGGTGTGATTTTTGAATTTTTACCTCACAGCAAGTTTCTACTGCGTGGAGGCGGGCCCAGTGACGTTGCTCTTCAAGCTCCTGCCGAATTTCGTCAAAAAAATGATAATACCATTTACCAAAACTATATATATATAGTTGTGAAGTGGTTCAGTGACATTTTCACACCAATTTTGAACTTTTGTTTGGTGTTTTCTCCATATACTGCCTATTATTCACTGACTGTTATACTGAGAGACTGCCGTTTATTAACCTCTTCTTTGCCACATTGGGTATATTGCTCTATTATTTGCCACATAAGGACATTGTCCATTATTGCCCAGCAATTTCTCTGCAATATAAACTGCCTATTTATTAATATCTGCATTCCTGCAAAGAACTATTGCCTATTATTAACTGGGTATTTTCCTACTACCTGACACTGCCTCTTATTAACCTGTTGTTTGCCACCACCACGCTTAAAGCTGTTTAGCTTAGCCAACATGAGCTCTAATAGTAAGGATACTAATGACACAGAGCCCAAAGCTGCTGATGGCGCACGTAAGATTAGGTCTGATAGAAAGTATACTAATAATGCAGAGCAAAAAGACGCCGATGCCGCACGTAAGCGCAAACAGCGTGCTAACAAGAGTACAGAGGATAGATGCAAGCGCATGGACACTGTTAAGTATACTAATGACACAGAGTCCAAAGCTGCTGATGGCGCACGTAAGATCAGGTCTGATATAAAGTATGGTAATGATGCAGAGCGAAAAGCCGCCGATGCCGGACGTAAGCGCAAACAGCGTGTTAACAAGAGTACAGAGGATAGATGCAAGTGCCTGGATACTGTTAAGTATACTAATGACACAGAGCCCAAAGCTGCTGATGGCGCATGTAAGATCAGGTCTGATATAAAGTATGGTAATGATGCAGAGCGAAAAGCCGTCGATGCCGCACGTAAGCGCAAACAGCGTGTTAACAAGAGTACAGAGGATAGATGCAAGCGCCTGGATACTGTTAAGTATACTAATGACACAGAGTCCAAAGCTGCTAATGGCGCACGGAAGATCAGGTCTGATATAAAGTATGGTAATGATGCAGAGCGAAAAGCCGCCGATGCCGCACGTAAGCGCAAAGTTGTCGTCTGATGTCTTTCATCCCTCCCCTCATAAGCATGTTCATGGATCCTGTGTAACTGTACCTTAAATAACAAGAATTGTCAAGAGCTGGTGAGTGCAGCCATTTTTTGTTCTTTCTTACTATTATTTATTAATTGTATTATTCTTACATTTGAATAAATAAAGTATATATGGATTCTAGACTCCCGATTCTTTAGAATCGGGCTGCCATCTAGTCAGGTATAATAAATCTTCGATGGCCTATACAGAAATGACAATATTGTTATAACACTTTTTCCATCATTATTTGCTCCAATTTATTCATTTGAACAAAAGTGTAAAAAGTAAAGTTTAAAATTATGTTGTGGAGAGGAATATTATTCGTCTTTTCATCTGATTCATAACATATTAAAGAAATTTCATTTCTTCAAGCTAGTGCATCAATTTTAATAAGCAATATTAATATAATGATATGGTTGATCCCTGCAGAGGTACTATATGGTTAGATATTTTTCAGTTTCAGTTTTTGGAGCTAAAACATTTTTTAGTTTTAATGTTAAGACTAGAGTTGAGCGACTTTTACTTTTTTAGGATCGAGTCGGGTTTCGCGAAATCCGACTTTGTCAAAAGTTGGGTGAAATCGGCCGATTATTGCAAAAAGTCGGGGGCTGACCAAAACACGAAACCCAATGCAAGTCAATGGTGAATCAATGTCGGCAGTGAGTGGAGGACAGGAAAACACCTACAGTGTCCATTTTAATGCCAAACACATCAATTCTTATTTCTTAAGCTTGTCAATCTTAATTAACTTTATAATAATAGTTAGGCATTGAAAACTGGGGGTCATTTGGCTAAAGTTGTGAGGGGGTAGGGCTGGCTCAAGATTTTCATGGGCCCAGGAAACGTGGAATACATCACGGTGGTAGAGCAGGGAGAGGTAAGTATTTCAACTTTGCAAGTGCTGTAATCCTGAGCAAGCAGGGGAGGCCCACTCGTTGGCACTTGGCACTGGCACAGGGCCCCTCATAGTATGGCGGTGTGTTTGATGGTGGATGGCGCCTCCCACTGCCAGAGACTCTTTTGCATACTATGAGGGGCTCTGCGCCACTGACGTCGCCAACAAGTATACCCCCCACCTGATGAAGGAACATGCACTTTCATCTGCACCTTCCTCTTTGTCCCCGTGTAAGGTGGTATAGTATGCGGGAAGGGGAACCTGACTTTCAGCAGGGTCAGATTCTGGCTGTGTAGAGTGCAAGGGGAATGTAGTGGTCTGGGTCAGTGTACCAGCAGGCTCATCTAGCAGTGGCTGGGCAATGGGCAGCATGAGGAGGAAACAGAGATAACGGCCCAAATACAAAAGTAGGCTAAATGCAGTTCAAAACTGGCAACAGAACTAAACAGGCGGCATTGCTTTGTTCAGTGGAGGACAACGGTAATGAGTGGCGCAGACACAGTTTGTAGGCGCACAATAAAAAAGTAGGCTAAATGGAGTTCAAAATTGGTAACAGAACTAAACAGGCGGCATTGCTTTGTTCAGTGGAGGACAACTGTAATGAGTGGCGCAGATACGGTTAGTAGGCCCAAATACAAAAGTAGGCTAAAAGCAGTTCAAAATTGGTAACAGGACTAAACAGGCAGCATAGCTTTGTTCAGTGGAGGACAACTGTAATGAGTGGCGCAGACACAATTTGTAGGCCCACAATAAAAAAGTAGGCTAAATGCAGTTCAAAATAGAACTAAACAGTGGCATACGGTTAGTATGCCCAAATACAAAAGTAGGCTAAAAGCAGTTCAAAATTGGTAACAGGACTAAACAGGCGGCCTATCTTTGTTCAGTGGAGGACAACTGTAATGAGTGGAGCAGACACAGTTAGTAGGCCCAAATACAAAAGTAGGCTAAAAGCAGTTCAAGATTGGTAACAGGACTAAACAGGCAGCATAGCTTTGTTCAGTGGAGGACAACTGTAATATGTGGCGCAGACAAGATTTGTAGGCCCACAATAAAAAAGTAGGCTAAATGCAGTTCAAAATTGGTAACAGAACTAAAAAGGCGGCATTGCTTTGTTCAGTGGAGGAAAACTGTAATGAGTGGCGCAGACACAAGTTTGTAGGCCCACAATAAAAAAGTAGGCTAAATGCAGTTAAAAATTGGTAACAGGAATAAACAGGCGGCATAGCTTTGTTCAGTGGAGGACAACTGTAATGAGTGATGCAGATACGGTTAGTAGGCCCAAATACAAAAGTAGGCTAAAAGCAGTTCAAAATTGGTAACAGGACTAAACAGGCAGCCTAGCTTTGTTCAGTGGAGGACAACTGTAATGAGTGGCGCAGACACAGTTAGTAAGCCCAAAATAAAAAAGTAGGCTAAAGGCAGTTCAAAATTGGTAACAGGACTAAACAGGCGGCATAGCTTTGTTCAGTGGAGGACAACTGTAATGAGTGGCGCAGATACATTTAGTAGGCCCAAAATAAAAAAGTAGGCTAAATGCAGTTCAAAATTGGTAACAGGACTAAACAGGCGGCCTAGCTTTGTTCAGTGGAGGACAACTGTAATGAGTGGCGCAGGCACAGTTAGTAGGCCCAAAATAAAAAAGTAGGCTAAATGCAGTTCAAAATTGGTAACAGGACTAAACAGGTGGCATAGCTTTGTTCAGTGGAGGACAACTGTGATGAGTGGTGCAGACACAGTTAGTAGGCCCAAAATAAAAAGTTGGCTAAATGCAGTTCAAAATTGGTAACAGGACTAAACAGGTGGCATAGCTTTGTTCAGTGGAGGACATCTGTAATGAGTGGCGCAGACACGGTTAGTAGGCCCAAATACGAAAGCCTCCATTTAGACCAGTTAATACTTTGCGCCTACTACCATTGTCTGATACTCAGCAGAGGAGCCCACCCCAGTACCTAGCTATGCTAGCTATGCCGCCTGGTTAGTCCTGTTACTAGTGTTGAGCAATACCGTCCGATATTTGAAAGTATCGGTATCGGATGGTATCGGCCGATATCCAAAAAATATTGGATATTGCCGATACTGATATCCGATATCAATGCAAGTCAATGGGACACAAATATCGGAAGGTATCCTGTAATGGATCCCAGGGTCTGAAGGAGAGGAAACTCTCCTTCAGGCCCTGGGATCCATATTCATGTGTAAAATAAAGAATAAAAATAAGAAATATTGATATACTTACCCTCTGACGTGCCCTGGTCGTCACCGCTGCAACCGCCTTGCTTTCGTTCCGAAGAATGAGCGCGTTAAGGGCCTTCAATGACGTTGCGGCTTATGATTGGTCACTGAGCGGTCATGTGACCGCTCACACGACCAATCACAAGCCGCGACGTCATCGAAGGTCCTTAACGTGCTCATTCTTAGGAATGAGCGCGTTAATGACATTCGATGACGTCGCGGCTTGTGATTGGTCGCGTGAGCGGTCACATGACCGCTCAGCGACCAATCACAAGCCGCAACGTCATCGAAGGCCCTTTACGCGCTCATTCTTCGGAACGAAAGCAAGGCGGTTGCAGCGGTGACGACCAGGGGGCGTCAGAGGGTAAGTATATCTATATTTTTAATTTTATTCTTTATTTTACACATTAATCTTAATCCCGATATCACAAAAATATCGGAACTCGGTATCGGAATTCCGATACCGCAGATATCGGCCGATAGCCGATACTTGCGGTATCGGAATGCTCAACACTACCTGTTACCTATTTTGAACTGCATTTAGCCTACTTTTTTATTTTAGGCCTACTAAGTCTGTGTGAGTCTCTCATAACAGTTGTCCTCCTCCGCTGAAAAAAGCTATGCCGCCTGTGTACTCCTCTTTCCAATTTTGAACTGCATTTAGCTTACTTTTTTATTTTAGGCCCACTAAGTCTGTGTGAGCCTCTCATAACAGTTGTCCTCCTCCGCTGAAAGAAGTTATGCCGCCTGTGTACTCCTCTTACCAATTTTGAACTGCATTTAGCCTACTTTTTTATTTTAGGCCTACTAAATCTGTCTGCGCCACTCATTACAGCTGTCCTCCATTGAACAAATATATGCCGCCTGTGTACTCCAGTTACCAATTTTGAACTCCATTTAGCCTACTTACTTATTTAGGCCTACTAACTGTGTCTGCCTCCCATTAAAGTTGTCCTCCACTGAACAAAGCTGAGCCTCAATTTTCACCGTTTCAGATATTAAACTTCATTTGGCCTACTTGTTTGGTTGGGCCTTCTAACGTTGTCTGCCGCTGCTTGTTGTTCTCCTCCACTGAACAAAGCTGAGCCTCAATTTTCACCATTTCAGATATTAAACTGTGTTTGTAGCCACAAAAACCTCTCTGACATATTACCGTCAGCAGGGAGGACTAAAATTAGCCCAAATAGCGCAAGAAGTATACCCACTCAAAATAAGAAGGAGAAAAATACGAGCTGTACTAGGTATATGTAAAAAAATATATCAAAGTTTATTGAGAAATTAAATAATATTGTACACATAAATATTGAAGACATACGTAAAATGATACGTGTGCAGAGACAACACACCAGGGTCACCAGAACCCACCAATAGCCTTCATCTGTAGATGCCTATCAATAGTTTACTTATAAGGTGCATGTGCAGGAAAGTACTATGGCACTGGTGAGTATATCTGCCAGTTGAAGTAAAAAAAACCCAAGTAAATAAATCCCCACAACGGGGCAGTAGTGACTACAGGAAGGGTCGGCAGGCACTTACCACTGACTGAGGCAGGAAGGTTCTGGGCTCGGTGTGTAGAAAAAGCCCCCGACGCGCGTTTCGCGTCCCTAATCGACCACTTTCTCAAGGGAAGTGCTTAAACGCTGATCAATAGGACCTTTAAAGGTCAAAGAGTGTGTCACATGATAAAACCGAGCCAATCCAAGTGGCTAGAAAGCGGCGCATGCGCATTGCGTGCCGCAGGTCCTGGAAGTGCAGAGGAGCATCGCGCATTACTGCGCACGCGCGGGGAGTACAGAGAATCCCCAGGCGTGCGAGCAAGGCAAGGGGACACGCCGCCGCAAACCATGGATCCCAGGCCGCGGCGCGCATGCGCACAACCACTGTATCACCAATGTATTGAAAGGACACAAGTACATCACAGCCACAGATCGGAAATGCAGATAATAAACGTTGCAGCATCAATCAACATGGTGATATGGCGAGCATATCCAGAGGCACAAATTATACACATACAGAGATCGCAGTCACATATTGGTATATCACACTATTACAAAAATATTTTTTTACATATTTCAGACGATTCTCTCTCCGCCAGTTTAGATCAAAGTCCTCTGTCATATCCTCCACGATAATTATTTCAGTGGCGCAAACAGTATGGAGTTATGTCCCGAGTCCAACTTAGGATAGACCCATATATTGAAGGCCCCACTGCAAAGTGTAAATGTGGTAATTAGTATGCAAGAACATAAAACAGTTAAAACAAAAACATAAAAAACGTGGTCGATTAGGGACGCGAAACGCGCATCGTGGGGCTTTTTCTACACACCCAGCCCTGGACCTTCCTACCTCAGTCAGTGGTAAGTGCCTGCCGACCCTTCCTGTAGTCACTACTGCCCCGTTGTGGGGATTTATTTACTTGGGTTTTTTTTACTTCAACTGGCAGATATACTTACCACTGCCATAGTACTTTCCTGCACATGCACCTTATAAGTAAACTATTGATAGGCATCTACAGATGAAGGCTATTGGTGGGTCCTGGTGACCCTGGTGTGTTGTCTCTGCACACGTGTCATTTTACGTATGTCTTCAATATATATGTGTACAATATTATTTAATTTCTCAATAAACTTTGATATTTTTTTTATATATACCTAGTACAGCTCGTATTTTATTTTTTTTGTTCTCCTCCATTGAACAAAGCTGAGCCTCAATTTTCACTGTTTCAGATATTAAACTGCATTTGGCCTACTTGTTTGGTTGGGCTTTCCAACGGTGTCTGCCGCTGCTTGTTGTTCTCCACTGAACAAAACTGAGCCTCAATTTTCACCGTTTCAGATATTAAACTGCATTTGGCCTACTTGTTTGGTTTGACCTTCTAACGGTGTCTGCCGCTGCTTGTTGTTCTCCTCCACTGAACAAAGCTGAGCCTCAATTTTCACCATTTCAGATATTAAACTGTATTTGGCCTACTTGTTTGGTTTGGCCTTCTAACGGTGTCTGCCGCTCCTTGCTTTTCTCCTCCACTGAACAAAGCTGAGCCTCAATTTTCACAGTTTCAGATATTAAACTGCATTTGGCCTACTTGTTTGGTTGGGCCTACTAACGGTGTCTGCCGCTCTTTGTTTTTCTCCTCCACTGAACAAAGCAATGCCGCCTGTCTACTCTTGTTACCAATTTTGAACTGCATTTAGTCTACTTACTTATTTGGGCCTAGTAACTGTTAGGAGTCGAGTTTCCTCTGCTGCACAGGGGGAATCTCGATCCGTATCTGCTGCTGTCTCCCATTCGGTATCGGCCGCAGTGGGCTCTGCTCAGCGGAGACGTCGCTCCCAGCGTCTCGCTGGGGCTGATTCGGTGCATAGGGTCACTACTGCCTTTTCTGGCTTTCCTATGGTACCCTGCACTGATCTGTGGTGAGCGAGCCTCTCTGGGACTAAGTCCTTGTTTACTCACACTGAGCATGCCCAGGGCAGGGTCTCCCATTGGAGGTCGAGGGCCACATGTTCGGTCACATGCTCAGGTGCTGCAGTACATTCCATTGGTCCTTCTGGAAGGTCCTGAAAGGGCAAAACATGCTCAGGTACTGCAGCACTTTCCATTGGTCCTTCTGGAAGGTCCTGAAAGGGCAAAAACTTCAGTAGCAGCTTCCTGTGCTGCAACTATATAAACTGTGCATGACCGCACGGCCATGCGCTAGTATCGTGTTATGCTATATGCTTTGCGCCAATGTGGTCATGTGTTTGAATGTGTTCAGGGACCCGGCTGAAATAAGCCCCTAGAATGCTGGCACCTCCGGCGAGGAGATTGTGTTTAAGTGTGTTCAGGGACCCGGCTGAAATAAGCCCCTAGAATGCTGGCATCTCCGGCGAGGAGGTTTGTATGCATGCATGACCACTCACTGATCACATCTGGGTAGTTGGCCTGTGCCTCTGTGAAAGTCTAACAGGGCACAGAGCTTTCCTCTCGCGGTTACTCTGTGAAGCTAACAGAGTTGGTATATACCGCCATATAGAGCCGCCATTATTTAGCAGCAGGTGCTTTCCTGCACGGTGGATCCCGGGTTGCGAACGCACCAATTCCATTCAATAAATAATATATTTGGTGCGTTCCGCCAACCCTAACAGTATACTAGCGCCAGGATCTGGCTAAGTAATGGCGGATGAACAGCGATTGCAGGGGTACATCCAGCTGCTGGAGGGCCGGTTGGCGTCTCTTGAGCGTGCAACCTCGGCGGTGGATGTTACCGCAATAGCTGTTCAGGCTGCTAGCGTGGCTGCAGCAGCTTTACCCACTGCCACCTCTGTTCCGACCCTATCTCACCTTCCTTTGCCTGAGAGATACTCTGGGGACAGTAAGTCCTGTAGGGGTTTCGTGAGCCAATGTGGTATACACCTCGAGCTTCTGGCTGCACGTTTCCCTACTGAGCGGGCAAAGGTGGGATTCATAATCTCTCTCCTGTCGGACAGAGCATTGGAGTGGGCTACGCCGCTGTGGGAGCGCAACGATCATGTGGTGCGGAGTGTTCCTAGGTTTCTGGACACTCTGAAACAGGTCTTTTTAGGACCTCAAGTCACCCATGATACAGCGCTCCAACTGCTGGCTTTGACTCAGGGTTCAACCATGGTCAGCCATTTTGCTGTTCACTTCCGGACATTAGCGTATGAGTTGGAATGGCCAGATAAAACCCTCATTCCCGTATTTTGGAGGGGGCTGGCTGACCATGTGAAGGACGCTTTGGCCACTAGGGAGATTCCCGCCACACTGGAGGAGCTCATAGCCGTATCTACTCGTATTGACCTCCGTTTTAACGAGCGAAGGTTGGAGCGAGCCCAGTGTAGGCAGAGGTTTTGGCTGGCTCCCACCTTCGCCAAACCTTTGGAATCTCCAGTCCAGGCATCCGTGTCACATGAGGCCTTAGAGGTGACACAAGCGGGATCCAAGTCTCAGTCTGCCCTTGCACATAAGGTCCGTCATGTTTGCCAGCAGTCAGGACACCTTGCCTCCAAGGGTCCTCAGCGGTCGGGGAAACGTCAGCGTCTAGTGGCAGTTGGAGTCGGTACACTAGACACGGCGACGTTTGCCTCAAAATTGTCCTTCAAGGAGACAATTACCATAGGCCAATCCACTCTTATGGTCGAGCTATGCGTGGATTCTGGGGCAGAGGGTAACTTTATGTCTTCCGCTTTTGCCCAGTGTCACGCAATACCCTTGGTGATGCTCGCCAAGCCGGTAACCGTTCGAGTGGTAAATGGGTCAACACTACCTTCACAGATTACCCACCAAACCATTCCTTTCACGCTATCTGTGTCTCCATCACATCAGGAGATAATCTCCCTATTAGTCATTCCTGAGGGAATTGATGAGGTCCTGTTGGGGATACCATGGCTTCGCTACCATTCTCCTCATATTGAGTGGTCCTCTGGGAGAATTTTGGGTTGGAGTAAATCTTGCGAGGGTAGATGTTTGAGGGAGTGCGTTCAGGTTGCTACTACACAGGTACCCGCAGATCTTTCCTCTCTCCCCAAGCACTATTGGCCCTATGCAGACGTGTTCTCCAAAAGAGCTGTGGAGACCCTTCCGCCTCACCGCCCCTATGACTGTCCTATTGACCTCTTGCCTGGTGCTGAGCCTCCCCGGGGTCGAGTCTATCCGTTATCTCTCCCGGAGACGGAGGCAATGTCCCAGTACATCCAGGAGAATCTGGCAAGAGGATTCATTAGGAAGTCAGTGTCACCGGCAGGGGCAGGGTTCTTCTTCGTACAGAAGAAGACTGGAGACTTACGTCCATGCATAGACTACAGGGGTCTTAACGCCATCACCGTTAAGAACAAGTACCCATTACCCCTGATATCTGAGCTGTTTGATAGGCTACGGGGAGTAAGGGTATTTACAAAGTTAGATCTGCGGGGTGCTTACAACCTGATTCGCATCCGTGAGGGGGATGAATGGAAGACGGCTTTTAACACCAGGGATGGGCACTATGAATATCTGGTGATGCCCTTTGGGCTCTGTAATGCCCCAGCTGTTTTCCAAGACTTTGTGAATGACATCTTCCGGGATATGCTCACCACTTCGGTCGTAGTCTATCTGGATGATATTCTCATCTTCTCTCCAGATATTGACTCCCATCGGAGAGATGTTCGCAAAGTCTTCGACCTCTTACGGGCAAACTCCCTCTACGCCAAGTTGGAGAAGTGTGTGTTTGAGCAGGAGTCCTTGCCTTTCCTTGGTTATATCATCTCTGCCCAGGGTTTGGCTATGGATCCTGCCAAGCTACAGGCTGTAATGGACTGGCAGGAACCCCATTCTCTTAAAGCGGTGCAGCGCTTTATGGGGTTCATTAATTACTATCGCCAGTTCATTCCACACTTCTCAACTTTGGTAGGTCCCTTGGTTGCCCTCACCAAGAAGGGAGCAAATCCCAAGTTGTGGTCAGAGGAGGTCTCCAAAGCCTTTCTCTCGATCAAGTCACACTTCGCTAGCGCTCCCATCCTACATCGCCCCGATGTTGATAAGCCATTTATCTTGGAGGTGGATGCCTCATCCGTTGGTGCTGGAGCAGTCCTTTTCCAAAAGGATGCTCAAGGTCGGAAGCATCCTTGCTTCTTCTTCTCCAAGACCTTCACACCAGCGGAGAGGAATTATTCCATCGGGGACAGGGAGTTGCTGGCCATGAAGTTGGCTTTTTCAGAGTGGAGACATCTCTTGAAGGGAGCTCATATTCCCTTCCAAGTCTTCAGAGATCCAAAAAATTTGGTGTACCTGCAGACAGCCCAGCGGTTAAATTCTCTCCAGTCCAGATGGTCCTTGTTCTTCTCCCAGTTCCATTTCACCCTCCATTTTCTTTCTGGGGAGAAAAACATTCGTGCCGATGTTCTCTCTAGCTCCGTTGTGTCATCTGTAGAGGAGGAAGAGGAGCCTCGGCTTATTGTCCCCACCGAGAGCCTGAGAACTGTGGCCCCAGTTTCGCTAGAGTCTGTGCCTCCGGGCAAGACATTTGTACCACCCAGTTTGCAACCGGAGGTTCTCTCTTGGAGGGAGCTCGCTTTCCCTTCCAAGTCTTCACTGACCACAAGAACTTGGTGTATCTGCAAACGGCCCAGCGGCTGAATTCTCGCCAGGCTAGATGGTCCCTGTTCTTCTTCTTCTCCCGGTTCCATTTTACTCTCCATTTCCTCTCCGGGGAGAAGAACGTTCGTGCTGACGCTCTCTCCCGCTCCGTGGTGTCATCGGAGGAGGAGGAGGAGGAGCCTCGGCTTATTGTCCCTTCTGAGAGCCTGAGAACTGTAGCTCCGGTTTCGCTAGAGTCTGTGCCCCCGGGCAAGACTTTCGTACCAGCTAACTTGTGACCGGAGGTTCTCTCTTGGGCTCACTCCTCCAGAGTGGGTGGGCATTTTGGGACCAAGAGGACATCTGAGCTTCTGGCGAGAACATACTGGTGGCCGCATATGGCCTGAGATGTCAAGGACTATATTCAGGCGTGCGTTTCTTGCGCCCAGAATCGGTCTCCTTGGCTACGGCCTGCTGGGTTGCTGTACCCTCTACCGGTGGCAGACAGGCCCTGGGAGATGGTCGGGATGGACTTTGTGGTGGGTCTACCCAAGTCGCGTGGCTGCTCCATTATTTGGGTTGTCACCGACCATTTCTCCAAGATGGTGCATTTGGTGCCGCTTCCTCGGTTACCCTCAGCACGGGCCTTGGCGGTGTTGTTCATTAAACACGTTTTCCGTTTGCATGGTATGCCTGATAAGATTGTCTGCGATCGGGGTCCCCAGTTCGCATCTCGGTTTTGGAGAGAGCTCTGCTGTTTACTCAGCATAGAGTTAAACCTCTCCTCTGCATACCATTCCGAGACGAATGGGTTGGTGGAGAGAACCAACCAGACTCTGGTGACATATTTGCGACATTTCGTCTCTGCTAGGCAGGATGACTGGGCATCTTTGCTACCTTGGGCGGAATTTGCCCTGAACAACGCCGTAGCCGATTCCACTGGTCAAACTCATTTTCTCCTTAATTACGGCCAGCATCCGCGTGTCCCTGTGCCCATGCCCGTGTCATCCACCGATTCTAGGGTGGCAGACTGGGCGGTGGAGGCACGTGACATCTGGGACCGCACACAGGATGCCATCCGGGCCTCCAAGGAGAGAATGAGGGTTTCGGCTGATACACACCGGCGCCCCACTCCGGTCTTTGCTCCTGGTGACTTAGTGTGGCTCTCCGCCCGTAACATCAGGCTGCGAGTTGAGTCCACTAAGTTTGCTCCTCGCTACATTGGCCCGTTTAAGGTTCTGGAACAGGTCAACCCTGTGGTCTACCGTTTGGCTATTCCTCCACGCCTTGGTATCACCGATACTTTCCACGTTTCCCTCTTAAAGCCCGTTCATTTGTCCCGGTTTTCCGAGTCATCTGCTGGGACATCGGGTTCATCCACGGATGAGTTTGAGGTGAATGCTATTGTGGGGTGCAAGGTGGTACGTGGCAAGAAATTTTATCTGGTGGACTGGAAGGGTCACGGCCCAGAGGATAGAACCTGGGAGCCTGTGGAGCACATTCGGGCTCCGCTGCTTATCGCAGCTTTTGAGCGTAGTGAGGCTCAAGGAGGGGGGGCCCTAGGAGGGGGGGGTAATGTTAGGAGTCGAGTTTCCTCTGCTGCACAGGGGGAATCTCGATCCGTGTCTGCTGCGGTCTCCCATTCGGTATTGGCCGCAGTGGGCTCTGCTCAGCAGAGACGTCGCTCCCAGCGTCTCGCTGGGGCTGATTCGGTGCATAGGGTCACTACTGCCTTTTCTGGCTTTCCTATGGTACCTTGCACTGATCTGTGGTGAGCGAGCCTCTCTGGGACTAAGTCCTTGTTTACTCACACTGAGCATGCCCAGGGCAGGGTCTCCCATTGGAGGTCGAGGGCCACATGTTCGGTCACATGCTCAGGTGCTGCAGTACATTCCATTGGTCCTTCTGGAAGGTCCTGAAAGGGCAAAACATGCTCAGGTACTGCAGCACTTTCCATTGGTCCTTCTGGAAGGTCCTGAAAGGGCAAAAACTTCAGTAGCAGCTTCCTGTGCTGCAACTATATAAACTGCGCATGACCGCACGGCCATGCGCTAGTATCGTCTTATGCTATATGCTTTGCGCCAATGTGGTCATGTGTTTGAATGTGTTCAGGGACCCGGCTGAAATAAGCCCCTAGAATGCTGGCACCTCCGGCAAGGAGATTGTGTTTAAGTGTGTTCAGGGACCCGGCTGAAATAAGCCCCTAGAATGCTGGCATCTCCGGCGAGGAGTTTTGTATGCATGCATGACCACTCACTGCTCACATCTGGGTAGTTGGCCTGTGCCTCTGTGAAAGTCTAACAGGGCACAGAGCTTTCCTCTCGCGGTTACTCTGTGAAGCTAACAGAGTTGGTATATACTGCCACATAGAGCCGCCATTATTTAGCAGCAGGTGCTTTCCTGCACGGTGGATCCCGGGTTGCGAACGCACCAATTCCATTCAATAAATAATATATTTGGTGCGTTCCGCCAACCCTAACAGTAACTGTGTCAGCCACTCCTTACAGTTTTCCTCCACTGAAAAAAGCAATGCTGCCTGTGTACTCCTGTTACCAATTTTGAACTGCTTTTAGCCTACTTTTTTATTTTGGGCCTATATCTGTGTTTCCTCCTCATCCTGCCCATTGCCCAGCCACTGCTAGATGAGTCTGCTGTACATTGACCCAGACCACTATATTCCCCTTGGACTCTACACAGCCAGAATCTGACCCTGCTGAAAGTCAGGTTCCCCTTCCCGCATACTATACCACTTTACACGGGGACAAAGAGGAAGGTGCAGATGAAAGTGCAGGTTCCTTCATCAGGTGAGAGCATACTCATTGGCACTGGCACAGGGCCCCTCATAGTACGCAAAAGTGTCTCTGGCAGTGGGAGGCGCCGCCCGCCATCAAACACACTGCCGTACTATGAGGGGCATTGGGCCAGTGCCAACTAGTGGGCCCCCCTGCTTGCTCAGGATCGCAGCACTTGCAAAGTTGAAATACTTACCTGTCCCTGCTCCACCGCTGTGACGTATTCCGCGTTTCCCGGGCCCACAAATATCTTGAGCCAGCCCTAGGCCTCCACAACTTTAGCCAAATGAGCCCCTGTTTTCAATGCCTAACTATTATTATAAACTAAATTAAGATTGACAAGCTTCAGTAATACAAATTGATGTTTTTGGCATTAAAATGGACACTGTAGGTGTTTTCCTGTCCACCACTCACTGCCGACTTTGATTCCCCATTGACTTGCATTGGGTTTCGTGTTTCGGCCGAACCCCGACTTTTCGCAATAATCGGCCGATTTCACCCGACCCAAATTTTGAGAAAGTCAGGTTTCACGAAACCCGACTCGATCCTAAAAAAGTAAAAGTCGCTCAACTCTAGTTTTGACAAACATTTTTGGCCAGATACGGGCCTTCCAGATGAAAGCTGTTGCGATGTAGATGGCTGCTGTGAATCATCCTCCTCCGCTTCCGAGCTACTGGCAGCGGCACCCTCTTCCCCCAATGGCTGCGAATCTGGGTTACCACTGTGTCATCTATCACCTCCTCTTCAATGTCATGTACACTTTCCTCTGTGTCACCGTGTAAGGTGCTATAGCATTCGTGATGGGGCACCAGTCTCATCAGGGTCAGATTCTGGCTCAGTACACTGCGAGGGCAATGTAGTGATCTGAGTCAATGGAACAGCATAATAATCTAGCTATGGCCGTGCATCTGTGCACTCCATGTCCGATTCATCTTGTAATGGGCTTTTAACAATTTCCCTCTCTAACCCAGGCACGGTATGCGCTCCCCAAGTGCAGTGGGGTACTCGGTATTGGGTCCTTCAGTTCTCAGGGGGATGTCTTTGTGGCTGAACCGGTCCGTTGCCCTGGAACGTCCAAGTAAAAGGGAACGGTCTTTAAAGGGGAAATGTTCATGATACCACCTGTGGTATTCGGTCAGGTTGACCGACGTTGTTAAGGGGTCCGCTGGGGTGATGTTATGGCAGCTAGAAGTTATACCTTCCCACAGGTGAAGTAAATCCCCAGGGCTTCCCGGTGTGTAGGTGGTGGATGGTGAGAGGCGCAGAATAGAACAAGGACACAAGGTTGCAGTCTCTTTACTTTACTTCTTACTGAAGAATTCAGCATCCACAGTCCAGGGCACCAGATCACAGGGCAGGCAGAGTCCGGCCAGTTTGGAGGCAAGTCCTGAGTCCCCTTATCCAGGTAGAAATCAGTAGCCTTCCTCTAGCGCCGTGGTGTTGTAGTACCTTAATGCTAAGCATCTCATAAGGTCCTCACAACTGTTGAAGATGTTACAGATGTTATGCCTTTCTCTGTCCCCCAGATGGATAGGACAAACCCGTATGACCGGTGGCTTGAGGCGTTTTACAGGGACTCTATCATGCCCCAGCCTCTAAGCGGTGCCACCTTGCCTCTAGGGTATAGGGTGGGCAGGTAATGTGAAATTAGCTGTCCTGCCAGTCTATGGAGCAAAAATAGGGAAAAAGGAAAAAAATGGGAAGAAAATAAGTCAGCTCACCAATCCCTCAACAGTGCAATGATGTCCATGCACGGAGCCGCCTTGGTCAAGGGCGTAGTCCAGAGCCAGCAATGAAAAAGAAAAAATAATCTCCAGCATGGATCTTCTAAAAAGTCAATTTATTGAAAACACTTTAAAATGCAAACATTTGCAAAAAAAAAAAAGATGGGGGTCCCAGGTGGTCAACGCCGACGCGTTTCGACCATCAGGTCTTAGTCATGGCATGATAATGGAACCACATATTAACATTTTATACAACACAGAACACTAAAAGAACAAGTGCTTAGATTAAAACTCAGGTGGGCAATCAGAACATTCATTAGATTAACCCCCTGTGAACCGCAAAAGAGAAAGACATGTATATGGAAAAAGAACCACAACGGTGTATCAAAAAATTACATTAGCCGGAGTAATAGAACCAATTCACAGTGTGTACAATATTAAATATCACCTTCTTATGGAGAGAAGAAAAAAAAAAAAAACACAAAAAAAAAAAAATTGGATTATATGAAATAAATATATGAAATTATTACATTAATCTAACTGCAAAATGAGGTCAAGACGTTTGTTCAGCCCTAAGGGCACCCTTGACTGTAGAGAAAATATCCAAAAGGATTCACGATTTAATATCTTACGTCTATGATCACCGCCTCTAGGGGGTTTATGCACTTTTTCAATAGCAGTCTATGGAGCAAGGCATAAAGGACTGTTACTCCCTCGGTGTTCCGGCTACCGGATCCTGCACCTCAGAAGGAGGCAGCCTGTGTAGGGCAGAACTCCTCTGATATCCACTCCTTTGCTACAACTTCTTCACTCTCTCTACAATACTGTTCTCCTTCAGAGTCTCTTTCTAGAAGTATAACCGCTTGAGAGATGTTATGCCATTAATATTTCATACCTTATTTTTATCTTATAGCCAATAATATTTCAAAATTGTCTTAAAAAAATCTGCTAAAGTAAATAAACAGTGACTTTGATTAACTATGTCACATTTAAAAAAACATCATACTGTCACCGTAGACAGAAATTAATCCAAGAAATAATATTCTTGCAATTTTCATCACCGTTCAAGTGGTTGTTGTTTTTGAGTAGTTTTCATATAATGTTAATTACTGTACATCACGTACTGCTTAACTAGATTGCTGAATGATGCTTTGTACAAATCTGAAATATAATTATGTAAGACCTATCATCTGTGCAAAGTAATGTACTAAAAGCTATAGCCAGGATTTCTTGATTAAAATTAGGTTAATGTGTCAAATTAGAGAAATTCTTTTAAATGTCAAAATGCTTTCAAAGAAAGAGCTGTAAAAATAAAGGAACATTTCAGAAAAATATACCACTGCACCAGATTTTGTTCCATCAGCGCAAAAATTGACACTTCAACCCCTTACAGACCCTGCCCTTTTTCGTTTTTAATTTCAGTTTTAATTCCCCTTTTTCCCAGAACCATAACTTTTTTTATTTTTCCATCAATATGGCCATGTGAGGCTTGTTTTTTGTAGGAAGAGATGTACTTTTGAATGACTCTATTGGTTTTACCATAACGTATATTCAAAAACAGGAAAAAAATGGTTTATTGGATTTTTTTTACCATGTTCACCAAATGCTAAAACTAACCTACCATTTTGATTCTCTGAGTCATTAGGAGTTCATAGACTCCAAACATGTCTAGATTCTTTTTTATTTTGGTGGGGAAAAAAAATCCAAAGTTTGTTAAAAAAAATGTGCCATTTTCCGAGACCTGTAGCGTCTCCATTTTTCATGATCTTGGGTTGGGTGGGGCTTATTTTTTGTGAGCCGAGCTGACGTTTTTATTGATACCATTCTGGGGCAGATACAATCTTTTGATAGCCCATTATTGGATTTTAAAGCAATATTGCAGCCACCAAAAAAAACATCATTCTGGCATTTTGACTTTTTTTTTATCCCTATGCCATTTAGCTATCAGGTTAATCTTTTTTTACTGATAGATCGGGCGATTCTGAATGCAGCAATACTAAATATGTGTGTTTGATTTTTTTATTGTTTTATTTTGAATGGGGGAGCGGTGGGTGATTTAAACTTTTATATCTTTTTCTTATTTTAATATTTTTAAAAACATTTTTATTCACTTTTGGTATGCTTCAATAGTCTCCATGGGAGACTAGAAGCTGCCATAACCCAATCGTCTCTGCTACATACAGGCGATGATCAGATCACCTTGCATGTAGCAGAATTGCTGACTTGCTATGAGAGCCGACCACCGAATGGTGCTCATAGAAATCTGGCACTGACAACTATAAAGGTCTCCAGGAGACCACTGGTGGTCATGCCAACACACCAGTGACCTGCAATGACGTGACAGGGTCACCGGTGGGCAGATTTCCCTCTTGATGGCCGGAAGCATGCGCTAAATGCCACTGTCAGCATTTAAGAGCGGCATTTAATGAGTTAATAGCTGCAGGTGGATTGCAATTTCACTCAAGACTGATCCGGGCGCATGTCAGCTGTTCAAAACAGCTGACATGTACCTGGAAAGAAGTGGGCTCACCGCTGGAGCCCACATCAAAGGGAGGGAAACGACTTCCACTGTACTAGTACAGCAGAGGCCTTAAAGGGGTTAATCCTTTTGAAAAAGCACACGATAAAGTAAGAATTTTCAATTACAAACATTTTGTATCAAGCCACACTGAACCCCCTCAAAAGGATTATACACAAACACATACACATACAGTAGGGAAAATAAGTATTTGATACACTGCTGATTTTGAAAGCTTTTCCACCTACAAAGAATGGAGAGGACTGTTATTTTTATCATAGGTACACTTCACATATGAGACAGAGTCTAAAAATAGAAAACAGAAAAGCACATTGTATGATTTTTAAAACAACAACTTGCATGTTATTGCATGAAATAAGTATCCCTCCTACTCTGCTCTCATTCCTGGTATTAATTGCACCTATTTGAGCTCATTACCTGTAGTAAAGACACCTGTTCACACACTCCAACTTCTCCATCATGGCCAACATCTGTATAAGGACATCATGGACAAAATTGTAGACCTTCACAATGCTGGGATGGACTACAAAATGATAGGCAAACAGCTTGAAGAGAAGGCAACAACTGTTGGCATAATTATTAGAAAATGGAAGAAACACATGATGACTGGCAGTCTTCCTCAGTCTTGGGCTGCATGCAAATATTGTCTCTTGTGGTAAGGATGGTTCTGAGAAAGGTCCGCAATCAATCCAGAACTCCATGAGAGGACCTCAAACATTACCATTAGTAACACACTAAGCCATCATAGATTAAAATCCTGCAGTGCACGCAAGGTCCCCCTGCTCATGCCAGCACATGTCCAGGCCCATTTGAAGTTCACCAAAGGCTATCTGGATGATCCAGATGAAGCATGGGAGAAGGTCATGTAGCCAGATGAGACCAAGATAGAACATTTTGTTATCAATTCCACTTGCCTTGTTTAGAAGAAGGATGAGTACAACCCCAAGAAGACAAAAACACTGTCCCAACCATGAAGCATGGTGGAGGGAACATCATACTTAGGGCTTGGTTTTTTTTTCAAAAGGGAAAGGATGACTGCTCCATATTGAAGAGAGGATGGATGGAGCAATGTATTATGAATTCTGTGGAAGCATGGTTGAAAAGCAATGTCTGATTTTCAATTTTTCATTTTCAGAGATCTTTTATTTATTATTACTTTTGTCAGATTCAAGTTATTTCTGTGAACATTGTGGGTTATTCTGCCATTAAATGAGGAGTACCAACAATTTTGACCACGTGTGTATATCCCCTAACCATACATGTGGCTGCTGCTCTCATCTGTATCTAATGTTTCAATCAGCTACCATAGCTGGAGGGTTATTAAGTTACCAAAATAAGTTGAAAGGCTACTGGAGTCTATCTAGGAGTTACATTTAGATATACATATATTTTGTTTTAAGGTTTTTTTTTTTTACAGCTTTTTAACCTTCAAGGGGATTTGACTATGTGATCATGTTTACCCATCAGTTGATATTTAAGCAGAGTTTAGCAAAAAAGATTTACAGTACCCTGGAATAGAGCCCTGGAAATCTCTTCCTACCTGATGGGACCCTTCATGCTTTTTTTTTTATTAGCAGTTCCGAGGCATAATGCATGCATGAGAGAGTCCAGCAAATCAGAAGAGGCACTATGGACGTCGGCAGGTGTCAGGAGGTTCACATGTTTTCAGTTTGTTGACATGGATTATTGACATCGCCCAAGGTTCGCAAATCTTTTTTGCTCAACTTTAAATATAACCAATTGCAACATGCTATTCACTAGCCAGGAGCAAAAATAAATGTTAAACAGCATAAATGATTTGAATAAAGATAGACTGTACACATCAAAACTCCTCTTCATCATCATAATAGAAGTCTTCTTATATAACTATAACTTATTGAACAGATTGTTCTTCTCTGTAATATACTTTGGTATTGTAGAACATGATTCTTAAATAATTACAGAAGCCGTCAATATTTTTTTCTTCAAGCTTGCATACTGATTATATTAGTATTATAATTATACTATTATTAATATAATATTAACTATATATTAATTTGAAAGTTATGAAATGAGCACAGATATAGTATTTAGATTTGTCTCCAAGGTAAGGAACAGATGTTAAAAAACAGTATGATCATTTTGTGTATACATTAAGATGTCTTCTATTATTCTTATATACTAAACCAATGCTTTTAAAACATGCATAAAGTAGAATACTAATTTTTATATTTGTTTTAAATGTGTTTTTACTTTCATTTTTCTGTACTCATTTAAAAGAGAAGAAAAATGCTGTAAAAACATTAAAAGAATTGACATGCTGCAGACTTGGAAAAAAATGCATTTATGGTTCAAAAACACAAGGAAAAAAATTTGCAACATGTGTATGAGATTGCAAATATGTAATTCCTTTTGGAAATGCCTAAAGCTACAACATTTTTTACCCTTGAAAAATGAGTGGAAAATGTGTCTAAAGCGCAGCATGAGAACAAGCCTTTACAAGCAATATGTGTTAAAAATGTTCTGTTTTGTAATAACAGCTTCTCCACAGACCCCTGTACAGTATACAGTTGAAACTAGAAGTTTAAAGACGCATATGCATGTTTTTCTCATTATCTGACATGAGCTCAAAATAAGATTTCCTGTTTCAGGTTGAATAGGATTACCATAATTATTAACATTTGCCAAATGCCAAAATAATGAGAGAGACAGAATGTTTTAAGGCATTTTTATTACTTAATGCAAAGTCAAAAGTTTACATGCACTAAGAATATCTTTAAACAATTCTAGACTGCCCTCGTGATGATGTCATGTGTTTGGAAGATTCTGATATGTTTTTTGGCAACATCTGAGTTAATAAGAGACAGACCTGTGGATGTATTTTAATGCACACCTGAAACACACTGCTTCTTTGTGTAGCATCATGGGAAAGTCTAAAGAAATCAGCCAAGATATCAGTAAGAGAATTGTGGACTTGCACAAATCTGGCTCATCCTTGGGTATTATTTCAAGATGCCTTAAGGTGCCTCGTTCATCTATTCAAATAATTATATGCAAGTACAAAAAAGATGGGAATGTCCAGCCTTTATACCACTCAGGAAGGAGACGGGATCTGTGTCCTAGAGATGAGCGTGCTTTTGTCCGATATGTGCATATCAACCCAAGGATAAAAGCAAATTATCTTGTGAAGATGATGGCTAAAGCTGATAAGATTGTGTCAATATCTAAAGTGAAATGAGTACTGTATCAACATGGGCTGAAAGGACACTCTGCCAGGATGAATTTATTACTCCAAAAGAAGCAGAAAATGCTATATTAATGTTTACAAATGAACACAGGAACACAGACCTTAATTTTTGGAGACATGTCCTGTGGTCTGATGAAGCTAAAATTGAACTTTTGGGGCATAATGACCATCTTTACATTTGCAGGAGAAAAAGCGAAGCTTGTTGTAGGGTTGTTTTGCTGCTGGAGGGACTGGTGCAATTCACAAAATATATGTCATAATTAGTGTTGAGCGATACCGTCCGATACTTGAAAGTATCGGTATCGGATAGTATCGGCCGATACCCGAAAAATATCGGATATCGCCGATACCGATATCCGATACAAATACAAGTCAATGGGACACCAAGTATCGGAAGGTATTCTGATGGTTCCCAGGGTCTGAAGGAGAGGAAACTCTCCTTCAGGCCCTGGGATCCATATTAAGGTGTAAAATAAAGAATTAAAATAAAAAATATTGATATATTCACCTCTCCGGCGGCCCCTGGACTTCACGCTGGTAACCGGCAGGCTTCTTTGTTTAAAATGAGCGCCTTTAGGACCTGCGAATGACATCGCGGGTTCTGATTGGTCGTGTGCCGCCCATGTGACCGCCACGTGACCAATCAGACGCCGCGACATCATTCGCAGGTCCTTAATTCCTAGAATTAGGAGTTTAGTGAATGAGAATGACGTCGCGGCTTCTGATTGGTCGCGTGGTGGTCACATGAGCGGCACGCGACCAATCAGAACCCGCGACGTCATTCGCAGGTCCTAAAGGCGCTCATTTTAAACAAAGAAGCCAGCCGGTTACCAGCGTGATGTCCAGGGGCCGCCGGAGAGGTGAGCATATCAATATTTTTTATTTTATTTCTTTATTTTACACATCCCTATGGATCCGATACCGATACCCGATACCACAAAAGTATCGGATCTCGGTATCGGAATTCCGATACCGCAAGTATCGGCCGATATCCGATACTTGCGGTATCGGAATGCTCAACACTAGTCATAATAAGAAAGAAGATTACGTGACAATACTGGAGCAACATCTCAACAGATAGGCCAAGAAGTTAAAGCTTGGGAATAAATGGGTCTTCCAATTGAACAATGACTCAAAGCATACTGCCAATATGGTAACAAAGTGGCTTCAGGATTACAAAGTCAATGATTTGGAGCGGCCATCGTAAAACGACTGAACATTTATTGGCAAAGCTGAAAAAGGCAGGTGCAAGCAAGGCGACCTACAAACCTGAAACAATTACACATGTTTTCTCAGGGGAAAAGGGCCCAAAGTTAGACCAACTATTGTGAGATGCTTCTGGAAGGATATCCTAAAGGGCAATGGTACCAAATACTAATGAAGTGTATGTAAATCTTTGACTTTGCAATAAGTAATAAAAAACCTTAAAACATTCTTTCTCTCATTATTCTGGTTTTTGGCAAATATTAATAATTATGGTAATCCTAATTTACATAAAATGGTAAAGGTTTTTTCTGATTTCATGTCAGATATTGAGAAAAACATTCCTGTGTCTTATTATATAGTAAACTTTTAGTTTGATCTGTATGTTTCAACAGATTTCAATTCAAACCCAATGTAGTCTAATAGTGAATTAATACGCTTGTCAGAATATATCTTACTTCTCAGTAACTTAACCAAAAAGGCACTATTGCTTTTATTTATTTACTTACAGCAGGGCATATTTCCATTAGGTTTCTGTCGTAGGTTTTGTCTGTTTAATGGCCATTGTGAACATGCTCCTATTTTGCATGGATGCAAACTTAGGCGTCAGTTCAATTTTTTTTGGATAAGTTTCAAGCTTCGACATGTAGTATGCAGGTATGGGTGTGGAATCCTTTCTTTGAGCTGGGCACTGCATTTATATAGCTTCCCATTTGCTGGGTATCCATTCAGGGCATCATGACACATGGTAAGGTTTTAAAACTAGATGTCAGGACCATCCTGTTGTGGTACACCTTAATTCTGGTGGGATGGTTTTTATGCTTTTTTTTAACCAAATCTTGTGTTTACTAAGTTCACTATGTTATTTGTATGCACTATTGGCTTTAATTACATAGTAACATAGTAACATAGTTAGTAAGGCCGAAAAAAGACATTTGTCCATCCAGTTCAGCCTATATTCCATCATAATAAATACCCAGATCTACGTCCTTCTACAGAACCTAATAATTGTATGATACAATATTGTTCTGCTCCAGGAAAACATCCAGGCCTCTCTTGAACCCCTCGACTGAGTTCGCCATCACCACCTCCTCAGGCAAGCAATTCCAGATTCTCACTGCCCTAACAGTAAAGAATCCTCTTCTATGTTGGTGGAAAATCCTTCTCTCCTCCAGACGCAAAGAATGCCCCCTTGTGCCCGTCACCTTCCTTGGTATAAACAGATCCTCAGCGAGATATTTGTATTGTCCCCTTATATACTTATACATGGTTATTAGATCGCCCCTCAGTCGTCTTTTTTCTAGACTAAATAATCCTAATTTCGCTAATCTATCTGGGTATTGTAGTTCTCCCATCCCCTTTATTAATTTTGTTGCCCTCCTTTGTACTCTCTCTAGTTCCATTATATCCTTCCTGAGCACCGGTGCCCAAAACTGGACACAGTACTCCATGTGCGGTCTAACTAGGGATTTGTACAGAGGCAGTATAATGCTCTCATCATGTGTATCCAGACCTCTTTTAATGCACCCCATGATCCTGTTTGCCTTGGCAGCTGCTGCCTGGCACTGGCTGCTCCAGGTAAGTTTATCATTAACTAGGATCCCCAAGTCCTTTTCCCTGTCAGATTTACCCAGTGGTTTCCCGTTCAGTGTGTAATGGTGATATTGATTCCCTCTTCCCATGTGTATAACCTTACATTTATCATTGTTAAACCTCATCTGCCACCTTTCAGCCCAAGTTTCCAACTTATCCAGATCCATCTGTAGCAGAATACTATCTTCTCTTGTATTAACTGCTTTACATAGTTTTGTATCATCTGCAAATATCGATATTTTACTGTGTAAACCTTCTACCAGATCATTAATGAATATGTTGAAGAGAACAGGTCCCAATACTGACCCCTGCGGTACCCCACTGGTCACAGCGACCCAGTTAGAGACTATACCATTTATAACCACCCTCTGCTTTCTATCACTAAGCCAGTTACTAACCCATTTACACACATTTTCCCCCAGACCAAGGATTCTCATTTTGTGTACCAACCTCTTGTGCGGCACGGTATCAAACGCTTTGGAAAAATCGAGATATACCACGTCCAATGACTCACCGTGGTCCAGCCTATAGCTTACCTCTTCATAAAAACTGATTAGATTGGTTTGACAGGAGCGATTTCTCATAAACCCATGCTGATATGGAGTTAAACAGTTATTCTCATTGAGATAATCCAGAATAACATCCCTCAGAAACCCTTCAAATATTTTACCAACAATAGAGGTTAGACTTACTGGCCTATAATTTCCAGGTTCACTTTTAGAGCCCTTTTTGAATATTGGCACCACATTTGCTATGCGCCAGTCCTGCGGAACAGACCCTGTCGCTATAGAGTCACTAAAAATAAGAAATAATGGTTTATCTATTACATTACTTAGTTCTCTTAGTACTCGTGGGTGTATGCCATCCGGACCCGGAGATTTATCTATTTTAATCTTATTTAGCCGGTTTCGCACCTCTTCTTGGGTTAGATTGGTGACCCTTAATATTGGGTTTTCATTGTTTCTTGGGATTTCACCTAGCATTTCATTTTCCACCGTGAATACCGTGGAGAAGAAGGTGTTTAATATGTTAGCTTTTTCCTCGTCATCTACAACCATTCTTTCCTCACTATTTTTTAAGGGGCCTACATTTTCAGTTTTTATTCTTTTACTATTGATATAGTTTAAGAACAATTTGGGATTAGTTTTACTCTCCTTAGCAATGTGCTTCTCTGTTTCCTTTTTGGCAGCTTTAATTAGTTTTTTAGATAAAGTATTTTTCTCCCTATAGTTTTTTAGAGCTTCAATGGTGCCATCCTGCTTTAGTAGTGCAAATGCTTTCTTTTTACTGTTAATTGCCTGTCTTACTTCTTTGTTTAGCCACATTGGGTTTTTCCTATTTCTAGTCCTTTTATTCCTACAAGGTATAAACCGCTTACACTGCCTATTTAGGATGTTCTTAAACATTTCCCATTTATTATCTGTATTCTTATTTCTGAGGATATTGTCCCAGTCTACCAGATTAAGGGCATCTCTAAGCTGTTCAAACTTTGCCTTCCTAAAGTTCAATGTTTTTGTGACTCCCTGACAAGTCCCCCTAGTGAAAGACAGGTGAAACTGCACAATATTGTGGTCGCTATTTCCTAAATGCCCAACCACCTGCAGATTTGTTATTCTGTCAGGTCTATTAGATAGTATTAGGTCTAAAAGTGCTGCTCCTCTGGTTGGATTCTGCACCAATTGTGAAAGATAATTTTTCTTGGTTATTAGCAGAAACCTGTTGCCTTTATGGGTTTCACAGGTTTCTGTTTCCCAGTTAATATCCGTGTAGTTAAAGTCCCCCATAACCAGGACCTCATTATGGGTTGCAGCTTCATCTATCTGCTTTAGAAGTAGACTTTCCATGCTTTCTGTTATATTTGGGGGTTTGTAACAGACCCCAATGAGAATTTTGTTACCATTTTTCCCTCCATGAATTTCAACCCATATGGACTCGACATCCTCATTCCCTTCGCTAATATCCTCCCTTAAAGTGGACTTTAGACAAGACTTTACATAGAGACAAACCCCTCCTCCTCTCCGATTTTTACGATCCTTTCTAAACAGACTGTAACCCTGTAAGTTAACTGCCCAGTCATAGCTTTCATCTAACCATGTCTCGGTTATTCCCACTATGTCAAAGTTACCTGTAGATATTTCTGCTTCTAGTTCTTCCATCTTGTTTGTCAGGCTTCTGGCGTTTGCGAGCATGCAGTTTAGAGGATTTTGTTTTGTTCCAATCTCCTCACTGTGGATTGTTTTAGAAATGTTCTTACCTCCCTTCTGAGTATGTTTTCCTGGGTCGTCTTTGTTCGAGTCTAATGTTTTTCTTCCCGTCCCCTCTTCTTCTAGTTTAACGCCCTCCTGATGAGTGTAGCGAGTCTTCTGGCGAATGTGTGTTTCCCAGGTTTGTTGAGGTGTAGTCCGTCTCTGGCGAGGAGTCCATCATACCAGTAATTCACACCGTGGTCCAGGAATCCAAATCCTTGTTGTCTGCACCATCGTCTTAGCCAGTTGTTTGCATCAAGGATCCTGTTCCATCTCCTGGTGCCATGCCCGTCTACTGGAAGGATAGAAGAAAAAACTACCTGTGCATCCAGTTCCTTTACTTTCTTCCCCAACTCTTCAAAGTCCTTGCAGATTGTCGGTAGGTCCTTCCTTGCCGTGTCATTGGTGCCAACATGTATCAGAAGAAATGGGTGGACGTCCTTGGAGCTGAAGAGCTTTGGTATCCTATCGGTCACATCCTTGATCATCGCACCTGGAAGGCAGCATACTTCTCTTGCAGTTATGTCCGGTCTGCAGATGGCTGCTTCGGTGCCTCTCAGTAGTGAGTCTCCCACCACCACCACTCTTCGTTGCTTCTTGGCTGTACTTTTTGCTGTCACTTGTTGCTGTGTGCCCTTTTCTTTTTTGCTTGCTGGTATTGCTTCATTCTTAGGTGTGCCATCTTCATCCTCTACAAAGATTTGATATCGGTTCTTCAGTTGTGTGGTTGGTGATTTCTCCATGGTCTTCTTGCTTCTTTTGGTCACATGCTTCCACTCATCTGCTTTTGGAGGTTCTCTGACACTTTTTGCACCTTCTGTGACCAGTAGAGATGCTTCTGTTCTGTCTAGAAAGTCTTCATTCTCTTTGATGAGTTTCAAAGTTGCTATTCTTTCTTCCAGACCCCGCACCTTTTCTTCTAAAAGGGCCACTAGTCTACACTTCTGACAGGTGAAATTGGATTCTTCTTCTGGTCGATCTGTGAACATGTAGCACATGCTGCAGCTCACCATGTAGGTTGTCACATCTGCCATGTTGCTCCTAGATCCTGCTGACTTGCTGTGTGTTTTCCTTCTTGTGTAATCTACTCAGCCAAGCTCTCTTGCAATAATGTCCTACAGGCAAAAATTTGCGCGCCATAAGGCGCGCGGTTTGGTGATGCTTTCGAAGCAGCTGGTCCCGGCTGTACCCAACGATCTTCTAGCTTAGGGAGACTTCGCTTCTCCCAGAAGGCACCTGGAATATGCAAATTAGCCTCCTGAAGCTTGAATCCCTGGTTTGGTGATGCTTTCGAAGCAGCTGGTCCCGGCTGTACCCAACGATCTTCTAGCTTAGGGAGACTTCGCTTCTCCCAGAAGGCACCTGGAATATGCAAATTAGCCTCCTGAAGCTTGAATCCCTGGTTTGGTGATGCTTTCGAAGCAGCTGGTCCCGGCTGTACCCAACGATCTTCTAGCTTAGGGAGACTTCGCTTCTCCCAGAAGGCACCTGGAATATGCAAATTAGCCTCCTGAAGCTTGAATCCCTGGTTTGGTGATGCTTTCGAAGCAGCTGGTCCCGGCTGTACCCAACGATCTTCTAGCTTAGGGAGACTTCGCTTCTCCCAGAAGGCACCTGGAATATGCAAATTAGCCTCCTGAAGCTTGAATCCCTGGTTTGGTGATGCTTTCGAAGCAGCTGGTCCCGGCTGTACCCAACGATCTTCTAGCTTAGGGAGACTTCGCTTCTCCCAGAAGGCACCTGGAATATGCAAATTAGCCTCCTGAAGCTTGAATCCCTGGTTTGGTGATGCTTTCGAAGCAGCTGGTCCCGGCTGTACCCAACGATCTTCTAGCTTAGGGAGACTTCGCTTCTCCCAGAAGGCACCTGGAATATGCAAATTAGCCTCCTGAAGCTTGAATCCCTGGTTTGGTGATGCTTTCGAAGCAGCTGGTCCCGGCTGTACCCAACGATCTTCTAGCTTAGGGAGACTTCGCTTCTCCCAGAAGGCACCTGGAATATGCAAATTAGCCTCCTGAAGCTTGAATCCCTGGTTTGGTGATGCTTTCGAAGCAGCTGGTCCCGGCTGTACCCAACGATCTTCTAGCTTAGGGAGACTTCGCTTCTCCCAGAAGGCACCTGGAATATGCAAATTAGCCTCCTGAAGCTTGAATCCCTGGTTTGGTGATGCTTTCGAAGCAGCTGGTCCCGGCTGTACCCAACGATCTTCTAGCTTAGGGAGACTTCGCTTCTCCCAGAAGGCACCTGGAATATGCAAATTAGCCTCCTGAAGCTTGAATCCCTGGTTTGGTGATGCTTTCGAAGCAGCTGGTCCCGGCTGTACCCAACGATCTTCTAGCTTAGGGAGACTTCGCTTCTCCCAGAAGGCACCTGGAATATGCAAATTAGCCTCCTGAAGCTTGAATCCCTGGTTTGGTGATGCTTTCGAAGCAGCTGGTCCCGGCTGTACCCAACGATCTTCTAGCTTAGGGAGACTTCGCTTCTCCCAGAAGGCACCTGGAATATGCAAATTAGCCTCCTGAAGCTTGAATCCCTGGTTTGGTGATGCTTTCGAAGCAGCTGGTCCCGGCTGTACCCAACGATCTTCTAGCTTAGGGAGACTTTGCTTCTCCCAGAAGGCACCTGGAATATGCAAATTAGCCTCCTGAAGCTTGAATCCCTGGTTTGGTGATGCTTTCGAAGCAGCTGGTCCCGGCTGTACCCAACGATCTTCTAGCTTAGGGAGACTTCGCTTCTCCCAGAAGGCACCTGGAATATGCAAATTAGCCTCCTGAAGCTTGAATCCCTGGTTTGGTGATGCTTTGGAAGCAGCTGGTCCCGGCTGTACCCAACGATCTTCTAGCTTAGGGAGACTTCGCTTCTCCCAGAAGGCACCTGGAATATGCAAATTAGCCTCCTGAAGCTTGAATCCCTGGTAATTATTCACTTACAGCAGGGTATATGTTTATTTTGTCTCTTTCTTGAGTTTTCTCAGTAACTTAACAAGACGTAAGGGAAAGATATCTGCATAGTTACTGTATATTTTATTTTATATACACTGGGAAAAAACTGTTTTAACATGAACCCCTCCTTTAATCATAAATAATATTTGAAAAAGAGTCATTACAAAATGTGTATATTTTAATTATTTTATTATTTTCAGAGAATCAAGTTTGCTATCTTTCAAACTGTTCCAGTGAAGGATGGTAAATGTTCTCTTGGCATGCATTGTTTCAATATGCGCTCTGATTCACAAATGAATTCAAACATGTTGTTCTAGTACTGTATGTGCTCTAATTCACAAATGGATTCAGTTTGAAAATGGGATGAACTTTACACTAAAAAGATCTTTAAACTTTTATGATAACCCTAATTTCTTTTTCATTAAAATCGAACATCTTATTCTAAACAATTATTTTATTTTTATTTCTACTAAAAACTTATTGCAGTAGCTAAAAGGTACATTTCAACATAATATAATAGGCTACCAATTGTTTTTAAATGTAAAATATTTTAATTATTCAGGCTGCCATTAGGAAGATTCCCTTTACATGTGCATTTAGAGATAATAACGGTAAAAGTGCATCTGACAATTATGTAAGTTTAATTAAACTGTTAATTTGATGTAATTTCTCTGCACCATGGCTGTGTATGTGCTTGATTATGAAAATCATGTCAAATAGCTTGTTCAGGATAACTAGAGCTAAACTGAAGCCAGCCACTTTAATTGTTCCAGTCAATTAGAAAACACATATTTACTGGAATTGTTTGTAATTATCCCAGTAAATGTGAAATCAATATATATTAAACTTAGCATTTTCAGTGTTTCAATATTTAATATTTTGCTAAAATGACTCTTCAGACTAGATTAAGACTACATTATTCAACAATTATATTTATGCTGCCGCTAAGATATAAATTCACACGGACATCTCAAAAGGACATTGAAAGACATTAGTATGTTTACAGATGTAATTACAAACACATTTGTGGCTTAGTTTCAGCAACAACCCATGCATATGCTGACAAGTGGGGGCTGTAATGGGCGCAGTTGGTTGGAAGCCCCCCCATGACTGCGTTGCCAAGGGGAGGGGTGTTCAGTCAAAGGAAAACAAGGAGTGTACTGGGATTGGTTAGGTAAAGGGGGGGCGTATTAGTAGGATGAAGGGGCAGGGGCTAGGGCAGAAAAGTGCGGGAAAGAATCAGTACCTCATTGTCAGTTGATGTGAGAAGGCCATCCACCCTCCCTTTTTTGTGTTGTTTTGGGCCCTCCTTTTTCAGTTGGGGGATTTGGTGTTGGAAGGTTTTTTCTCTTCCAAGTCCAGTTTGGGAGGTGGAGTTTTTTAGCATTGTCACAGTGGCTTGTTTGCGGGAAGGGGGGGGGGTTCTTGGAGTTGATGATGTTTTATGGGGTTGATCTGGCTTTTGTTACGGGCTCTGGATGGGGACTTTACCTTGGGAGCTTTGTGATTTGTTTGCCCGAAACGGGTTACATGGTGCCCTCGAGCTGGTGGTTACGGCTGAGGGTAAAATAGTGTTTGGTTTAAATTTTTGTGGTGGCTTTTGCCTATTGTGAGCCAGATTTTTTTAGCTCCAAGAACCCTCCCCTCAAGGTTTTTACATATGTAATTGTATACAAGTTGATATTTATGTCATTGTTTGTTAATAAAAATGGCTGCTGTGGCCAATTTATCCAAAGAACCTAATGTGTTTCGTTTTAATTTTAATAAGTTTTAAGCAGAGGTTTTTTAATTTAGTTTATGGTAGTGGCGTGGAAGATTCGTTACAGAGAAGACCGAGTCTTGGCGATACGTGGTCATGCCTGATCATTGAGCAAAATAGTACAAAAATTTTATATTTTTAAGCATATATAATGTCAGAGGCTTGCAAGTTCCACTCTATTTAAAAGGCTAGACTACTCCTAGTTTGAATAAAATGTATACATTATAAATTGTATTGTAAGCCACATATTGTTATTTATTACAGTCAATGGCATTGATATGTTACTGTTCAGACATCTTGTCGCATATGTAATCCAAGGGCATATATATGAAGGGGCAGTCTCCACATATTTTGCTTCACTTTTGGTTGGTACTGCATTCATTCTAATTGTATTTCGCATTATTCCTATAGCGACATTTTTTAGAAAGATTCAATGAATCGAAACCTTAATCCCTTTTTCCTTTTGAATGTATCCCCTATACCTATGTAAATAAATAAGCATCATCCCATTTGCTTGAACTGAACTGATTGCGCAGTGAATAGTTCATTGGATGTATAACAGGGGTATGTCGGCAAACCACTTCTGCCAAAAGGTGAGTTTAGCATCTTGACTCATGGGGCAATCTGTGGGGGCTGCTCACTATTTAAACCCATGAAATTCTGTTCCTACTGCCCGTTGCAGTCTAATTAGTAATGGTGTTGTGTTTATCAAAGATCCAGATTTTGACTTTGGCTTATTTACTTACTTGCTGACTGACTGGTTACCTGCCTAATGATTTTGTAGCTACCAATACCTCTTGTTTCTGATTCAGATACATAAAGGGGTATTCCCATCTCCAAGATCATATCCCAATATGAAGTAGGTGTTAAGGACCGGCGGAACGCACCAAGTATAGATAATAAGAAACTAGGTGCGTTCGCAGTCCGAGGTCCACCGTGCAGGTAAAAGATCCTGCTGCTAGTAAGACGGACTATATGGCGGTACTAAGTATACACACATGGGTTAACTTCACCCTGCGTGAAGGAAGCGATCCTGTTGCGTCACAGGACCGCAGTACCGCACATAAAGCGCGAGCAAGAAGTCAGCGGACTCAACCCCTACACAGGATTGAAGTCCGATTAGACACTTGCTGGCACAACACCGCAACTGGGTGTGTCAGAGGAACATAAATAATACAATAAAGGCACAAGAGTGCGTGCGGTGCCGCACTGACGGATGCCACTAACCACCCAGGCTTGGGTCAGGAAAGCGCAGAGCAAGCGCACGGCGCCGTACTGGCGGACACAGCAACTGGTAGCTGTAATGTGTGTTTCGTGCTGTTGGATAAGTCGGGCGCTAGATAGCAAACATACACCTTCCGCGAACAGACATTCAATAGGGAGGGTTATTTAAAGAGCGACTTTCTCTCACAACACACCCACATATTTACAAGACAATACTAGCGCATGGCCGTGCGGTCATGCGCAGTTTATATAGTAGCAGCACAGGAAGCAGCTCCAGAAGTTTTGCCCTTCCAGGACCTGCCAAGAGGACCAATGGGATGTGCTGCAATACCTGAGCATGTGACCCTCGATCTCCAACGGGAGATCCTGCCCTGGGCATGCTCAGACAGAGAAAAGCAGGACTTAGATCCAGAAACGTCCACTCGCCGCTGCCCAGCACTGGCTTCAATAGCAGAAGCAGGAAAAGCAGCAGTATCTCTTCGCACAGAGTCAGACTGAGCGAGACGCTGGGATCGACGTCCCTGCTGAGCAGACTCCACCGCGGCTGGAGAAGAATGGGAGACCGCAGCGGAGACGGATCGAGATTCCTCCAGTGCAGCAGAGGAAACTCGACTCCTAACAGTAGGTGTAATAATAATAATATTAGCAAATACCTCCAATTAGAAATGTAGTATAGCTTTTCTATGTCTCTTTCCTCAAGTACAGGCATTGCAGATAGTGATTAGCGAGCATGTTCGTTACACCGGTTTTCCAAGCATGCTCAGGTGGTCTCAGAGTATTTATGGTGTGCTCGGAGATTATGTTTGAGTCGCCGCAGCTGCATGATTTGCGGCTGCTAGACAGCCTGAATACATGTGGGGATTGCCTGTTTGTTAGGGAATCCCCACATGTAATCAGGCTGTCAAGCAGCCGCAAATCATGCAGCTGCAGTGATTCAAACATAATCTCCAAGCACGCCATAAATACTCCATTGTTGCGACCACTGATATAGTGACAGTAAGTTAGTTGCTAGTGGTGGTAATCAAGGATACCATATGCTGCAATGTGTGCATATGAGGAAAGATGCATAGCAAATCAGAAAAAGTATACTACATTTCTAATTGGAGGTACTTGCTAATAATATTATTATTACACCTATTATTGATGGATGGAATGGACGAGGCATCTGTTAGGTGTATTCATAATTGGCTTGTGATCAAATCCAAAGAGTGGTCATAAATGACTGCACATGCAGTTGGAAGAATGTCTCAAGTGGGGTACCACAGGGCTCTGCCCTGTGTTGTTCAACATATTTAAAAATGATAAAGAAGAAGGAATTTAGGGTAAACTGGTTAGATTTCCTGACAAGACAAAGCTAGGAGGGATAGCTAATATTAAAGACGAGAGAGAATTCAGTAAGATCTAAGCAAACAGGAACTGTTAGCAGCAACTTACAGAATGTTTTTTTAACAGGGAGAAATGCAAAGTCTTACATTTGAGCAAGAAAAATGAAAAATACATATGCAGAATGGGAGGGATAGGGCTAAGCAATAGCACATGTGAAAAAGGCTTGGGTATACTAATAGATCATAGAGTGAGTCAACAGTATGATGCATCAGCAAAAAAAGCAAACAAAATTCTCGGTTGCGTTAACAAAAGCATACAGTCTAGATCAACTGACACCAGTGACCGAAGGGATACTTTATACCTCCGATCACAGCTAAGCACAAGCGCTAATGCTTAGCCCTATCCCTCCCATACTGCATGTATTTTTCATTTTTCTTGCTCAAATGTAGGACTTTGCAATTCTCCCTGTTAAAAAACATTCTGTTAGTTGATGCTCACAGTTCCAGTTTGTTTAGATCTTATTGAATTCTCTCTCGTCTTTAGTATTAGCTATCACTCCTAGCTTTGTCTTTTGACAGCATGGGAACTGTGGTTCTCTGACAGATGGAGATGATTTCATTGCAGATCAGAAGAGGTGTTCACAGCAACCACTCAATGTTTGAGCCCCCATTCAAGTGAATGGGGTGTTGGTTTGGGTTCAGCTCCAGGCACTGTTCTGGTACCCGGACCCAAACTTTTTGCAGCTGTTTGGCTAAACCTGCGGGACTTGAACAATCAGGTGTCCGCCCATCTCTAGTAGTCTTTTCAAAGGACAAAGTATACAGGATGCTTGGTCAAGTACAAGTGCTTCTCACTAAATTAGAATATCATGAAAAGTTCATTTATTTCAATTCTTCAACACAAAAGTGAAACTTATATTATATAGAGTCATTACAAACAGAGTGATCTATTTCAAGTGTTTGTTTCTGTTAATGATGATGATTATGGCTTACAGCCAATGAAAACCCAAACGTTATTATCTCAGAAAATTACAATAATTAACAAAAAAACCCTGCAAAGGCTACCTTAGGCTACGTTCACATTTGCACTGTGCGCTGCTGCGTCAGCGACGCAACGCACAACGCAAACAAAAACGCATGCAAAACGCATAGTTTTGCGACGCATGCGTCCTTTTTTTGCCGGATTTTGGACGCAAAAAAATGCATCTTGCTGCGTCCTCTAACGCTTGCGGCAAAAAAGATGCATGCATCACAAAACGCATGCAAACGCATGTCCATGCGCCCCCATGTTAAATATAGGGGAGCATGATGCATGCGTCGCCGCGGTGGCGCCCGACGCACCACCGCAAGACGCTAATGTGAACGTAGCCTAAGTGTTTTAAAAGGACATCTTTTGAAAAGAATGAGAGATGAGTCATATGAATCTGCAAAAACCCTAGTCCATGCCCTCATCATCTCTCGCCTTGACTACTGCAACCTCCTGCTCTGTGGCCTCCCCTCTAACACGCTCGCACCCCTCCAATCTATTCTAAACTCTGCTGCCCGACTAATCCACCTGTCCCCCCGCTATTCCCTGGCCTCTCCCCTCTGTCAATCCCTTCACTGGCTCCCCATTGCCCAGAGACTCCACTACAAAACCCTTACCATGATGTACAAAGCCATCCACAACCTGTGTCCTCCATACATCTGTGACCTCGTCTCCCGGTACTTACCTACCCGCAACCTCCGATCCTCACAAGATCTCCTACTCTACTCCCCTCTTATCTCCTCTTCCCACAATCGTATACAAGATTTCTCTCGCGTATCACCCCTACTCTGGAACCCTCTACCACAACACATCAGACTCTCGCCTACCATCGAAACCTTCAAAAAGAACCTGAAGACCCACCTCTTCAGACAAGCCTACAACCTGCAGTAACCACCGATCGACCAAACCGCTGCATGACCATCTCTTCCCTCACCTACTGTATTCTCACCCATCCCTTGTAGATTGTGAGCCTTCGCGGGCAGGGTCCTCATTCCTCCTGTACCAGTTATGACTTGTATTGTTTAAGATTATTGTACTTGTTTTTATTATGTATACCCCTCCTCACATGTAAAGCGCCATGGAATAAATGGCGCTATAACAATAAATAATAATAATAAAAATAATAATAATAAAAGGTCCCTTAGTCTGCTTCAATAGGCTCCACAATCATGGGGAAGACGGGTGACTTGACAGATTTCAAGAATGCAGTAACTGACACACTCCACAAGGAAGGTAAGTCACAAAATGGCATTGCTAAAGAAGCTAGCTGTTCACAGAGTGATGTATCCAAGCATATTAATGGAAAGTTGAGTGGTAATTCACAAGCATTGGACTGCTGTTGGAGTCATTGCTTCAAGAGCCACCACACACAGACGTATCCAGGACATGGGCTACAAGTGTTGCATTCCTTGTGTCAAGCCACTCAAGACTGATAGACAACACCAGAAGAGTCTTACCTGGGCCAAGGAGAAAAAGAACTGGACTGTTGCTCAATGGTCCAAAGTGTTGTTTTCAGATGAAAGCAAAATTGCATTTCATTTGAAAATCAAGGACCCAGAGTCTAGAGGAAGAATGAAGAGGCACACAAAACAAGCTGCTTGAGTTTAAATGTTTTCATAGTCAGCCATGGTTTGGGTAGCCATGTCATTTACTGGTGTAGGTCCACTGTATTTCATCAAGACCAAAGTCAATGCAGCTGTCTACCAAGGAATTTTAGAGCACTTCATGCTTCCCTCTGCCAACAAGCTTTTTGGAGATGGAAATTTAATTCTCCAGTAGGAATTGGCACCTGTCCACACTGCCAAAAGTACCAATACCTGGTTTAACCCCTTAAGCACCGAGGGTGGTTTGCACGTTAATGACCGGGCCAATTTTTACAATTCTGACCACTGTCCTTTTATGAGGTTTTAACTCTGGAACGCTTCAATGGCTCTTGATGATTCTTACACTGTTTTCTCGTGACATATTATACTTCATGATAGTGGTAAAATTTCTTTGATATTACCTGCGTTTACTTGTTAAAAAAATGGAAATTTGGCGAAAACGTTGAAAATTTTGCAATTTTCCTATTTTGAATTTTTATGCCCTTAAATCAGAGAGCTATGTCACACAAAATACTTAATAAGTAACATTTCCCACATGACTATTTTACATCAGCACAATTTTGGAACCAAACTTTTTTTGGAACCAAAATTTTTTTTGGAACCAAAATTTTTTTTGTTAGGGAGTTATAAGGATTAAAATTTGACCAGCAATTTCTCATTTTTACAACATCATTTTTTTTAGGGACCACATCAGATTTGAAGTCATTTTGAGGGGCCTATATGATAGAAAATAAACATGTGTGACAACTAGTGTTGAGCGATACCTTCCGATATTCAAAGGTATCGAGGTATCGGTATCGGATGGTATCGGCCGATATCCCAAAAATATCGGATATCGCCGATACCGATACCCGATACAAATGCAAGTCAATGGGACACAAATATCGGAAGGTATCCAGGATGGTTCCCAAGGTCTGAAGGAGAGGAAACTCTCCTTCAGGCCCAGGGATCCATATTCATGTAAAAAATAAAGAATAAAAATAAAAAATATGGATATACTCACCCCTCGGACAAACCCTGGCTGTCACTGCTGTGAGCATCTGCCTCCATTCCTAAGAATGCAGTGAGTGAAGGACCTTCGATGACATCGCGGTCAGGTGACCTGTCACCTGACCGCTCATGTGACCGTGACATCATCGAAGGTCCTTCACTTACTGCATTCTTAGGAACGGAGGCAGACGCTCGCAGCCGTGACAGCCAGGGTTCGCCGGAGGTGAGTATAGCCATACTTTTTATTTTTATTCTTTATTTTTTACATGAATATGGATCCCAGGGCCTGAAGGAGAGTCTCCTCTCCTCCAGACCCTGGGAACCATATGCACCGCACACGCTGATTCCAATTTCCGAAATCACAAAAATATCGGAACTCGTATCGGAATTCCGATACAGCAAATATCGGCCGATACCCAATACTTGCAGTATCGGAATGCTCAACACTAGTGACAACATTCTAAAAACTGCACCCATCAAGGGGCTCAAAACCACATTCAAGAAGTTTATTAACCTTTCAGGTGTTTCATGGGAATTTTTGGAATGTTTAAAAAAACAAACATTTAACTTTTTTCACAAAAAATTTACTTCAGCTCCAATTTGTTTTAGTTTACCAATGGTAACAAGAGAAAATGGACCCTTATTGTACAATTTGTTCTGAATACACAGATACCCCATATGTGGGGGTAAACCACTGTTTGGGCGCATGACAGAGCTCGGAAGGGAAGGAACGCTGTTTGACTTTTCAATGCAAAATTGGCTGGAATTGAGATGGGATGTTGCGTTGGGGATTCCCTGATGTGCCTAAACATTGAAAGCCCCCAAAAGTGACACCATTTTGGAAAGTAGACCCCCTAAGGAACTTATAACGATATGTGTGGTGAGCACTTTGACCCACCAAGTGCTATACAGAAGTTTCTAATGCAGAACCATAGAAATAAAAAATCATATTTTTTCACAAAAATGATCTTTTCACCCTCAATTTTTTTATTTTCCCAAGGGTAAGAGAAGAAATTGGACCTCAAAAGTTGTTGTACAATTTGTCCTGAGTACGCTGATACCCCATATATGGGGTAAACCACTGTTTGGGCGCATGACAGAGCTCGGAAGCAAAGGAGGGCATTTTGACTTTTCAATGCAAAATTGACAGAAATTGAGATGGGACGCCATGTTGCGTTTGGAAAGCCCCTGATGTGCCTAAACATTGAAAACCCCCACAAGTGACACCATTTTGGAAAGTAGACCCCCTAAGGAACTTAACTAGAGGTGTGGTGAGCACTTTGACCCACCAAGTGCTTCACAGAAGTTTATAATGTAGAGTCTTAAAAATAAAAAATAATATTTTTTCACAAAAATGAAATTTTGCCCCAATTTTTTATTTTCCCAAGGGTACCAGAAGAAATTGTACCACAAAAGTTGTTGTGCGATTTGTCCTGAGTACACTGTTACCCCATATATGGGGGTAAACCACTGTTTGGGTGCATGGCAGAGCTCGGAATGGAAGGAGCGCCGTTTGACTTTTCAATGCAAAATTGGCTGGAATTGAGATGGGACGCCATGTTGGTTTGGCGAGCCCCTGATGTGCCTAAACATTGAAACCACCCACAAGTGACACCATTTTGGAAAGTAGCCCCCTATGGATCTTATCTAGATGTGTTGTGAGAGCTTTGAACCCCAAAGTATTTCACTACAGTTTATAACGCAGAGCCGTGAAAATAAAAATTCTTTTTTTTCCACAAAAATTATTTTTTAGCCCCCAGTTTTGTATTTTCCCAAGGGTAACAAGAGAAATTGGTCCACAAAAATTGTTGTCCAATTTGTCCTGAGTACGCTGATACCCCATATGTGAGGGGAAACCACCGTTTGGGCACATGTCAGAGTTCGGAAGGGAAGGAGCGCTATTTGGAATGCAGACTTAGATGGATTGGTCTTCAGGCGTCACGTTGCATTTGCAGAGCCCCTGATGTACCTAAACAGTAGAAACCCCCCACAAGTGACCCCATATTGGAACCTAGACCCCTCAAGGAACTTTTCTAGATGTTTTGTGAGAACTTTGAAACCCCATGTATTTCACTAGTTTATAACGCAGAGCCGTGAAAATAAAAAAACTTTTTTGTACCACAAAAATGGCTTTTTAGCCCCCCAAATTTTTATTTTCCCAAGGGTAACAAGAGAAATTGGACCCCAGAAGTTGTTGTCCAATTTGTCCTGAGTATGCTGATACCCCATATGTTGGAAGGGAAGAAGCACTGTTTTACTTTTTCAATGCAGAATTGGCTGGAATTGAGATCGGACGCCATGTCGTGTTTGGAGAGCCCTGATGTCCCTAAACAGTGGAAACCCCCAATTCTAACTGAAACCCTAGCCTAGTCACACCCCTAATCCCAACCACACCCCTAACCTAACCACACCCCTAACTCCAACACACCCCTAACCCTAATCCCAACTATAACCCTAACCACACCCCTTACCCTGACACAACCCTCACCATAATCCCAACCGTAAATGTAATTTAAACCCTAACTCTAACCCTAGCCCCAACCCTAACCCTAGCCCTAGACCCAACCCTAACCATAGCCCCAAGCCTAACCCTAATCTAATCCTAGCCCTAATCGTAACCCTTGCCCCAACCCTAACCCTAGCCCCAACCTTAACCCCAACACTAGCCCTAACACTAGCCCTAACCCTGGAATCAGACCTAACCCTAGCCCTAACCCTAATGGGAAAATGGAAAGAAATACATTTTTTAAATTTTTTTATTTTTCCCTAACTAAGGGGGTGATGAAGGGAGGTTTGATTTACTTTTATAGTGGGTTTTTTAGACGATTTTTACGATTGGCAGCTGTCAAATACTAAAATACGCTTTTTATTGCAAAAAATATTTTTTTGCGTTAACGCATTTTGAGAGCTATACATTTTCCATATATTGGTCCACAGATTCATGTAAGGTCTTGTTTTTTGTGGGACGAGTTGACATTTTTATTGGTAACATTTTCGGGCACGTGACATTTTTTGATCGCTTTTTATTCCGATTTTTGGGAGGCAGTATGACCAAAAACCAACTATTCATGAATTTCTTTTTTTTTTGGGGGGGGGTCGTTTATAACGTTCTGCATTTGGTAAAATGGATAAAGCAGTTTTATTCTTCAGGTCAGTATGATTACATACCTCATTTATTTTTTTTATGTTTTGGCACTTTTATACAATAAAAACTATTTTATAGAAAAAAGAATTATTTTTGCATCGCTTTATTCTGAGGACTATAACTTTTTTATCTGATGCTGTATGGTGGCTCGTTTTGTGATTGCCTTGTGCAGGCATGTACTATGGAGGACAGAGAATGAACTTCAATCCAATATTGCATCCAGCATGCAGCCAGCGGGTAAGGAAAGGGTGAATCAAACACCCAAAAAACCCCGCCTCTATGGCTGAAGATTGTTCCCTCCAAATTCAGGTGACAGAGTCCCTTTAAAGGGTACACTGATTAATCTGTGAAAAATGCTGATAAACATTATAATTAGAATATCCAAGATTCCTTATATACAGTATAACAGATCTAAATATACTGATTATAAGAGCAAATCCTTCAACAGGTAAGGGGAAGCATACCCAACTGTAATATGGCATTCATCTTAAATTCAAAATGCAATCCAATGGGTATTAGGCTGTGTGCACACGAAGCAGATTTTTTGCGAAAATAACACTTGCATTAGGCATCCTATTTAATAGAATGCAATCCGCATTTTTTGTGCACATGCTGCGTTTTCATGAGCGGAATCGCATTCCAGAAAAAAATGCAGCATGTTCATTAAATTTGCGGAATCGCGGGGATTCCACACACATAAGAATGCACTGATCTGCTTACTTCCCGCATCGGGCTATGCCCACCATGCGGGAAGTAAGCAGATCATGTGCGGTTGGTACCCAGGGTGGAGGAGAGGAGACTCTCCTCCACAGACTGGGCACCATATAATTGTTAAAAAAAAAGAATTAAAATAAAAAATAGTGATATACTCACCTTCTGATGGCCCCCAGAGTCTTCCCGCCTATCAGAGGTGCAGGAGGTTACTTCCGTTCCCATGGATGCTTTGTGTGAAGGACCTGCGATGATGTCACAGTCACGTGACCGAGACATCATCGCAGGTCCTGCACACAAAGCATCTATAGGAACGGAAGCTGCCGCGTGCATCGCTGAGGAGATCGGCTGCCTTTGGAAGGTGAGAATAACCATTTTTTTATTTTTTTATTATTTTTAACATTATATCTTTTTACTATTGATGCTGCACAGGCAGCATCAATAGTAAAAAGTTGGTCACACTTGTCAAACACTATGTTTGACAAGTGTGACCAACCTGTCAATCAGTTTTCCAAACGATGCTACATATCGCTTGGAAAACGCTAGCATTCTGCAAGCTAATTATGCTTGCAAAATGCTAGTTTTTGGCAGGAATATGCCAGAAAATGTATTGAGTTTGTGAGTCCATTCCAGTTCCTTTTTCTTGAACCTTTTGGACTCACCTTTTAGGAGAAGGAGCATGGTCTATGATTCTAAATCTCAACTGATTTTCTCTATTGCCACATTCAACAAAATGCTTTGATTCTGGCAAATTCGGTCTTTTTCTCCTTATGGCATTTCGGTTATAGTTAACACGGATCTTGAAGTCACATGTCGTTCCACCAACATTACATAAAAAACATGGCCATTGCATAAGTACACTACAAGATCTGAATGACATGTTAGGTAAAGATTGATGTAGTACATCTTCTGGGTTATCCTATGCATGAATCTATCACCCTTAATCAAAAAGGGATCAGTTCACACATGACAGGGAAAATATCTATGTGTCCCTGTTAGGTATAGTTGTACAGATTTGTGGGAATCAATGTCTAAGTGTACCACCCTATCTCCAATGTTCCTCGCTCTTTTATATCTTTACATATCGAACGGATTATGGGATTGTTAGTCCAGGAACCTAGTGCCGTGAGTTTTTTCCTCGCAGTTTCTTTGCATTTTGTTCTACTATACAATATATATACTGTATATATGTACATATACATACAGTAGATATAATATATATATATATATATATCTATATATATATAGATATATATATATACTGCTCAAAAATAAAGGGAAACAACAGAATATAAATCAAAGTAAATCAAACTTCTATGAAATCAGACTGTCCACTTAGGAAGCAACACTGTTTGACAATCAATTTCACATGCTGTTGTGCAAATGGAATAGACAACAGATGGAAATTATTGGCAATTATCAAGACACACTCAATAAAGGAGTGGTTCTTCAGGTGGGGACCACAGACCACATCTCAGTACCAATGCTTTCTGGCTGATGTTTTGGTCACTTTTGAATGTTGGTTGTGCTTTCACACTTGTGGTAGCATGAGACAGACTACAACCCACAAAAGTGGCTCAGGTAGTGAAGCTCATCCAGGATGGCACATGAATGAGAGCTGTGGCAAGAAGGATTGCTGTGTCTGTCAGCGTAGTGTCCAGAGGTTGGAGGCGCCACCACTAGACAGGCCAGTACACCAGGAGATGTGGAGGGGGCTGTAGGAGCGCAACAATCCAGCTGCAGGACCACTCCATCAGTCTTTGTGCAAGGAGGAAAAAAAGGAGCACTGCCAGAGCCCTGCTAAATGATCTCCAGCAGGCCACAAATGTGCATGTGTCTGCACAAATGGTTAGAAACCGACTCCATGAGGATGGTCTGAGTGCCCGCTGTCCACAGATGAAGGTAGTGCTCACAGCCCAACACCGTGCAGGAAGCTTGGCATTTGCCACAGAACACCAGGATTGGCAAATTCGCCACTGGCGCCCTGTGCTCTTCACAGATGAAAGCAGGTTCATACTGAGCACATGTGACAGACGTGACAGAGTCTGGAGACATCATGATCTGCTGCCTGCAACATTCTTCAGCATGACCGGTTTGGAAGTGGGTCATTAATATTGTGTGGGGTGGCAATTCTTTGGAGTGCCACACAGCCCTCCATGCGTTCGTGAGAGGTAGCCTGACTGCCACTAGGTACCAAGGTGAGATCCTCAGACCCCTTGTGAGACCATATGCTGGTGCAGTTGGTCCTGGGTTCTTCCTAATGCAGGACAAAGCCAGACCTCATGTGTCTGGAGTGTGTCAGCAGCTCCTGCAAGATGAAGGCATTGAAGCTATGGACTGGCCTGCCCATTCCCCAGACCTGATACCGATTGAACACATCTTTGACATCATGTCTGGCACCATCCACCAACACCACGTTGCACCACAAACTGTCCAGGAGTTGACAGATGCTTTAGTCCAGGTCTGGGAGGAGATCCCTCAGGAGACCATCGCCGCCTCATCAGGAGCATGCCCAGGCATTGTAGGGAGGTCATACAGGCACGTGGAGGCCACACAAACTACTGAGCATCATTTCTTTGTCATTCTGGCATGCATGGCCCCCACATCACTATCCTGGTATGCAGGGACCCCATCTCTGTCCTGGTATGCATTGTCCCATCCTTACCCTGGTATGATTTTCCCTCATCCCCATCCTGGTGTGCATGGCTCCCTCATCCCTATCCTGTTATGCAGAGACCCCATGTCCATCCTGGTATGCATGGCTTCATCCTTATCCTCATACGATTGGCCCCAATTCCTATTCAGGTATGCAGGAACTTCATCTCCTTCCTGGTATGCGTGGCCTCATCCTTATCCCGCTATGACTGGCCCCCATCTCCATCCTAATATGCATGGCCCCATCAGAAAAAACATAAAAAAAACCCTTTATAATTACCTTCCTGTGCTCCCTCCCAGCGTCTTGTTCCGGTGTTAGCAGCTGCTTGATTGTAAGCAGCGCATGGCAGGGACATCATGTGCTGTTTGCAAGCTGAGAACTGCTGCCAGACTGCTCACTGCTCTCCACGCCAGGTCTAAGTGTGTGGAGGGCAAAGAGTATTCATTGCACTTTACTAGCTAGCACAGTTTTAGCTGCAGCAACTGGCTTCCTGCAGCTGCTGGGCTTTCACACATGCCGCTACTAAAGGGAAAGAATATTCACCACATTCCACACCTATGAAAGTGGAGCTTAGTGAATATTCATTGTCTTAAAGTAAGGGTGCCATGATTTTAGTTTTTGTATTTATAATTATTGATTATATAATCAATTATTTTTAATACAAAAGTAAATGTAGTACTTTCATACTTTTTTATTTATTTATTTTTACTTTTACCACTGGAGGCCGCCATTTTCATTAGTGGGGGTGTGTGTGTCTGGGAACGACACTTGCACTCCTCACTTACGGCAGCCATGGGCATAGGAGCCAATGGTCGGACCCGACCGCATCTCTTTCATTAAGGCAGCTTCTCTTGCCTCTCAGCTGTGACTTGGGCACGCCCACTGGGCTGCTACGTCACAGCTGTGAGAGGAGATCGTGGCCATTTTGTTTTTTATTTTCCTCTGTCATCGCACACACAGCTCAGTGTGTGCGATCATAGCAGGAGCTGCCAGGGAGAAGCTGCTGCTGGGAAGCGAGGGTCTGGGTGAGTATCTGCAGCCAGGAGCTGTGATTGCAGCCTGTACTTAGTATTACAGCACAGGCTGCAATCACTGCTCACTGCCGACCTGTTCAGAGCAGAGCAGGGAGATCGTCACACTGCTCTGCCCTGAACATGATTCAGCACTTCCTGGGAGAGGACTGAAGGTAAGTACAGGGTTTTTATTTTCTTATGTATCTACCACTGCTACCTGTCCCTATATACCACTGCTACCTGCTCCTATATACCACTGCTACCAGCCCCTATATACCACTGCTACCTGCCCCTATATACCACTGCTACCTGCCCCTATATACCACTGCTACCAGCCCCTATATACCACTGCTACCTGCCCCTATATACCACTGCTACCTGCCCCTATATACCACTGCTACCTGCCCCTATATACCACTGCTACCTGCCCTTATATACCACTGCTACCTACTCCTATATACCACTGCTACCTGCCCCTATATACCACTGCTACCTGCTCCTATATACCACTGCTACCTGCCCCTATATACCACTGCTACCTGCCCCTATATATACCACTGCTACCTGCCCCTATATACCACTGCTACCTGCTCCTATATACCACTACTACCTGCCCCCAGATACCACTGCTACCTGCCCCTATATCACCACTGCTACCTGCCCCTATATACCACTGCTACCTGCCCCTATATACCACTGCTACCTGCCCCTATATATCACTGCTACCTGCCCCTATATACCACTGCTACCTGCCCCTATATACCACTGCTACCTGCCCCTATATACCACTGCTACCTGCCCCTATATACCACTGCTACCTGCCCCTATATACCACTGCTACCTGCTCCTATATACCACTGCTACCTGCCCCTATATACCACTGCTACCTGCCCCTATATAGCACTGCTACCTGCTCCTATATACCACTGCTACCTGCCCCTATATACCCCTGCTACCTGCCTCTATATACTATCTACCACTGCTGCCTGCCTCTATATACCATCTACCACTGCTGCCTGCCTCTATATACCATCTACCACTGCTGCCTGCCTCTATATACCATCTACCACTGCTGCCTGCCTCTATATACCATCTACCACTGCTGCCTGCCTCTATATACCATCTACCACTGTTGCCTGCCTCTATATACCATCTACCACTGCTGCCTGCCTCTATATACCACCTACCACTGCTGCCTGCCTCTATATACCATCTACCACTGCTGCCTGCCTCTATATACCATCTACCACTGCTACCTCTGTCCTGTGTAGCTAATCTAGTCCTGTGTAGCTAATCCTGTCCTGTGTACAGTATCACACAAGATAGGATTAGATACACGGCGCAGCACAGTATCACACAGGTCACGATTAGATACACGGCTCAGCAGTCAGTATCTAATCCTCTCCTATGCACTCCTCTCCCCCTTGCTTGTCTTTCCCCATTGTGGTTTATTATTTTTGTTGTGGGAGATGAGGGAGTCGAGGATTATGCGTTCGGTATGGTTTAAAAAAGATTAATAAAGGACTTTATTCTGGCCGAGTATTTACAATACATGTGAGATCTATGTGGCGGCATTATGGGTGATCTATATGGCGGTATTATGTGAGAAGCATATGGTGGTATGTGAGAACACTGGCGGTATTATGTGTGATCTATATGGCGGTATGTGAGAACACTGGCGGTATTATGTGTGATCTATATGGCGGTATGTGAGAACACTGGCGGTATTATGTGTGATCTATATGGTGGTATTATGTGAGAACTGTATGACAGTATTGTGTGATCTATTTGATAGTATTGTGTGTGATCTATATGGCGGTATTATGTGAGAACACTATGGCAGTATTATCTTCTGAAAGCAGACCCATTCTATGGTGGTTCTGGCTGAGCACCTGCACGCGGGTCTGGGGTAATAGAGGGGGCAGCATGACCTCCAGTTAGGTGTAGTCAGGGGGAGGCTGGTGAGGTAGCTGAAGAGAGGGGTCTCTTTTTTATCGTTACTATATGGCTACATTTCCTTCCCAGCGTCACCCCGACTGCAACTGTCACCTCGCTTTCACACATTGCCAGGACAGGATGGGGAAGACAGGATCTGAGGAGGGGAATGGGGTCTGTATGCAAAGTCTGGATCAGACCAGGCCATCAATCCGCAGAAATGTTTCCTGCATTTCTGTGGAGCAGACAAGCAGACGGTACATCCATGTGTATAAAAGACAGCGCTCTATGTACAATCCCTGGCTGCTCCGCACACCAAACAGGGGGCCCCTATAGACCAGCACACTGCTCTCCTGAAATACTCTGCGCTGCTGTCACCGTGCTCCCTCCACCATATATCTCCCAGAATCCTTGCTGCCTGCCATCCTCGGTGACCGTCTACTTGTCAGTATAAGGCTGCTTTCACACTATCAGTATTTGGTCAGTATTTTACCTCAGTATTTGTAAGCCAAAACCAGGAGTGAGTGATATATACAGAAGTGGTGCATATGTTTCTATTATACTTTTCCTCTATTTGTTCCACTCCTGGTTTTGGCTTACAAATACTGAGGTAAAATACTGACCAAATACTGATAGTGTGACGGCAGCCATACTCTGCAGTCACCAACAAAATGGCTGCTCACTGGGTTCCTGAATATCATCCTCTCTAATCCCTTAGCAAACACCCAGAAGGAGAGGAGAGGAGACATCACACACGTCAGCAGACTCCGCCCATAATTACTGCAGTGCTGTAATGTGAGCTAGTTGTACACTAGGTTTTTCTGAAATTTCAGCAGCTGCTCCCCCTAGTGTTTAAAAGTGGAAATTCCAAAACTTTTCATATTATTTTTCATATTTTACTAAATTATAAACAAATGATAATATTTTTTAAGAAAATCTAATCATTAATTCTTTACATTTTTACAATTTCTGAAAAAAAAATTTTTTTGATGGCACCTTCGGGACACGCGGACGCCTGGCAGCTGCAGAAAGTCAGCTGCTGAGCATAACAGCTTGTCTGCTGTTAAAGAGCAATGCATATTCACTGCCCTCCACCCCATGGGAGTGGAATGCAGTGAATATTAATTTTTCTTTAGCAGCTGTCACAGGAGTGAGCCGCAGCTGCCGTTTTCTGCCTCTTCTGACCCACTGTTCTGCCGCTCCCACACCTCCCTACCACAGCCAGACAGGTAAAACTGGACTATAGAGCGCACCCCCCATTTTCCTCCACATTTTTGAAGGAAAAACAATGTGCTTTATAGTCCAATAAATATGGTATTTATTCATATTGAAGCATGAACTGGAATGCTCTAATCTGGGCTAAGATCATTATTAACCCTTTCTCAACCAGGCAAAAAAAAATTTTCACATTTGTTTTTTTCACTCCTTCTTGCAAGAGCCAAAACTTTTTTAATTTCTCAGTCCACATAGCCATGTAATGGTTTGTTTTTTTCTGGGCAAGTTGTATTTTTGAATTACACAATTCATTTTATCATGTCATGCTCTTATTTCAGTGGAGCACAGTGAATTTTTATTGCCTTAGGTAGCGGGGACACGCGAGCGCCAGGCAGCTGCCGGAAGTCGGCTGCTGAGGATAACAGCTTGTGCATTTTTAAAGAGTAATGCATATTCACTGCCCTCCACCCCCAAGGGAGTGGAATGCAGTGAATATTCATTTTTTCTTTAGCAGCTATCACAGGACTTAGCCACTGCCGCCGACTTCTGCCTCTTGCAACCCGCTGTTCTGCTGCTGCTCCACCTCTCCACCACAGCCAGACATGTACATGTGGACTATAAAACGCAACCCCCCTTTTCCTCCACATTTTTAGAGGAAAAAAGTGTGTATTTATTCACATGGAAGCATGAGCTGGAATGCTCTAATCTCTGCTAAGGTCATTATTAACCCTTTCACAACAAGGCAATTTTCTTTTTTTCGCATTTGTTTTTCCACTATTTCTTCCAAGAGCCAATTTTTTTTTATTTTTCAGTCCACATAGCCATGTGATGTTTTTCTCGCTGGACAAGTTGTACTTTTGAATGACACAATTCATTTTATCATGTCATGCTCTGTTTTTAGGTTTTTTTATTTAGCAAGTTCACTCTATGGTAAAACTGACCTGGCAATATGATTCCCCAAGTCAGTACGATTACACAAATAGCAAACATTAATAGTTTTTTTGTTTATTTAAGTGGTGAACAAAAATGTTGTTTTTGTCCAAGACTTAAAATGCTTTAAATTTTACAGATATGGGACTGTGTGAAGCCTTAATTTTGGTCCCTAAGCTGATCCTTTTTTTCTGGTTCCATTTTGTAGTAAATATGACGATTGATTGGCTCTTATTGCATTTTATTGCAATGCAAAGTTAGAGCAACCAGAAAAGCGTAATTCTGACATTTCATTTTTTTTCTCGTTACACTCTTTACCGATTGAATTAATTTATTTTATATTCTGATAGATCAGATGTTTGCTAATGAAACTATGCAAAATATGCGTACATTTTTTAATTGTATTATGTTTAATGGGGCAAAAAGAGGATGATTTGAACTTTCATGGGTTTTATTCATATTTTTTTAAACTTTTTTTTAACTTCTGCTTATTACTTGTGCTATATATAGAGGTGCATCAGTTCTGCTATGCATAGCTAAAATCATGATCTCCCATAGGTGCCAACTAGATGCTGTCTTTCACAGGGATCATCGACAGACCCCTGACTGTCATGACAATCCTCCGACTCCCCGCCATCACATAATGGCTGTGCCACTGGTAGGTGGAAAGATGTGTCCTTTCTGGACACATGATAAATGCTGCTATCAAAGATCAACACTAGCATTTAAAAGGTTAACAGCAATGAGTGGAGCTCCAATCCACCCGTGGCTGTTAAAGGCTCATGGTGGTTGATTAAATATGCCTTTAAAAGCAGGGAAAACATTCCGGACCCACTTCAAAGTCAGATATGACTTTTGACGTACATGCAAAAGGGGTTAATGGAGGAAAAGTTTATTGTCACTGATGGTGAATGGTGGATACTGTGTTAACTCCTGTGTATATAATATTTTTTTTCTATAGCACCAACATATTTTACAGCAATTTACATTTCAGAGGATACTTGTACAGACTATAGAGGCATAACAGATTAAACACATAGATTGAAAGATACCAAGAAGAGTGAGGGTCCTGTTTGCAAGATTACAGTCTATGAGGAAAAGGGGAGACATAAAAGATAAATGGTAAAAAATGCTTGCGTGAATATAATAAATAGGGTATTCAAATAGCACTGTATGAGCCAGGCCCCAGCAAGTATCTGTATATATACAGATACAGAGTGCTTTTGATTGCTTGGATGCTGTGTAAACAGATGCTACAAGGGACCAGATTTATAAGAACATTTTGTAAGGGTAAAATGGAAATAATTACACAAGTGATGTGATGCAAAAGGGCAGTCTAAAGAATTCCAGTTTTAGGGCTCACTTAAAACTATGGGTATTGGAAATTAAATAAATTGTCCTGGTTAGCGCATACTATAGAATTGGCGTAGCTTGCAAGAATACTTGGAGAAGGGATTGGGAAGTTTGGATTATTGAAGATGCAAGCATTAGGTCATTTGCTGAATGGAGAGCACTGGTGGGGTGATAGATAGGGATGAAGAAGGAGATGTAGGTTGGTGCAAACTGTGGACAGCTTTGTGGGTTATAGTTTTAACTTATATTGGATTCTGTAGCGGATAGTCAGCCAGAAGAATGACTGGCACAGGGTAGCGGTGTAGTGGAGAAAAGAATGAGAAAGAGCACCAGTAAGAGTTTTTGCTGAGTTAAAGGCAAAAAATGTTTGAAGATGTTTTTGAGGTGTAGGTGACAAGAGCGGACTGGATATAGAGAGTGTAGTCAAATATAACCCCAAGACAGTGGGCATGATGCTGCAGAGTAATGGCATAACCACACATGGAAATGGCAATATTGGGTTTGGGAAGGAAAGTATAGGAAGGAAACACAAGAAGTTTAGTTTTTGACAGATTCAGTTTCAGATAAAGGGCCGACATGATATTATAGATGACAGAAAGTCAACTACTATTATTTTCTAGTAATACAGTGGTGATGTTGGGAAACAATGTGTATTATTGGATGTCATCAGCATATAGATGTTACTGAAAATCGAATCTAATGGTTTGTCTAAAGCGGACAGTTTATAGGGAGAAGAGGATATATGTTACTTTTCATTGTAACACTTTATGTGGTGATAATATGACTACTGAACAGTAATCTGTACAGAACATGTAGTATAGGTCTTCCAGTAAGAAAAATGCATCCAAAATGTAGTTGCAATAGGCAAATTTTGAGTTTGAGAACATATTGCTGACTGACTAAAATTAAAATCTCCATAGAATTGTAATGAAATGTGACATATTAGGGGAGACAAAACTATGCATGTTGGTGCATGCCCTACAGAAAGTAGTTATTGAAAGTTAACAGACCTAAAAGAGGCAATGATTGAACACGGACCCTCTTTGAAGTGTCCTGGATATCAATATTGGACATGAGATTACTGTAAAGGTTAAACCATAGAACATATTAAATACATTTATTTTCCAATGTTTCTGTTACATTTCTGTGCAATTTCATACATTATACATTGAAACCTATGATTAATGCCCTAGCAGGTGAATCTAAAGTCACAGCTCTGATAAAATCATTAGCTTTTAATGAGGCCCTAGTACATAATACTATATTTTTTCCACTAGAAATCTCTATATATGATTGATTATTATAGTGATTATAGGAATAGTTCTACATTAGCTGGAATTTATAATGATATCCTGACAGAAAAATATTTCTAAAAATGGAGGACACAGCTTAAAGAAATGTATGCTCTCTAAGAAGGCTTTTGAACCAAAGAAAAATGGATGATTAAATGCACAAACAGAAAGCTACAACAGACTTCACTGCCTAGATAAGATTATTTATTGAGCAAAACTATTCTCAGAAATATCTCAGGTAATGTAAATTATACTATATTGCTTTTAACCCCTTAGCGACCGCCGATACGCCTTTTAACGGCGGCCGCTAAGGGTACTTAAAGCACAGTGCCGTTAATTAACGGCGCTGTGGAAAAAGTAAATAGCGCCCCCAGAGTTAGATTTTCTCTGGGGTGTTGGCTGCCAGGGGTAGCCGAGACCCCAGAGAACATGATTCGGGGGGGTTTTTACCGACCCCGCATTTGCGATCGCCGGTAATTAACCGTTTACCGGCGATTGCAAAAAAAAAGCGATCTCTTTTTAATTTCTCTGTCCTCCGATGTGATCGCACATCAGAGGACAGAGAAAAGGGGTCCCAGATAGCCCCCCGATACTCACCTATCTCCCCCGGTGCTCCTCGTGACTCCCGGTGGGCGCCGCCATCTTCAAAATGGCGGGTGCATGCGCAGTGCGCCCGCCGGCCGGCACGGGAGAATCTTTGGGGTCTCGGCTGCCGGGGGTAGCCGAGACCCCAAAGAACATGATTCAGGGGGTTTTTACCGACCCCTGTTTTGCGATCGCCGGTAATTAACGGTTTACCGGCGACCGCAAAAAAAAAAAAATTAAAGTGTAATTCTCTGTCCTCTGATGTGATCAGAGGACAGAGAAATAGGGGGATTCGGGGACCCTATCATACTCACCTGTGTCCCTGGGTCCTCCTGCTGCTCCTCCTGGCCGCCGGCAAAAGAAAATGGCGGGCGCATGCGCAGTGCGCCCGCCATCTGTCTCCATCTGCCGGCCGGCAGGAGAACAGCAGTTGGAGCTAAAATTAGGGTTAGGGTTGAGGCTAGGGTTAGGGTTAGGGCTAGGGCTAGGGTTAGGGCTAGGGTTAGGGCTAGGGTTAGGGCTAGGGTTAGGGTTAGGGCTAGGGTTAGGGCTAAGGCTAGGGTTAGGGCTAGGGTTAGGGTTAGGGCTAAGGTTAGGGTTGGGGCTAAATTTAGGGTTAGGGTTGGGGCTAACTTTAGGGTTAGGGTTCGTTCACACTTACGTCGGTACGGGGCCGTTGCAATGCGTCGGCCCAACATACCGACGCACGTTGTGAAAATTGTGCACAACGTGGGCAGCGGATGTAGTTTTTCAACGCATCCGCTGCCCAATCTATGTCCTGGGGAGGAGGGGGCGGAGTTACAGCCACGCATGTGCGGTCAGAAATGGCGGACGCGACTTACAAAAAAACGTTACATTGAACGTTTTTTGTGCCGACGGTCCGCCAAAACACAACTGATCCAGTGCACGACGGACGTGACGTGTGGCCATCCGTCACGATCCGTCGGCAATACAAGTCTATGGGCAAAAAAACGCATCCTGCGGGCAAATTTGGAGGATCCGTTTTTTGTCCAAATCGACGGATTGCGACGGATGCCAAACGACGCAAGTGTGAAAGTAGCCTTAGGTTAGGGTTAGTGTTGGGGCTAAAGTTAGGGTTAGAGTTGGGATTAGGGTTAGGGTTTGGATTAGGGTTGGTATTAGGGTTAGGGTTGATATTAGGGTTACGCTTGGGATTAGGGTTAGGTTTGGGATTAGGGATGAGATTAGGATTAGGGGTGTGTTGGATTTAGGGTTTTGATTAGGGTTATGGTTAGGGTTGACATTAGGGTTGTTTTGGGGGTAAGGGTTGTGATTATCGTTAGGGATAGTGATTAGGATTATGGATCGGGTTGGGATTAGGGTTAGGGGTGTGTTGGGGTTAGGGTTGGAGCTAGAATTGGGGGGTTTCCACTGTTTAGTTACATCAGGGGGTCTCCAAACACGACAGCCAATTTTGCGCTCAAAAAGTCAAATGGTGCTCCCTCCCTTCTGAGCTCTGCCGTGCGCCCAAACAGTGGGTTACCCCCACATATGGGGCATCAGCGTACTCGGGATAAATTGGACAACAACTTTTGGGGTTCAATTTCTCCTGTTTCCCTTGTGAAAATAAAAACTTGGGGGCTAAAATATCTTTTTTGTGGAAAAAAATATTTTTTTATTTTCACGACTCTGCATTCTAAACTTCTGTGAAGCACTTGGGCATTCAAAGTTCTCACCAGACATCTAGATAAGTTCCTTCGGGTGTCTAGTTTCCAAAATGGGGTCACATTTGGGGGGGTTACTACTGTTTAGGTACATCAGGGGCTCTGCAAACGCAACATAACGTCCACAGACCATTCTATCTAAGTCTGCATTCCAAAACGGCGCTCCTTCCCTTCCGAGCTCTGCCGTGCGCCCAAACAGTGGTTTACCCCCACATATGGGGCATCAGCATACTCGGGATAAATTGGAAAACAACTTTTGTGGTTCAATTTCTCCTGTTACCCTTGTGAAAATAAAAATTTTGGGGCAAAAAGATCATTTTTGTAGAAAAAATGCGATTTTTTTTTATTTTCACGGCTCAACGTTATAAACTTCTGTGAAGCACTTGAGCATTCAAAGTTCTCACCACACATCTAGATAAGTTCCTTGAGGAGTCTAGTTTCCAAAATGGGGTCACTTGTGGGGGGTTACAACTGTTTAGTTACATCAGGGGCTCTGCAAACGCAACATAACGCCCACAGACCATTCTATCTAAGTCTGCATTCCAAAACGGCGCTCCTTCCTTTCCGAGCTCTGCCGTGCGCCCAAACAGTAGTTTACCCCCACATATGGGGCATCATCATACTCGGGATAAATTGGACAACAACTTTTGCAGTTCAATTTCTCCTGTTTCTCTTGTGAAAATAAAAACTTGGGGGCTAAAAAATCTTTTTTATGGAAAAAGAATATTTTTTTATTTTCACGACTCTGCATTCTAAACTTCTGTGAAGCACTTGGGCATTGAAAGTTCTCACCACACATCTAGATAAGTTCCTTGGGGGGTCTAGTTTCCAAAATGGGGTCACTTGTGGGGGGTTTCCGCTGTTTAGGCACATCAGGGACTCTCCAAACGCGACATGGCGTCCAATCTCAATTCCAGACAATTCTACATTGAAAAAGTAAAATGGCACTCCTTCTCTTCCAAGCTCTGCAGTGCGCCCAAACAGTGGTTTATCCCCACATATGGGGTATCGACGTACTCAGGAGAAATTGCACTACAACTTTTGTGGTCTAATTTCTCCTGTTACCCTTGTAAAAATAAAAATTTGGGGGCAAAAAATCATGTTTGTAGAAAAAATGCGATTTTTTATTTTCACGGCTCAACGTTATAAACTTCTGTGAAGCACATGTGGGTTCAAAGTGCTCACCACATATCTAGATAGGTTCATTAAGGGGTCTAGTTTCCAAAATCGTGTCACTTGGGGGGGTTCCACTGTTTAGGCACATCAGGGGCTCTCCAAACGCGACATGGCGTCCAATCTCAATTCCTGCCAATTCTACATTGAAAAAGTAAAACGGCGCTCCTTCACTTCCAAGCTCTGCAGTGCGCCCAAACAGTGGTTTACCCTCACATATGGGGTATCGACGTATTCAGGAGAAATCGCACAACAACTTTTGTAGTCTAATTTCTCCTGTTACCCTTGAGAAAATAAAAATTTGTGGGCGAAAATTCATTTTTGTGTAAACAAATGCGATTTTTTATTTTCACGGCTCTACGTTATAAACTTCTGTGAAGCTCTTGGGGATTCAAAGTGCTCACCACACATCTAGATAAGTTCCCTAAGGGGTCTAGTTTACAAAATGGTGTCACTTGTGGGGGGTTTCCACTGTTTAGGCACATCAGGGGCTCTCTAAACGTGACATGGCGTCTGATCTCAATTCCAGCCAATTCTGCATTGAAAAAGTCAAACGGCGCTCCTTCACTTCCAAGTTCTGCGGTGTTCCCAAACAGTGGTTTACCCCCACATATAGGGTATTGGCGTATTCAGGAGAAATTGCATAACAAAATTTATGGTTGCATTTCTGTTTTTATACTTGTGAAAATAAAAAAAATGGTTCTGAATTAAAATGTTTGCAAAAAAAAGTTAAATGTTCATTTTTTCCTTCCACATTGTTTCAGTTCCTTTGAAGCACGTAAAGGGTTAATAAACTTCTTGAATGTGGTTTTGAGAACCTTGAGGGGTGTAGTTTTTAGAATGGTGTCACACTTTGTTATTTTCTATCATATAGACCCCTCAAAATGACTTAAAATGTGATGTGGTCCCTAAAAAAAAAGGTGTTGTAAAAATGAGAAATTGCTGGTCAATTTTTAACCCTTATAACTCCCTAACAAAAAAAAAATTTGTTTCCAAAATTGTGCTGATGTAAAGTAGACATGTGGGAAATGTTATTTATTAACTATTTTTTGTGACATACAGTGGGGCAAAAAAGTATTTAGTCAGTCTGCAATAGTGCAAGCTCCACCACTTAAAACGATGAGAGGCGTCTGTAATTTACATCATAGGTAGACCTCAACTATGGGAGACAAACTGAGAAAAAAAAATCCAGAAAATCACATTGTCTGTTTTTTTTAACATTTTATTTGCATATTATGGTGGAAAATAAGTATTTGGTCAGAAACAAACAATCAAGATTTCTGGCTCTCACAGACCTGTAACTTTTTCTTTAAGAGTCTCCTCTTTCCTCCACTCATTACCTGTAGTAATGGCACCTGTTTAAACTTGTTATCAGTATAAAAAGACACCTGTGCACACCCTCAAACAGTCTGACTCCAAACTCCACTATGGTGAAGACCAAATAGCTGTCAAAGGACACCAGAAACAAAATTGTAGCCCTGCACCAGGCTGGGAAGACTGAATCTGCAATAGCCAACCAGCTTGGAGTGAAGAAATCAACAGTGGGAGCAATAATTAGAAAATGGAATACATACAAGACCACTGATAATCTCCCTCGATCTGGGGCTCCACGCAAAATCCCACCCCGTGGGGTCAGAATGATCACAAGAACGGTGAGCAAAAATCCCAGAACCACGCGGGGGGACCTAGTGAATGAACTGCAGAGAGCTGGGACCAATGTAACAAGGCCTACCATAAGTAACACACTACGCCACCATGGACTCAGATCCTGCAGTGCCAGATGTGTCCCACTTCTTAAGCCAGTACATGTCCGGGCCCGTCTGAAGTTTGCTAGAGAGCATTTGGATGATCCAGAGGAGTTTTGGGAGAATGTCCTATGGTCTGATGAAACCAAACTGGAACTGTTTGGTAGAAACACAACTTGTCGTGTTTGAAGGAAAAAGAATACTGAGTTGCATCCATCAAACACCATACCTACTGTAAAGCATGGTGGTGGAAACATCATGCTTTGGGGCTGTTTCTCTGCAAAGGGGCCAGGACGACTGATCCGGGTACATGAAAGAATGAATGGGGCCATGTATCGTGAGACTTTGAGTGCAAACCTCCTTCCATCAGCAAGGGCATTGAAGATGAAACGTGGCTGGGTCTTTCAACATGACAATGATCCAAAGCACACCGCCAGTCCAACAAAGGAGTGGCTTCGTAAGAAGCATTTCAAGGTCCTGGAGTGGCCTAGCCAGTCTCCAGATCTCAACCCTATAGAAAACCTTTGGAGGGAGTTGAAAGTCCGTGTTGCCAAGCGAAAAGCCAAAAACATCACTGCTCTAGAGGAGATCTGCATGGAGGAATGGGCCAACATACCAACAACAGTGTGTGGCAACCTTGTGAAGACTTACAGAAAACGTTTGACCTCTGTCATTGCCAACAAAGGATATATTACAAAGTATTGAGATGAAATTTTGTTTCTGACCAAATACTTATTTTCCACCATAATATGCAAATAAAATGTTAAAAAAACAGACAATGTGATTTTCTGGATTTTTTTTTCTCAGTTTGTCTCCCATAGTTGAGGTCTACCTATGATGTAAATTACAGACGCCTCTCATCTTTTTAAGTGGTGGAACTTGCACTATTGCTGACTGACTAAATACTTTTTTGCCCCACTGTATCTCTCTGATTTAAGGGCATAAAAATACAAAGTTTGAAAATTGCAAAATTTTAAAAATTTTCGCCATATTTCCGTTTTTTTCATAAATAATCGCAATATCGAAGAAATGTAACCACTAACATGAAGTACAATATGTCACGAAAAAACAATCTCAGAATCAGCGGGATCCGTTGAAGCGTTCCAGGGTTATAACCTCATAAAGTGACCGTGGTCAGAATTGCAAAAATTGGCTCGGTCATTAAGTACCAAATTGGCTATGTCACTAAGGGGTTAATGAACAGGTAACACTTTCTGTAATTATACTTGATAAATTATGTATAAGAAAGGAGAAAAAAGAGCATTTAGGTATAGTAGGTTAAAAACATATTTTACTGAAAGTTCAAATAACACAAATGTAAACACGGATCACCACCAAAGAATATATAAAATGATACATATGCAGGAGGAAAGAAGAAGGACCAGGGGACCAACAATTACAACTGACCGATTGTGCATAGAAATATGTATTATGTAAAGTGCCCATGCAATAAGATATATCAATGGCAGGCAAGCCCCTCTCAGATTAAATATCAAGTGACTTGATCCAAATCGGAACATATAGAGGGACAAGCACTTACCAAGGGGAGAGGTTGGAGGACCCTGGGCCCGGTGTAAGATGACCTCCATGCGCGTTTCGCACGTCCAATGCACCGCTTTTTCAAGGAGAGTCAAATTAAAATTATATAAATAAATTAAATTATGTGCAACTTCGTGAGAAATTGTTAAAATAATACAATGCAAATTTATTTATTTATTATTTATTAAATATTTTGTTCCAGTTGATATTTTCAGCATATATAAAAAAAAATGACTGTAAAACAACTACTTTAACCCCTTCATGACCCAGCCTATTTTGACCTTAATGACCTGGCCGTTTTTTGCAATTCTGACCAGTGTCCCTTTATGAGGTAATAACTCAGGAACGCTTCAATGGATCTTAGCGGGACTGAGATTGTTTTTTCGTGACATATTGGGCTTCATGTTAGTGGTATATTTAGGTCAATAAATTCTGTGTTTATTTGTGATAAAAATGGAAATTTGGCAAAAATTTTGAAAATTTCGCAATTTTCACATTTTTAATTTTTATTCTGTTAAACCAGAGAGTTATGTGACACAAAATAGTTAATAAATAACATTTCCCACATGTCTACTTTACATCAGCACAATTTTGGAAACAAACTATTTTTGCTAGGAAGTTATAAGGGTTAAAATTTGACCAGCGATTTCTCATTTTTACAACGAAATTTACAAAACCATTTTTTTTAGGGACCACCTCATATTTGAAGTCAGTTTGAGGGGTCTATATGGCTGAAAATACCCAAAAGTGACACCATTCTAAAAACTGCACCCCTCAAGGTGCACAAAACCACATTCAAGAAGTTTATTAACCCTTCAGGTGCTTCACAGCAGCAGAAGCAACATGGAAGGAAAAAATGAACATTTAACTTTTTAGTCACAAAAATGATCTTTTAGCAACAATTTTTTATTTTCCCAATGGTAAAAGGAGAAACTGAACCACGAAAGTTGTTGTCCAATTTGTCCTGAGTACGCCAACACCTCATATGTGGGGGTAAACCACTGTTTGGGCGCACGGCAGGGCTTGGAAGGGAAGGAGCGCCATTTGACTTTTTGAATGAAAAATTGGCTGCACTCTTTATCGGACACCATGTCACGTTTGGAGAGCCCCCGTGTGCCTAAAAATTGGAGCTCCCCTACAAGTGACCCCATTTTGGAAACTAGACGCCCCAAGGAACTTATCTAGATGCATAGTGAGCACTTTGCCCCCCAGGTGCTTCACAAATTGATCCGTAAAAATGAAAAAGTACTTTTTTTCACAAAAAAATTTTTTTAGCCTCAATGTTTTCATTTTCACATGGGCAACAGGATAAAATGGATCCTAAAATTTGTTGGGCAATTTCTCCTGAGTACACCGATATCTCATATGTGGGGGTAAACCACTGTTTGGTCACATGGTAAGGCTCGGAAGGGAAGGAGCGCCATTTGACTTTTTGAATTAAAAATTATCTCCATCGTTAGCGGACATCATGTCGCGTTTGGAGAGACCCTGTGTGCCTAAACATTGGAGCTCCCCCACAAGTGACCCCATTTTGGGAACTGGACCCCCCAAGGAACTTATCTAGATGCCTAGTGAGCACTTTAAACCCTCAGGTGCTTCACAAAGTGATCCGTAAAAATGAAAAAGTACTTTTTTTTTTTCACAAAAAATTTCTTTTCACCTCAATTTTTTCATTCCAACGTGAATAGAAAAACAAAGTGTCGCACAATCAGTAAAAATTGCCGGTTATGTCCCAAAGGAGAAACAAGCAGTTGCACAAGCAGTATCCGGGTGCATACTCAGAAGTAAATATGTAATTCCACAGAAAAAACGAATAAGAAAAAACGAATAAGAAAAAGAGAGCACTCATACAAGCCATACAACAATGCACAGACATAGAGGGCATGCAGATCCGCGGCAACCACTACAAAACAGCAGCATTTGCAGACGACCTCTTATTAGTAATCTCAAAACCCTTAAAAAGTATGCCAGCCATAATGGATATCCTAGAGCGCTACGGTAAACTATCGAATTTTAAAATGAACAAAACAAAATCCGAATTACTAAACATAGGCCTACCAACCAGAGAGGTGAACTACATCAAGTCTACATATCCTTTTCCCTGGCAACAGAAAAGCTTAACATACTTAGGCATTCAGTTATGTGCCACTGATAAAGACCTCTTCACTCTTAATTATAACCGTCTATTGGGAGATACGACTTCATGTCTCAGGTCCTGGAAGGACAATTTTCTATCCTGGATAGGGAGAAAAAACATCCTAAAAAGTCTGATCTTACCAAAATTTCTGCATATGTTTAATATGATCCCTATCCAGGTCCCCCACTCTTTCCTAGGTAAAATACACTCCCTATTTCTTAGATATATTTGGCACAAAAATAAACCACGTATTAATTTCAAAACTCTCACACTACCAAAAGATATGGGTGGAATGGGTGCACCAGATATTGTAAAATACTACCAAGCATCGCACATATCTAGAACGATCCACTGGATCAGAAACACAGAAGACAAACAGTGGCTCAGAATAGAAGAAGCAATGTCCCCTTTACCACTACGCTCCATTTTACTAGGGCAAAACAATGATCCGACTCTAACTAAATCAAAAAATCTTTATACACTAGCTACATTAAAGATATGGGGTAAACTTCATTGTGCCCTGATCCCTTCCCTCTCTCCACTAACAAAAGTCATAGACATTTTAGACTCACTGCCTAACCAAGCGGCGCACATCTCTTTGGAGCAACTATGTGAAGATGGAACCCTTCTTCCCCTACAAGAAATACGCAAAATCCCTGGACTCTCAGGTCTAACATTCTTGCAATACGGTAAACTCACACATTTTCTTTGCCAGAGTCACGATTCGGTCGACTTCAATAGGTCCCTGTCCTCCTATGAAACACTATGTGCCAGAAAGCTACCACCAACTCGTATCCTTTCAACAATATACCAATCTATACTAAAACTGGAAACATCACTGAAACGAGCCTATATAATGAAATGGGAAAAGGACATGGGTACTTCCTTTTCTGAATCACAAATTAATCATATATACAGACATTCACATGGTCCCTCTAAATGCGTGCGCATCCAAGAAAACTCATTTAAAATTATCACTAGATGGTATGTGACACCCAATCGAATGCAGAAATGGAGCCGTGCCTCGTCTTTAAACTGTTGGAGATGCGGAACAGGTGAAGGCAGCTACAAACATATATGGTGGTCTTGCCCAATACTATCCACTTTCTGGAGGGTGTTGGAATCTACCATACACGAAATAGTGGGTAAATGTATTGTCCTGAAGCCAGAATTTGTCCTTCTAAACTTTCCAATCTGGCCAGATGATGGGAATGCTTCTAAATTGGCCCAATTTATCCTGACGGCAGGGAAATCTCTGTTACCGAAATTTTGGAACTCAAAAACAATACCTACCACACAACAAATATATTCCAAGATTGAACAGCTTTACCACACAGAAGAACTAGCCTCAAAAATAAACCATACCATCGATAAGTTTCACAATACTTGGAGATCTTGGACCCTATTTAGAACTAGATCGACATTCCTCTCTACAATATCATCATGAATACACAATTGTCCCAAGGAACTGCCGTTCCCCACCCTCTTCCCCCCCCACCCTCCTGTCTGCCCTTCTATTTACTTCCTCCAATAACGCCTTCTCAAGCTTTTCTCCTTCTCTTATCTCTATTCTTTTTTCTCTTCTTTATTCATTGATTAAAGTTAATCTATCTAGATTGATTAAGTTAGTTCAAAAATGTATGTTTCAATGTTAACACTTTTATGTCCTCATTTAAAGTGGACAGTTTTGTCTACTATGTAATTCATGTATTTTAAACTAGGCAACATGTTATGTTTACTTTTACCGAAAGCTGTTATATTATTCTAAAAAATTTTCAATAAAAAGACAATTGAAAGAAAAAGAGAGCACTCACCAACTGCTGTGATCGTCCTTACTTTATTGTGGCAATGATACAAACATATCAAAAGAGCGGCAGGGAGAAAATGTGGTTCCTTAAGACTACCGCCATTGAAGACCCATTGAAGCGCCATCAGCGCGAAACGGCCGTAGTCTTAAGGAACCACATTTTCTCCCTGCCGCTCTTTTGATATGTTTGTATCATTGCCACAATAAAGTAAGGACGATCACAGCAGTTGGTGAGTGCTCTCTTTTTCTTATTCGTTTTTTCAATTTTTTCATTTTCACATGGGCAATAGGATAAAATGGATCCTAAAATTTGTTGGGCAATTTCTCCCGAGTACGCCGATACCTCATATGTGGGGGTAAACCACTGTTTGGGCACACGGCAGGGCTCGGAAGGGAAGGCGCGCCTTTTGACTTTTTGAATGGAAAATTAGCTCCAATTGTTAGCGGACACCATGTCGTGTTTGGAGAGCCCCTGTGTGCCTAAGCATTGGAGCTCCCCAAAAGTGACCCCATTTTGGAAACTAGACCCCCCAAGGAACTTATCTAGATGCATACTGAGCACTTTAAACCCCCAGGTGCTTCACAAAGTTTATAACGCAGAGCCATGAAAATAAAAAAAAAAATTTCTTTCCTCAAAAATGATATTTTAGCCTGGAATTTCCTATTTTGCCAACAGTAATAGGAGAAATTGGACCACAAATGTTGTTGTCCAGTTTGTCCTGAGTACGCAGATACCCCATATGTGGGGGTAAACCACTGTTTGGGTGCACGGCAGGGCTCGGAAGGGAAAGCACGCCATTTGGCTTTTTAAATGGAAAATTAGCTCCAATCATTAGCGGACACCATGTCGCGCTTGGAGAGCCCCTGTGTGCCTGAACATTGGAAATCCTCCACAATTGACCCCATTTTGGAAACTAGACCCCCAAAAGAACTAATCTAGATGTGTGATGAGCACTTTGAAACCTCAAGTGCTTCACAGAAGTTTATAACGCAGAGCCATGAAAATAAAAAAAAAATTTTCTTTTCTCAAAAATGATTTTTTAGCCCGCAATTTTTTATTTTCCCAAGGGTAACAGGGGAAATTTGACCGCAAAAGTTGTTGTCCAGTTTCTCCTGAGTACGCTGATACCCCATATGTGGGGGTAAACCACTGTTTGGGCACATGCCGGGGCTCGGAAGTGAAGTAGTGACGTTTTGAAATGCAGACTTTGATGGAATGCTCTGCGGGCGTCACGTTGCGTTTACAGAGCCCCTGATGTGGCTAAACCGTAGAAATCCCCCACAAGTGACCCCATTTTGAAAACTAGACCCGGAAAGGAACTTATCTAGATGTGAGGTGAGCACTTTGAACCCCCAAGTGCTTCACAGAAGTTTATAACGCAGAGCAGTGAAAATAATAAATACGTTTTCTTTCCTCAAAAATAATTTTTAGCCCAGAATTTTTTAATTTTCCCAAGGGTAACAGGAGAATTTTGACCCCAATATTTGTTGTCCAGTTTCTCCTGAGTAAGGTGATACCCCATATGTGGGGTTAAACTACTGTTTGGGCACATGCCGGGACTCGGAAGTGAAGTAGTGACGTTTTGAAATGCAGACTTTGATGGAATGCTCTACGGGCGTCACGTTGCGTTTGCAGAGCCCCTGATGTGGCTAAACAGTAGAAACCCCCCACAAGTGACCCCATTTTGTGAACTAGACCACGAAAGGGACTTATCTAGGTATGTGGTGAGCACTTTCAACCCCCAAGTGCTTCACAGAAGTTTATAACGCAGAGCCGTGAAAATAATAAATACGCTTTCTTTCCTCAAAAACAATTTTTTAGCCCAGAATTTTTTATTTTCCCAAGGGTTACAGGAGAAATTGGACACCAAAAGTTGTTGTCCAGCTTCTCCTGAGTACGCTGATACCCCATGTGTGGGGGTAAACCACTGTTTGGGCACACGTCGGGGCTCAGAAGGGAAGTAGTGACTTTTGAAATGCAGACTTTGATGGAATGGTCTGCGGACGTCACGTTGCGTTTGCAGAGCCCCTGGTGTGCCTAAACAGTAGAAACCCCCCACAAGTGACCCCATTTTGTAAACTATACCCCCCAAGGAACTTATCTAGATATGTGGTGAGCACTTTGAACCCCCAAGTGCTTCACAGACGTTTATAACGCAGAGCAGTGAAAATAAAAAAATCATTTTTCTTTCCTCAAAAATTATGTTTTAGCAAGCAATTTTTTGTTTTCTCAAGGGTAACAAGAGAAATTGGACCCCAGTAATTGTTGCACAGTTTATCCTGAGTATGCTGGTACCCCATATGTGGGGGTAAACTACTGATTGGGCACACGTCGGGGCTCGGAAGTGAGGGAGCACCATTTGACTTTTTGAATACAAGATTGGCTGGAATCAATGGTGGCGCCATGTTGCGTTTGGAGACCCCCTGATGTGCCTAAACAGTGGAAACCCCTCAATTCCAACACACCCCTAACCCTTATCCCAACTGTAGCCGTAACCCTAATCACAACCCTAACCACAACCCTAACCCCAACACACCCCTAACCACAACCCTAACCCCAACACACCCCTAACCCTAACCACAACCCTAATTCCAACCCAACCCTAACCCTAAGGCTATGTGCCCACGATGCGGATTCGTGTGAGATTTTTCAGCACCATTTTTGAAAAATCCGCAGGTAAAAGGCACTGCGTTTTACCTGCGGATTTACCGCGGATTGCCAGTGTTTTTTGTGCGGATTTCACCTGCGGATTCTGTTATGACCTGGTGGTTAGGAGCACCCGACCTGATAGTTAAACTCATACAGGACGAGCTCTGGGATGTGGGAGCTCTGCTGACCGCAAGCCCTAATCCTATCGCACACACTAGAAATAGCCGTGGAGCGCTCCTGACGCTCCCTATGCGCCTTGTAACAGCCTAAGAGCTAGCTAGCCCTAGAGAAGAAAATAAAGCCTACCTTGCCTCAGAGAAATTCCCCAAAGGAATAGGCAGCCCCCCACATGTAATGACTGTGAGTAAAGATGAAAGTCACAAACACAGAAATTAGATAGGTTTCAGCAAAGGGAGGCACGACTTACTAAATAGACAGAGGATAGGAAAGGAATCTTTGCGGTCAGCACAAAAACCTACAAAAGACCACGCAGAGTGTGCAAAAGGGTCCTCCGCACCGACTCACGGTGCGGGGGTGCCACCCTGCATCCCAGAGCTTCCAGCTAGCAAGACAAAATCAAGAAAACCAGCTGGACAAAGAAACAAGAACAATAATAACAATCAGGAACTTAGCTTCTGCAGGAGAAGACAGGACACCAGACAGATCCAGGAGCAAACTGAACCAGTGCTAAAACATTGACAGCTGGCATGGAGAAACGATCTGAGTAGAGTTAAATAGAGAAGTCAACCAAAGGATAAACCACGTCACCTGTGTAAGGAACCTCAGAAGCAGCAGCTCCACTCACAGCCACCAGAGGGAGCCCATGGACCGAACTCACCGAAGTACCATTCATGACCACAGGAGGGAGCTCGACAACAGAATTCACAACAGTACCCCCCCCTTGAGGAGGGGTCACCGAACCCTCACCAGAGCCCCCAGGCCGATCAGGATGAGCCAAATGAAAGGCACGAACTAGATCGGCAGCATGAACATCAGAGGCAAAAACCCAGGAATTATCCTCCTGACCATAACCCTTCCACTTGACCAGGTACTGGAGTTTCCGTCTCGAAACACGAGAATCCAAGATCTTTTCCACCACATACTCCAACTCCCCCTCGACCAACACCGGGGCAGGAGGATCAACGGAGGGAACCATAGGCGCCACGTATCTCCGCAACAACAACCTATGGAACACATTATGGATGGCAAAAGAAGCTGGAAGGTCCAAACGAAATGACACAGGATTAAGAATTTCAGAAATCTTGTATGGCCCAATGAAACGAGGCTTCAACTTAGGAGAGGAAACCTTCATAGGAACATGACGAGATGGCAACCAAACCAAATCCCCAACCCGAAGTCGGGGACCAACACAGCACCGGCGGTTAGCGAAATGTTGAGCCTTCTCCTGGGACAATGTCAAATTGTCCACCACAGGAGTCCAAATCTGCTGCAACCTGTCCACCACAGTATCCACACCAGGACAGTCCGAAGGCTCAACCTGCCCTGAAGAGAAACGAGGATGGAAACCAGAATTGCAGAAAAAAGGAGAAACCAAAGTAGCCGAGCTGGCCCGATTATTAAGGGCGAACTCAGCCAAAGGCAAAAAGGACACCCAATCATCCTGATCAGCAGAAACAAAGCATCTCAGATATGTCTCCAAAGTCTGATTAGTTCGTTCGGTTTGGCCATTAGTCTGAGGATGGAAAGCCGAAGAAAAAGACAAATCAATGCCCATCTTAGCACAAAAGGACCGCCAAAACCTTGAAACAAACTGGGAACCCCTGTCCGAGACGATGTTCTCCGGAATGCCATGCAAATGAACCACATGCTGGAAAAACAATGGCACCAAATCAGAGGAGGAAGGCAATTTAGACAAGGGTACCAAATGGACCATCTTAGAGAAGCGATCACAAACCACCCAAATGACCGACATCCTTTGAGAAACAGGGAGATCAGAAATAAAATCCATGGAAATATGCGTCCAGGGCCTCTTCGGGACCGGCAAGGGCAAAAGCAACCCACTGGCACGAGAACAGCAGGGTTTAGCCCGAGCACAAGTCCCACAGGACTGCACAAAAGAACGCACATCCCGTGACAAAGAAGGCCACCAAAAGGATCTAGCCACCAAATCTCTGGTACCAAAGATTCCAGGATGACCAGCCAACACCGAACAATGAACCTCAGAGATAACTCTACTAGTCCATCTATCAGGGACAAACAGTTTCTCCGTAGGACAACGGTCAGGTCTATCAGCCTGAAACCTCTGCAGCACGCGCCGCAAATCAGGGGAGATGGCAGACAAAATTACCCCCTCTTTAAAAATACTCGCCGGCTCCGGAACACCCGGAGAGTCAGGCACAAAACTCCTTGACAGAGCATCAGCCTTCACATTCTTAGATCCCGGAAGGTATGAAACCACAAAATCAAAACGGGAGAAAAAGAGCGACCATCGAGCCTGTCTAGGATTCAACCGTTTGGCAGACTCGAGATAAGTCAAATTCTTGTGATCGGTCAAGACCACCACGCAATGTTTAGCTCCGTCAAGCCAATGTCGCCACTCCTCGAATGCCCATTTCATGGCCAACAACTCTCGATTGCCAACATCATAATTGCGCTCAGCAGGCGAGAATTTTCTAGAAAAGAAGGCACATGGTTTCATCACCGAGCCATCAGAACTTCTTTGCGACAAAACAGCAACTGCTCCAATTTCAGAAGCATCAACCTCGACCTGAAACGGAAGCGAAACATCTGGCTGGCACAGCACAGGGGCAGAAGAAAAATGACGCTTCAACTCCTGAAAAGCCTCTACAGCCGCAGAGGACCAATTGACCACATCAGCACCTTTCTTGGTCAAATCAGTCAACGGTTTAGCAACACTAGAAAAATTAGCGATGAAGCGACGGTAAAAATTAGCAAAGCCCAGGAACTTCTGTAGGCTCTTCACAGATGTCGGCTGAGTCCAATCATAAATGCCCTGGACCTTAACAGGGTCCATCTCGATAGTAGAAGGGGAAAAAATGAAACCCAAACATGAAACCTTCTGAACTCCAAAGAGACACTTAGACCCCTTCACAAACAAGGAATTAGCACGAAGAACCTGGAACACCATTCTGACCTGCTTCACATGAGACTCCCAATCATCCGAAAAGACCAAAATGTCATCCAAATATACAATCATGAATCTATCCAGGTACTCTCGGAAGATGTCATGCATAAAGTACTGAAACACAGATGGAGCATTAGAAAGCCCAAATGGCATAACCAGGTACTCAAAATGGCCCTCGGGCGTATTAAATGCTGTTTTCCATTCATCGCCCTGTTTAATTCGCACCAGATTATACGCCCCTCGAAGATCTATCTTGGTGAACCAACTAGCCCCCTTAATTCGAGCAAACAGATCAGACATCAGCGGCAAAGGATACTGAAATTTGACTGTGATCTTATTAAGAAGGCGATAATCAATACATGGTCTTAAAGAGCCATCCTTCTTGGCCACAAAAAAGAACCCTGCTCCCAATGGTGACGACGACGGGTGAATATGACCCTTCTCCAAGGATTCCTTTATATAACTCCGCATAGCAGCGTGCTCTGGCACAGATAGATTAAACAGTCGGCCGTTAGGAAACTTACTACCGGGAATCAAATTAATAGCACAATCGCAGTCCCTATGAGGAGGTAGGGCACCGGATTTGAGCTCTTCAAATACATCCCGGTTATCTGATAAAAACTCAGGGACTTCAGAAGGAGTGGAAGGCGAAATTGACAACAATGGAACATCACCATGTACCCCTTGACAACCCCAGCTGGACACAGACATAGATTTCCAATCCAACACTGGATTATGGACCTGTAGCCATGGCAACCCCAAAACGACCACATCATGCAGATTATGCAACACCAAAAAGCGAATATCCTCCTGATGTGCAGGAGCCATGCACATGGTCAATTGCGTCCAGTATTGAGGTTTATTCTTGGCCAAAGGCGTAGCATCTATTCCTCTCAATGGAATAGGATACTGCAAGGGCTCCAAGGAAAAACCACAGCGCCTGGCAAACTCCAAGTCCATCAAATTCAGGGCAGCGCCTGAATCCACATATGCCATAACAGAATATGACGACAGAGAGCAAATTAGAGTAACAGACAAAAGAAATTTTGACTGTACCGTACCAATGGTGGCAGACCTAGCGAACCGCTTAGTGCGCTTAGGACAATCGGAGATAGCATGAGTGGAGTCACCACAGTAAAAACACAGTCCATTCCGACGTCTGTGTTCTTGCCGTTCAGCTCTAGCCAAAGTTCTATCACACTGCATAGGCTCAGGCCTATTCTCAGAGAACACCGCCAAATGGTGCACAGCTTTGCGCTCACGCAAGCGCCGATCGATCTGAATGGCCAATGACATAGACTCATTCAGACCAGCAGGCATGGGAAATCCCACCATGACATCCTTAAGGGCTTCAGAAAGACCCTTTCTGAATATTGCCGCCAGGGCACATTCATTCCACTGAGTAAGCACAGACCACTTTCTAAACTTCTGACAGTACACCTCCGCCTCATCCTGACCCTGACACAAAGCCAGCAAGATTTTCTCTGCCTGGTCCACGGAATTTGATTCATCATAAAGCAATCCTAGCGCCAGAAAAAACGCATCAACATCACGCACTGCAGGATCTCCTGGCGCAAGGGAAAATGCCCAGTCTTGAGGGTCACCACGTAATAAAGAAATAATTATTTTTACTTGTTGAGCGGGGTCACCAGAGGAGCGTGGTTTCAAAGCTAGAAACAGTTTACAATTATTTTTGAAATTCAGAAACTTAGATCTACAGGTCCTTCTCAAAAAATTTGCATATAGTGTTAAATTTCATTATTTACCATAATGTAATGATTACAATTAAACTTTCATATATTATAGATTCATTATCCACCAACTGAAATTTGTCAGGTCTTTTATTGTTTTAACACTGATGATTTTGGCATACAACTCCTGATAACCCAAAAAACCTGTCTCAATAAATTAGCATATTTCACCCATTCAATCAAATAAAAGTGTTTTTTAATAACAAAAAAAAAACCAACAAATAATAATATTCAGTTATGCACTCAATACTTGGTCGGGAATCCTTTGGCAGAAATGACTGCTTCAATGCGGCGTGGCATGGAGGCAATCAGCCTGTGACACTGCTGAGATGTTATGGAGGCCCAGGATGCTTCAATAGCGGCCTTAAGCTCATCCAGAGTGTTGGGTCTTGCGTCTCTCAACTTTCTCTTCACAATATCCCACAGATTCTCTATGGGGTTCAGGTCAGGAGAGTTGGCAGGCCAATTGAGCACAGTAATACCATGGTCAGTAAACCATTTACCAGTGGTTTTGGCACTGTGAGCAGGTGCCAGGTCGTGCTGAAAAATGAAATCTTCATCTCCATAAAGCATTTCAGCCGATGGAAGCATGAAGTGCTCCAAAATCTCCTGATAGCTAGCTACATTGACCCTGCCCTTGATGAAACACAGTGGACCAACACCAGCAGCTGACATGGCACCCCACACCATCACTGACTGTGTGTACTTGACACTGGACTTCAGGCATTTTGGCATTTCCTTCTCCCCAGTCTTCCTCCAGACTCTGGCACCTTAATTTCCGAATGACATGCAAAATTTGCTTTCATCAGAAAAAAGTACTTGGGACCACTTAGCAACAGTCCAGTGCTGCTTCTCTGTAGCCCAGGTCAGGCGCCTCTGCCGCTGTTTATGGTTCAAAAGTGGCTTTACCTGGGGAATGCGGCACCTGTAGCACATTTCCTGCACACGCCTGTGCACGGTGGCTCTGGATGTTTCCACACCAGACTCAGTCCACTGCTTCCTCAGGTTCCCCAAGGTCTGGAATCGGTCCTTCTCCACAATCTTCCTCAGGGTCCGGTCTCCTCTTCTCGTTGTACAGCGTTTTCTGCCACATTGTTTCCTTCCAACAGAGTTACCATTGAGGTGCCTTGATACAGCACTCTGGGAACAGCCTATTTGTTGAGAAATTTCTTTCTGGGTCTTACCCTCTTGCTTGAGGGTGTCAATGATGGCCTTCTTGACATCTGTCAGGTCGCTAGTCTTACCCATGATGGGGGTTTTGAGTAATGAACCAGGCAGGGAGTTTATAAAAGCCTCAGGTATCTTTTGCCTGTGTTTAGAGTTAATTAGTTGATTCAGAAGATTAGGGTAATAGGTCGTTTAGAGAACCTTTTCTTGATATGCTAATTTATTGAGACAGGTTTTTTGGGTTATCAGGAGTTGTATGCCAAAATCATCAGTATTAAAACAATAAAAGACCTGACAAATTTCAGTTGGTGGATAATGAATCTATAATATATGAAAGTTTAATTGTAATCATTACATTATGGTAAATAATGAAATGTAACACTATATGCTAATTTTTTGAGAAGGACCTGTATTTCCAGAAAATAAATCAGGAGTAGGAATTCTAGGCTCTAACATCGGACTCTTAAACCACAAAATCTTGAATGTTTTGTACCCTTGCAGTGAGATGATCCACACAAGAGGACAGACCTTGAATGTCCATCTCTACACCTGTGTCCTGAACCACCCAAAAGTCTAGGGGAAAAGAAAGACAAAACACAGTGCAAAGAAAAAAAAATGGTCTCATAACTTCTCTTATCCCTCTATTGAGATGCATTAATACTTTTGGCCAGCTGTACTGTTATGACCTGGTGGTTAGGAGCGCCCGACCTGATAGTTAAACTCATACAGGACGAGCTCTGGGATGTGGGAGCTCTGCTGATCGCAAGCCCTAATCCTATCGCACACACTAGAAATAGCCGTGGAGCGCTCCTGACGCTCCCTATGCGCCTTGTAACAGCCTAAGAGCTAGCTAGCCCTAGAGAAGAAAATAAAGCCTACCTTGCCTCAGAGAAATTCCCCAAAGGAATAGGCAGCCCCCCACATGTAATGACTGTGAGTAAAGATGAAAGTCAAAAACGCAGAAATGAGATAGGTTTCAGAAAAGGGAGGCACGACTTACTAAATAGACAGAGGATAGGAAAGGAATCATTGCGGTCAGCACAAAAACCTACAAAAGACCACACAGAGTGTGCAAAAGGGTCCTCCGCACTGACTCACGGTGCGGGGGTGCCACCCTGCATCCCAGAGCTTCCAGCTAGCAAGACAAAATCAAGAAAACCAGCTGGACAAAGAAACAAGAACAATAATAACAATCAGGAACTTAGCTTCTGCAGGAGTAGACAGGACACCAGACAGATCCAGGAGCGAACTGAACCAATGCTAAAACATTGACAGCTGGCATGGAGAAACGATCTGAGTGGAGTTAAATAGAGAAGTCAACCAAAGGATAAACCACGTCACCTGTGTAAGGAACCTCAGAAGCAGCAGCTCCACTCACAGCCACCAGAGGGAGCCCACGGACCGAACTCACCGAAGTACCATTCATGACCACAGGAGGGAGCTCGACAACAGAAATCACAACAGGATTCCTATTGAGGAACAGGTGTAAAACGCTGCAGAATCTGCACAAAGAATTGACATGCTGCGGAAAATACAACGCAACGTTTCCGCGCGGTATTTTCCGCACCATGGGCACAGCGGATTTGGTTTTCCATATGTTTACATGGTACTGTAAACCTGATGGAACACTGCTGCGGATCCGCAGCCAAATCCGCACCGTGTGCACATAGCCTAATTCTAAAGGTATGTGCAGACGCTGCGGAAAACGCTGCGGATCCGCAGCAGTTTCCCATGAGTTTACAGTTCAATGTAAACCTATGGGAAACAAAAATTGCTGTACACATGCTGCAGAAAAACTGCACGGAAACGCAGCGGTTTACATTCCGCAGCATGTCACTTCTTTCTGCGGATTCCGCAGCGGTTTTACAACTGCTCCAATAGATAATCGCAGTTGTAAAACCGCAGTGAAATGCACAGAAAAACCGTTGTAAATCCGTGATAAATTCACAGCGGTTTAGCACTGCGGATTTATCAAATCCGCTGCGGAAAAATCCGCAGAGGACCAGAATACGTGTGCACATACCGTACCCTAACCCTAACCCTAACCCTAACTCCAACCTTAGTGGAAAAAAAAAATTCTTTATTTTATTATTGTCCCTACCTATGGGGGTGACAAAGGGGGGGTCATTTACTTTTTTTTTTTTTATTTTGATCACTGTGATAGGTTTTATCACAGTGATCAAAATTCACATTGGAACGAATCTGCCGGCCGGCAGATTCGGCGGGCGCACTGCGCATGCGCCCGCCATTTTGGAAGATGGCGGCGCCCAGGAAAGAAGACGGACGGACCCCGGGAGGCTCGGTAAGTATAAGGGGGGGGGAGATCAGGGCACGGGGGGGCGTCGGAGCATGGGGGGTGGATCGGAACATGGGGGGTGGATCGGAGCACTGGGGGGTGGATCGCAGTGCGTGGGGTGGTGGATCGCAGTGTGGGGGGTGGATTAGAGCACGGGGGGTTGATCGCAGTGCAGGGGGGTGGGATTGGAGCACGGGGGAGTGGACAGGAGGACGGGGGAGCGGAGCACAGGATGGAGGGGAGCGGACCACAGATCGGAGGGCTGGGGGGGCGATCGGTGGGGTGGGGTGGGTGCACATAAGTGTTTCCAGCCATGGCCGATGATATTGCAGCATCGGCCATGGCTGGATTGTAATATTTCACCAGTTTTTTAGGTGAAATATTACAAATCGCTCTGATTGGCAGTTTCACTTTCAACAGCCAATCAGAGCGATCGTAGCCACGGGGGGTGAAGCCACCCCTCCTGGGCTAAAGTACAACTCCTCCTGTCCCTGCAGGCCGGGTGAAATTACAGTTAACTCTTTCACCCGGCCTGCAGGAGCCCATTCCGGCCATGACGCATATGCTGCGTCACAGGTCGGAATGGCACAGGTTTTCATGACGCATACGGTGCGTCAAAGGTCGGGAAGGGGTTAATAAATCCACTTACCAAGTAGTTATTGTTGAACGTTTTTGTCCTGGAAGATGCATGTTACAGATGTGTTGGCTCTTGGCAGTAATTGTAGTCTTGAATCTGTGCTTGAATTAGTTTATTAGTTTAAAAAGCTGTGGTTAGGGATTAGCTGCAACATTTGCATGTCATTCTTTATGTTATGAGACAGAGGGGGTTTAACCCCTCTCTGATATCTGGCACAATAATACGACAATGTCGGACCAACTCCCTTTGATGTGGGCTCCGGCCGTGAGCCCACGCCTTTTCCAACACATATCCATGTTTTGAACAGCTGACATGTGCCCGGAACAGCCACGGATGGAATCGCGATCCACCCATGTCTATTAACCCACTAAATGCCAAGGTCAAATGTTAACAAGCGCTTCCGGCAATCGCTCCGGAAATACGTACACCGGTGACCCCCATGAAGTGATCGCAGGTCACTGGTGTTTTGGTATGACAACCAGAGGTCTCCCGATGACCTCTATGGTTGTCATTGCCATCTTGCTGTGTGCGCCACGCAGGGATCGGCACTCATAGCAAGTGAGTAAATCTGCTATAGAGAGGAAATCTGATCATCGCCTCTATGTAGCAGAGCCGATCGGGTTGTGGCAGCTTCTAGTCTCTCATGAAAATTATTGAAGCATGCCTAAAGTTAAAAAAAAAAAGTTCAAATCAACCCCCCTTACACCCCATTCAAAATAAAACAAAAATTAAATCAAGCATACATATTTGTTATCGCCGCATTCAGAATCACCCTGTCTATCAATAAAAAAAAGGATTAGCTTGCTTGCTAAATGGTTTAGCGAGAAAAAAGTTAGAACACCAGATTTACGTCTTTTTTGGTCGCCTTGACATTGCATTGAAATGCAATAATGGGTGATCAAAAGATCGTATCTGCACCAAAATGGTATAATTAAAAACATCAGCTGGGCGTGCAAACAATAAGCCCTCATCCAACCTGAAATCATGAAAAATGAAGACACTACGGGTATCTGAAAATGGCACAACTATTTTTTCTTTTTAACAAAGTTTGGAAATTTTTTTCACCACTTAGATAAAAAAATGACGTAGAAATGTCTGATGTCTATGAACTTGCAATGACCTGGAGAATCATAATGGCAGGTCAGTTTTAGCATTTAGTGAACCTAGTAAAAAAAAATCCAAACAAAAAACAATTGTGAGATTGCACTTTTTTTTGCAATTTCACCGCACTTGGAATTTTTTTCCCATTTTATAGTACACGACTTGATAAAACCAATGATGTCGTTCAAAAGTACAACTTGTCCCTTGGCCATATTGAAGGAAAAATAAAAAAGTTATGGCTCTTGGAAGAAGGGGAACGAAAAACAAAAATGCAAAACTGAAAAAAAGCTCTGGGGGTCAAGGGGTTAAAACTCCCATGCACCACATATTATTGTCCACTCAACCCACCAATATTGATGAGATCAGTCGATGGTCTAATGTGTAAGGGAGAGACAGCAGACTGACGGTTGGGAGAGATGTCAATTGTGAATGTCTGATTTCAGATTGCCAATTGCGCTGTTCTCCCTAAGGTAAGCCGCTGGCCAACTTGTCAGTCAGCAGCTTTCTCACAGAGAATCAGCAATTCTCGGCCAAACAAAGGCTCCTATATATGGGAGAATTGGTTGAAATAGATGTTCAGGCAACAGTCATCTTATGTGTATGGCTAGCCTTAGAGTGGAAGAGCAGCAGTGGTCACATAGGGAAGTATACAATTCAATTTATGCAGTACACTGGGGCAATTCATAAGGGGTTGGCCAGTACAATCCCATTAAAGATATAACTCACTCAATATTTTCAAGTGCGTTTTTCTAACACTTGCTTCAAATGCCATATATAATACAATATTACAAAAATAATTTATATTGATAAACAATGTGATACCAGTTTTAAAATCTTTAAAGTATTACTAATTTGCTGTCCTTATCGCACTGAGAAGAAAGAACATAAACATTTTCTAAAATATATTAATTACAGATTTACTTTTATTCTAATGAAGTATATCAAAACTTGTTGATTCTTCACTTTCTTAGGAAAAACACCAGCAGATGGCAAAGAAATCTCAATGTTTTCTATTAACTTGCAATGATTTTTTTTTTTCAGCAACAGAATTAGCTGTAGCCAACTTTGTTTTATATCATTATTGATTTGGAAAGATACAGCAAAAATATAGCATTAAACAATAATATTTCATAAACCTTTTTAATGTGTTATTGATTTTTTTCAACTATTGTAATATGAGCTGCGGGAAATAATGTTAGAATATTATTAGCAGTAATATTGAAATTGATTGTCACTCATTTTAATGATTGGAAATACTTGTTAATTTGAAATTTTCAGTGAGTAAACAGTTATTTTTATAGTTGGCCTTTTAAAATTCAATAAAGTTGAAAACTGTAATTATCTACAGTTGTGATTATAATCTGTACTCAAATGTCACATGTGTAATGACAATAAAGGTTGTACTTTATCAAAGCATTATACACAGAAAAAAATAACTTAATTGAAATGTTAAACTATATTTAGTCAAATTATATGGGGCTGTTTTGCAATAAACATGTATGAAATGGTCAATCTAAAAAGTTTATCTTTGACTTATAAAAAGTGTTTATTTTGGTGAGAAAGCTGAAATATGATTGAGTAATTCTTCAAAAGTAAAAACAGCGGGCTTGTTTTTAGTTGAGTCCTTTTCACCTTTTTCTTTATCTCTCATCTTGGGGTGCCTGGAGACATTATTTACTGTGCTGTAATATGCTATTTGTACTTTTTATAGTAAAATAAAAAATAATTATTGAAAAAAGTCTTTACACAAGCCATTCCGCTTAGCATGATGTAGAAGAGCATGTTATTTCACGCTCACAGGGGTTGCATACTGGGAAAAGATTAACAATTCAAGCAAGAATCAGCAAAAAAAGAAAAAGTCAGCCATCCTTGGGATAATCAAAAGAATTTTCAGGAGCACAGTCAGGTTAAAAAAAAAATTATAATAATTAATAATAGAGGTTAGTGTTAATAAAGTAATAAACGTTAGGTGGGACAGGATTTTTGTTCTATTAATTCATTTTCCTTTCATGTCATAACTGGTTTGATTCATAATAAGATTGATTTTTATATTTTCAAGCTTTTGTATATCCTCGTTCTATTTTCCTTGAAACTTGAAACTCTAGTATGATTTTGTTTTTCAGCAGGAAGAGTGTCCCGCTTTAGTCTTGGGATGCTATATTTGGGTATTGAGTCCCTCAAGGTTCTGTCCTAGGGACCCAACTTTTTTCTATCTATACCCTTGGCCTAGGACAACTCATAAAGTCCCATGGCTTCCAGTACCACCTGTATGCCCACAACACTCAGATCTACCTCTCTGGCCCAGATGTCACCTCTCTGCTGTCCAGTATCCCGGAGTGTCTATCAGCCATTTCCTCATTCTTCACCTCTCGCTTCTTAAAACTTAATGTAGACAAAACCAAACTCATCATCTTTCCCCATCATGCGTATCCTCTCTACCTGATCTATCTATTATGGTAAATGGCATCACGCTGTCTCCCGCACCACCTGAAATCCGCTGCCTCGGGGTAACTCTCAACTCTGCCCTGTCCTTCAAACCGCACGTCCAAACTCTTGCCTCCTCCTGTCATCTCCAACTCAAAAAATATTGCCAGAACCTGTCCCTTCCTCAGCCCACAATCTACTAAAACTCTTGTGCATGCCCTCATCATCTCCCACCTCGATTACTGCAACACCCTCCTCAGTGACCTCCCCACTAACTCTCTTGCACCGCTCCAGTCTGTCCTCAACTCTGCTGCCATCTAATCCACCTCGCTCCTTGCTACTCCCCTGCTTCTCCCCTCTACAAATCGCTCCACTGGCTCCCAATACCCAAACGAATCCAGTTCAAACTACTAACACTGATCTACAAAGCCATCCACAACCTGTCCCCTCCCTATATCTCTGAACTAATCTCCCAATATCTTCCCTCACATAATCTTCGATCCCCCCAAGATCTCCTACTCTCTTCCACACTTATTCACTCCTCACACAACTGCCTCCAAGATTTCTCCCGAATATCACCCATCCTCTGGAATTCCAGACCTCAACTCTTCCGATTATCCACCACCCTCGGATCCTTCAGACGAAACCTGAAAACTCATCTCTTCAGGAAAGCCTACAGCCTGCAATAATCATTCTGCCACCTTACCACCACCTGAGCTGCCGCCTCACCACCACTCGAGCTGCTGCTTCACCACCACCGGAGCTGCTGCCTCATCACCACCAGAGCTTCTGCACCCCCGACCTTATGTCTCGAATGTAAACCCGAAATGACAGGGTCCTCTCCCATCTGTACAAGTCTGTCAATGTAAATTTGTTTACTGTAAACAATATCTATAACTCTGTACGTAACCCCTTTCTCGTGTACAGTGCCATGGAATTAATGGTGCTATAAAAGTAATAATGATAATAATTTAAAGAAGATATGGATATAATCAGTGCTTATCCTGCTGTTTCTATTGATGGGCTCTGATACCACCTTGGAAAAATTTGGCTTAGAAACTGGCCTGTTTGATGTATGGAAATAAATATATCCAACTAACAGGGTAGCTTTAGGCTGTAGTCATTCTCATAATTCTATAGTGCCTTGAAAAACTTTTCATATCCCATGAGCTTTCCCTAATTTTTTTAAGCTACACCTATAAACTTAAATGTTTTTTATTGGGATTTTAAGTGATATGGAAGCAAAAAGAAGCTAGTATTTGTGAAGTATAGAATAAATGATACATGGTTTTCTAAATATTAAAAAATATAAATCTGAAAATTATGACACGCTTTTGTTTTCAGCCCTCCTGTGTCAATACTTTGTAGGATCCACTTTTGATGCAATTACTTCAGCAAGTCTTTTGAGGTATGTCTCTACCAGCTTTGCATATGTAGGGACTGAAATATTTACCAATCTTTTTTGTAAACTAAAGGTACCGTCACACTAAGCGACGCTGCAGCGATACCGACAACGATCCGGATCGCTGCAGCGACGCTGTTTGGTCGCTGGAGAGCTGTCACACAGACCGCTCTCCAGCGACCAACGATGCCGGGAACCAGGGTAAACATCGGGTCACTAAGCGCAGGGCCGCGCTTAGTAACCCGATGTTTACCCTGGTTACCATCCTAAAAGTAGAAAAACAAACGCTACATACTTACCTACCGCTGTCTGTCCTCGGCGCTCTGCTTCTCTGGTCTGGCTGTGAGCGCCGGGCAGCCGGAAAGCAGAGCGGTGACGTCACCGCTCTGCTTTCCGGCCGCTGTGCTCACAGCCAGAGCAAAGAAGCAGAGCGCCGAGGACAGACAGCGGTAGGTAAGTATGTAGCGGTTGTTTTTTTTACTTTAACGATGGTAACCAGGGTAAACATCGGGTTACTAAGCGCGGCCCTGCGCTTAGTAACCCGATGTTTTCCCTGGTTACCAGCGAAGACATCGCTGAATCGGTGTCACACACCGATTCAGCGATGTCTGCGGGGAGTCCAGCGACGAAACAAAGTTCTGGACTTTCTTCCCCGACCAGCAACAGCACAGCAGGGGCCTGATCGCTGCTGCCTGTCACACTGGACGATATCGCTAGCCAGTACGCTGCAACGCCACGGATCGCTAGCGATATCGTCTAGTGTGACGGTACCTTAAGTCTAGCTTAATGAGATTAGATGGAGAGCATCTATGAACAGCAATTTTCAAGTCTTGCCACAGATTCTCTAATGGGATTTAGTTTTAGACTGGGCCATTCACACATGAATATGCGTTGATCTAAACCTGTAGCTCTGGCAGTATATTTAGGGTCGATGTCCTGCTGCAAGGTGATTCTACACACCAGTCTCTTTTGCAACTTTTAACTAGTTTATCTCCGCAATTACCCTGCATTTAGCCCCTCCCGTCTTTTCATCAACTCTGACCAGCCTCCTTATCCCTAATAAATAGAGATGAGCAAACTTGTTTGGAAAATGTTTGCCAATCTCAAATTCGGCATGAAGAAAGCACATTCGAATTTGTGTTCGGATTCCTGATCATTTTCGTCAAAGTCAGCAAAAGTTTCCACCAAAGTTTTAGTTATGACTTTTACTAGGATAATGGTGCAGTATGATAAAGGGGGAGTGTTTGATGAGGGCATGGGTGGGGAGAGGTCAGAGTAGAGGAGGACTTGCATATTTTTTATATTAACTTAATGTGTTGTGATTTCGGCAGCCAATCCGATAGCAGAAACCATCCACAACTTCCAGGCTTATGTCATTGGCTGCCAAAGTCCCATGTGCCTCTCCATACGAAAAGACCATATGGCGTTTTGGCACCATTTTGTCAGTGTAACAGCACAGAGAGGCAGCTGCTGCTGCTGCAAGTAGTCAGATAGTTCAGATAGATAGGATCCTGTGTGAAATCGACCTTCCAACATTTAAATCGTTTGTGCTAATAGCTTGGTGCAGCCAAGAGTCCACATTTCAGAATCTAAATCAATTGTGCTAAAAGTGTGGTGCAGCCAAGAGTCCACATTTCAGAATCTAAATAGTTTGTTCTAATAGTTTGTGTTAATAGTGTGGACCAGAGACCAGGTCATATTTCAGAATCTAAATTGATTGTGCTAATGGTGTGGTGCAGCTAAGAGTCCACATTTCACAACCTTAATATCTTGTGTTAATAGTTTGTGCTAATAGTGTTGTCCAGCCAGGAGTTCACAGTTCAGAATCTACATCCTTTTTGCTAATAGCATGGTCATTACACCATGCGACATTTATGAATCTAAATACTTTCTGTTAATAGTGTGTTCCAGACACCAGGCCACATTTCTGAATCTAAATATTTTCCACTAATAGTGTGGTCAAGACATCAGCACATATTTTTGAATCTGAATCCTTTTGTGCTAATTGTGGGATCCAGCCACCAGTCCCCATTTTACTAAATAAATCTTTTGTGTTAATTCTGAGGTCCAGACACACTTTTTCAGCAAATAAATACTGACTGTAAATTTATTGACAGGTGACAGACAGATCTGGGCATAGGGTTGTGAAACAGCTAGCTAAAAGATATCCAAAATAAGTGGTAAAATGCGAGGTCATGGTGGAAGGGAGAATAGGCTTGATGTTCAGGGTGTACTGCATCAAGTAACCTTTCCTTCTTTTCCTCCACATTAACATCACACACCATTAAATGCACAATTACCCTTGTTTCCCCCCACGTCACAACTCTCCAACCAACCAACAGACTGTCGGGGAAACTCAGACTGGTGAGGATACAGAGCTGTTTGCACATTATCTGTTATGAACTGGTGGTTTAGGAGCAACATGGGACGAGCTCTGAAGGAGGTGGTACCTGTACTGACCGCAGTCCCTAAGCTCAACACAACACTAGAAGTAGCCGTGGGATGCTCCTGTCACTCCCTAGGCACCTCATCACAGCCTGAGAACTAACTACCCCTAAAGATAGAAACAGGAAAACTATCTTGCCTCAGAGAAAATCCCCAAAGGATAGATAGCCCCCACAAGTAATGACTGTGAGTGGAGAGGGAAAAGACATACACAGAATGAGACCAGGATGTAGCACAGGAGGCCAGTCTAGCTTGATAGATAGGACAGGATAGAATACTGTGCGGTCAGTATTAAAAACTACAAGAATCCACACAGAGTTTACAAAAATCTCCACACCTGACTAAAGGTGTGGAGGGTAAATCTGCTTCCCAGAGCTTCCAGCTTAACTGAATTAATCCATACTGACATGCTAGACAAAACATAGAATGCACAGAACGAATAAGTCCACAACATGTGGACAGAAAAGAGCAAAGCAAGGACTTATCTTTGCTGAACTGGTCAGGATATCAGGGAAATCCAAGCAAAGATGTGAATCCAACCAGGAACCATTGACAAGTGGCACTGGCTGAAGGGAAGAGCCAGGCATAAATAGCCGAGCAGAAAGACAATCAGCGGAAGCAGCTGCAGACTGCTAAATCCAAGGAGCAGCCATTCCACTTAAAACCACCGGAGGGAGCCCAAGAGCAGAACTCACAAAAGTGCCACTTACAACCACCGGAGGGAGTCCAAGAGCGGAATTCACAACAGTACCCCCCCCTTGGGGAGGGGTCACCGAACCCTCACCAGAGCCCCCAGGCCGATCAGGACGAGCCAAGTGAAAAGCACGAACCAAATCGGCGGCATGGACATCGGAGGCAACAACCCAAGAATTATCCTCCTGGCCATAACCCTTCCACTTGACAAGATACTGAAGCCTCCGCCTCGAAAAACGAGAAGCCAAAATTTTCTCAACCTCATATTCCAACTCTCCCTCAACCAACACCGGGGCAGGAGGATCAACCGAGGGAACAACAGACACCACATATCTCCGCAACAAAGATCTATGGAAAACATTATGAATGGCAAAAGAGGCTGGAAGAGCCAAACGAAAAGACACCGGATTGATAATTTCAGAAATCTTATAAGGACCAATAAACCGAGGCTTAAACTTAGGGGAAGAAACCTTCATAGGAACATGACGAGAAGACAACCAAACCTAATCCCCCACACGAAGTCGGGGACCAACACACCGATGCCGGTTAGCAAAACGTTGAGCCTTTTCCTGAGACAACGTCAAATTGTCCACCACATGAGTCCAAATCTGCTGCAGCCTGTCCACCACAGAATCTACACCAGGACAATCAGAAGGCTCAACCTGCCCCGAAGAAAAACGAGGATGAAAACCAAAATTACAAAAGAAAGGTGAAACCAAAGTAGCCGAACTAGCCCTATTATTAAGGGCAAACTCGGCCAACGGCAAGAAAGCCACCCAATCATCCTGATCAGCAGACACAAAGCATCTCAAATAGGTTTCCAAGGTCTGATTAGTTCGTTCAGTTTGGCCATTAGTCTGAGGATGAAACGCTGAAGAAAAAGACAAATCAATGACCATCCTAGAACAAAAGGCCCGCCAAAACCTAGAGACAAACTGAGAACCTCTGTCAGACACAATATTCTCCGGAATGCCATGCAAACGAACCACATGCTGAAAAAACAATGGAACCAAATCTGAGGAGGAAGGCAACTTAGGCAAAGGTACCAGATGGACCATTTTAGAGAACCGGTCACAAACAACCCAGATAACAGACATCTTCTGGGAAACAGGAAGATCCGAAATAAAATCCATGGAAATATGCATCCAGGGCCTCTCAGGGACCGGCAAAGGCAAAAGCAACCCACTAGCGCGGGAACAGCAAGGCTTGGCCCGGGTGCAAGTCCCACAGGACTGCACAAAAGCACGGACATCGCGCGACAAGGAAGGCCACCAAAAGGACCTAGCAACCAAATCTCTGGTACCAAAAATCCCAGGATGACCAGCCAACACTGAACAATGAACCTCAGAAATTACCTTACTTGTCCATCTATCAGGAACAAACAGCTTCCCCACTGGACAGCGGTCAGGCTTATCAGCCGGAAATTCCCGAAGCACCCGCTGCAAATCAGGGGAGATGGCAGAAAGAATCACCCCTTCCTTAAGAATGCCAACCGGCTCAAGGACTCCAGGAGAATCAGGCAAAAAACCCCTAGAGAGGGCATCAGCCTTAACATTCTTAGATCCCGGAAGATACGAGACCACAAAATCTAAGCGGGAGAAAAACAGGGACCATCGAGCCTGTCTAGGATTCAGCCGCTTGGCCGACTCGAGGTAAATCAGATTCTTATGATCAGTCAAGACCACAACGCGGTGCTTAGCTCCCTCAAGCCAATGTCGCCACTCCTCAAACGCCCACTTCATAGCCAACAACTCCCGATTGCCGATATCATAATGGCGTTCCGCAGGCGAAAACTTTCTGGAAAAAAAAGCACACGGTTTCATCAAAGAATCATCAGAATCCCTCTGAGACAAAACGGCCCCTGCCCCAATCTCAGAAGCGTCAACCTCAACCTGAAAAGGAAGAGAAACATCCGGCTGACGCAACACAGGGGCAGAAGTAAATCGGCGTTTAAGCTCCCGAAAGGCCTCAACAGCCGCAGAGGACCAATTCGTCACATCAGCGCCTTTATTCGTCAAATTAGTAAGGGGCTTAGCCACACTGGAAAAGTTGGCAATGAAACGGCGATAGAAATTAGCAAAGCCCAAAAATTTTTGAAGGCTCTTCACAGATGTGGGTTGAATCCAGTCATGAATAGCTTGGACCTTAACAGGATCCATTTCCATAGACGAGGGAGAAAAAATAAAACCCAAAAAAGAGACCTTCTGAACTCCGAATAGGCACTTAGACCCCTTCACAAATAAAGCATTATCACGAAGGATCTGGAATACCATCCTGACCTGCTTCACATGAGACTCCCAATCATCGGAAAAAAATCAAAATATCATCCAAATATACAACCATGAATTTATCAAGATAATTGCGGAAAATATCATGCATGAAAGATTGGAACACAGATGGAGCATTAGAGAGCCCGAATGGCATTACGAGGTATTCAAAATGGCCTTCGGGTGTATTAAATGCAGTTTTCCATTCGTCACCATGTTTAATACGAACAAGATTATATGCCCCTCGAAGGTCAATCTTAGTAAACCAACTAGCCCCCTTAATCTGAGCAAACAAATCAGAAAGCAAAGGCAAGGGGTATTGGAATTTGACCGTGATCTTATTAAGAAAACGATAATCAATACACGGTCTCAAGGAGCCATCCTTCTTAGCAACAAAAAAGAAACCCGCTCCCAATGGTGACGAAGACGGCCGAATATGACCCTTCTCCAAAGATTCCTTAACATAACTCCGCATGGCGGCTTGCTCTGGCACAGACAGATTGAAAAGTCGGCCCTTCAGGAACTTACAACCTGGAATCAAGTTAATAGCACAATCACAGTCCCTATGTGGAGGAAGGGAACTGGACTTGGGCTCATCAAATACATCCTGGAAATCCGACAAAAACTCTGGGACCTCAGAAGAGGGGGAAGAGGAAATTGACATCAAAGGAACGTCACTATGTACCCCTTGACAACCCCAACTAGTCACAGACATAGTTTTCCAATCCAGCACCGGATTATGTTCCTGTAACCATGGAAAACCCAGTACAACAACATCATGCAGGTTATGCAACACCAGAAAACGGCAATCTTCCTGATGTGCTGGAGCCATGTACATGGTCATCTGCGTCCAGTACTGAGGTTTATCCTTGGCCAATGGTGTAGCATCAATGCCCCTCAAAGGAATAGGGCTCTGCAAAGGCTGCAAGGAAAAACCACAGCGCCTGTCGAATTCTAAGTCCATTAAGTTCAGGGCAGCGCCTGAATCCACAAATGCCATGACAGAAAAGGACGACAATGAGCAAATCAGGGTCACAGATAAAAGTAATTTAGGCTGTACAATACTGATGGTAACAGACCTAGCGACCCTCCTAGTACGCTTAGGGCAATCAGAAATAACATGAACAGAATCACCACAGTAAAAACACAGCCTATTCTGACGTCTGAATTCCTGCCGTTCTGTTCTAATCAAAATCCTATCACATTGCATAGGCTCAGGACTCTGCTCAGAGGACACTGCCATATGGTGCACAGCTTTGCGCTCGCGCAGACGCCGATCAATCTGAATGGCTAGAGACATAGATTCGCTCAAACCAGCAGGCGTAGGAAAGCCCACCATAACATCTTTAAGGGCTTCAGAAAGACCTTTTCTGAAAATAGCAGCCAGAGCATCCTCATTCCATTTAGTGAGCAAAGACCATTTCCTAAATTTCTGGCAGTATAATTCTGCCGCTTCATGACCTTGACACAAGGCCAACAGGGTTTTTTCTGCATGATCCACAGAATTAGGTTCGTCATACAATAATCCGAGCACTTGAAAAAATGCGTCTACATTCAGCAATGCCGCTCCCCACCTGACTAAAGGTGTCGAGGGTAAATCTGCTTCCCAGAGCTTCAAGCTTAACTGAATTAATCCATACTGACATGCTAGACAAAACATAGAATGCACAGAACGAATAAGTCCACAACATGTGGACAGAAAAGAGCAAAGCAAGGACTTATCTTTGCTGAACTGGTCAGGATATCAGGGAAATCCAAGCAAAGATGTGAATCCAACCAGGAACCATTGACAAGTGGCACTGGCTGAAGGGAAGAGCCAGGCATAAATAGCCGAGCAGAAAGACAATCAGTGGAAGCAGCTGCAGACTGCTAAATCCAAGGAGCAGCCATTCCACTTAAAACCACCGGAGGGAGCCCAAGAGCAGAACTCACAAAAGTGCCACTTACAACCACCGGAGGGAGCCCAAGAGTGGAATTCACAACAATTATCTTCCGTGGGCATCAGAGTTCTGCTCCAAAAAAATCACAGCGTTAACCCCTGGGGGGAGGTGATCCCGATGAGACCCAGATACCTGAGGGGCATGTGGACTGCGCTGTGCTGTCAGTGCAGGAAAAGTAGGAGGGTGACTCTCAGGGCAAGGAGTGGGAGAAAAGAGAGGATGACAATGAAGTTGTAGATCCCAATTGGTGTGAACCCAGACACATGCAGCTGTGTAGCTCAGCGGAAGAAGTAGAGGAGATGGAAAATGAGGAGATTATGTTGTGGCTTGCCGCACAGACACGGAATGATGTAACCACAACAAGCACTGCATACTTTGCCACAATTTTGGCTGTGGCCAGTAGTGATCGTGGTTCTGCAGGTCAAATGGGCGGCAAGGATTGCCTAGCCTGGGCCTTTTTTGAGAACTAAAAAGATGACCCAACTCATGTTATCTGCCAACTTAGCAAAAAACAACATAGTAGAGGCAAAAGTTTCAATAGGTTGTGCATGTGCCGGTTCATGCATGTTGTAGTCAATGAACATGCTTTAGTCTGGGAATCTCGCTGTGCTAAAAATGTGGACTAGTATGCCTCAACAACCATCGGCCATCATATCAACCTCATCTGCTGCTTCTTCCTCGTCCATCAGGGTGGCAAGGGATCTCACACAGGTCTCTGCAGAACCTCCACTTGTTTACCCCCCACAGTTCGAGTGAGTGAGAGCCTGTCAGCTGGTATGGAAGTGGGGATGCCTGCTGTTTTTGTTTCACCGAACACACATCTTTCTCAATCCACCATTACATGTCCGCTGCATCTCACTCACAGACCAGAAGTCTGTTTTTTCACCCTATTCCACCCTCTCTCAGCACAGCAACCAGCTTTCAGTCCCGCAGTTGTGAATACATAAAAGAATGTTTCCTCCTACGTATGACATAATTAAGAGCTTGTACTCTACCATCTCCAATGTGTTGACCACGGAAATGCTTCCTTTCCGTATGGTGGATACAGACAGTTTCTGAATGTTTACGGCTGTTGCAGTCCCCTAGCACCAATTGCCCATTCGTCATTACTTAAAGTTGTGCCTGCACTCCTACAGCATGCTGCAGATCCATTCCTTGAAAAAATTACACAAGTGGACAAAATTGTTGATACCCCTCGTTTAATAACAGAAAAACCCACAATGGTCACAGAAATAACTTGAACCTGACAAAAGTAAGAATAAATAAAACATCTATGAAAATAAACTAATTAAAGTCAGACATTACTTTTCAACCATGCTTCCACAGAATTTGAAAAAAAAAAAAAAAAAATCATGAAATAGGCCTAGACAGAAATGATGGTACCCCTAAAGCTAATGTGACTAAAGGGACATGTTAAATCAAGGTGTGTCCACTTATTAGCCTCACAGGTGTCTACAATCTTGGAATCAGTGAGTGGGCCTGTATATAGGGCTACAGATACTCATTGTGCTGTTTGGTGACATGGTGTGTATCACGCTCAAAAAAAAGTTATAAGACCATCTCCAAGCTCTCTGATGTTCCTGTGACTACAGTTGTACATGTTATTCAGAAATTTAAGATCCATGGGACTGTAGCCAACGTCCCTGGACATGGCCGTAGTAAGAAAATTAATGACAAATCAAAGAGTCAGATAATACAAATGATAACAAACAAAAGAGCCCAGAAAAACTTCTAAGCAGATTAAAGGTGAACTTCAACCGTGGCACCTGTGCTGCAGCATAATAGTATGTTTACTGTCCTAATAATAACTGTGCTTGATGGTAGAAAGTATAAAAAAATTTTTTTCTAAAATGGCGATCACCGCGCCTGTGCAATAGCAGCTATCAGTGTATGTAGAGGTGATCCGATAACTGCTAGTGCAGCGGCAGCACCATCTTGCTGGAAAAGAAAAAAAAATCCTCCAAGATGGCACAATCTGCACCTGCAAAGCTGGTTTTCAAGTATGGATGAGCCCTCATGCTTTATTTTTTTTAATTATTTAAATAAATGATAAAAAAAAACCCTGCATGGATCCCCCTCCCGTTTTTGACAACTAGCCTTGCTTGAGCTGACAGCTGGGGGCTGGTATTCTCAGGCTGGTAAGGGGCCATTGATATTGACCCCTCAGCCTAAAAATAGCAGCCCACAGCTACTTAGACAAGGCACATCTATTAGATGTGCCATTTCTGGTACTTTGCCCAGTTCTTCCCACTTGCTCCATAGCGGTGGCAAGTGTTGTTCATATTTGTGGGGTTGATGTCAGCTTTGTATTGTCCGATGACATCAAAGCTTAGTAATGGAATAATAAAAACAGCCCACAATGGACAAAAAAACAATGATCTCTCACACATGCTAATAGTCATGTGTTAAGGATTGTCCATACTAGAGAGATCACATACCACTATATAGGATACTCCACCATACAGTTACCTAAACCAGAGAAAAAACACGCGGAGTATACATCCAACTTGAAAAAGTATAAATACAAGTTTTTTCATTGAAAAATCAAATACATAATAATTAAAACAGTCAAACATTCATAAAGAGTAGACACAGCAGGGAAAACTGAGGAAAACACTGAAAATAAACGGTGACAGTCCCTATAGATATCTGCATGTCTTAGATCATGAATTGCCAATAGTGCATGTCACGGCAAGGAAATTATGGACCGGGTTTTCTATTATTATATCACATCAATCCGACAGTGGGGTTGAAATCAAAGTATAGGACCCTAAGAGCCCTCCATAACTCTTACCCATTTTGCAGATTACCAGGGGTCGTCACCGAAGCCCCAATGCACGTTTCGCGTCGGCTTCGTTGGGGGGCAGTAAGACACCTATCCTTTACTATTCCTATAGCTATATTGTAAATAAAGACACAGACAGAATAAAGTCCTTTTTTAGAAATAAAACAAATCACACTTTTACATTTTTATTTAAAAATAACAAACACAGTTATAGTCACCTGTAACCTAATTCCACTGAATATCTCTTTTCCTGTAATTAAACAAAAATAAAAAATAGCAATATCCCTCATCGCAATTAATAGTTTTCAACCTGAACTGTGCCAAGATGCGACTGTCCAGGCTGAGAACCACTGATGAATGAGCTGCTGCGAGCTCAGCCTCAGTGACTAGTAGTGAAGTCATCAAGGTTACTGCAGGTCACTGAGGCTGTGTTAACAGCCGCACTGAACAGAGTTGACCTCAGCAACATGGGAAAAAGTGAGAATTTCTCTTTGTGATATGCGGTGAAGTCACTGAGCTTGAACTGCTTTTAACTCAGTGATTTTTTCCCATTGGTTGTCTACTGCAACAAAAATAAAATACTAAACCACAATATTCCTCAACTGTCCACAACTGTCCACAAATAAGATAATCCATAATGTCCCACAATGATCTTGATGACTTTGAGACCAGTCACTGATGCGACTGCTCTCAAAGACAGCCGGCTATACACTGACACAGGTGGCAATCTCTCCTGCAGTGTATAGAACTAAGCTTCCATGAGAGAAGTCACATGAGTTCATCAGCTAATGAGCTTCGGTGATCTCATTTACGACACCACTGCTTTGTGACAAAGTTCACTGGAGTTCATCATGCACTTGTGTGACCTCTCTAACAGCAACTCAGCACTTTACACTACAGGAGCGATTACCTCCTGTCAGTGTATCACCAGCTGCCAAGTAGAGGAATCACATCTCCTGATATGACTGTTCTATACATGAGATCACTGTGGGACACTTGGGATTATGTGGAGTTCAGCAGACAGATGAGTATATGGAGGTTTATTATTTTTGAATTTTTAAAGGAGACATGTGCATCGGGGATTGGGCTTTAAGGTGAGTATATATATTTTTTGTTTTACAATTTTTATAGGAGATAAGGGTGTCGGGGATTTTGTGTTAGGAGAGTATAATGTGGTTTTTATTTTTATTGAATAAGTATTTAATACATTTACATGTTTTTTTAACTTTGAGCACAGGCAACAGTGACAGAAGAGATATCCTGATGGGAGGAGTAGTCTCTTATCTCATCAGCCGGTGCCTGTTGTCCTGTGGTAAGCTTTTTAGCTTGGGCCAACACTGCGGGTAACGCAGATATCTCAGAGCCTGACCCTGCAGCGCTTTGACAGGCGTCGGTTGACGAGAGACTATATTTGCAATCAGCGGCACCTGCTGTCACTGTTATCTGTGACAGCAGATGTAGACTGATGGGAGAAGTAGTATATCTTCAACCAGTGCCTGCTGACCTGCAGTAAATTTTTTACTGCAGTTCACCTCTGTGGGTCACAGTTTCTCTGCGGGGTCATGCCAACATCTAACAGCATGACCCAGAGCTCACTGACAGCAGTAACGATCTACCGGCAGTAACGTTACTGCCAATCAGAACCACTTCGCTGGTATTTCCCACGATGTTACGCAGCATAGAAAACACCAGTGCATGAGTTATGTATACATTTGTTTTTGCCTCCCTTTGACTCTAATGGATGTTCGGTTATAATCTGTGAATATTCAGCTATTAAATCGGCGAATATTGCAAATTCGGTGATTGTGGGCCGAACTGAATATTTAAATATTTGCTCACCTCTAGTCCCGACTACCATGAATTAGCTCTAGGTTTTCAGCACATGGCAATGATAAGAAGGGGCTCTGAGTCTCATACAGAGACATCAAGTAGCTGAGGTGGTAGAAGAGCTGAGAGGTGTCTAATAGTTTTTGAGAGGGTTGTTGTTATATCTTTTGTTGACCCATTTAGTCACCATTTTGCTGAATTCACAAAGAGCAAATTAAAAATGTCTGTATTTTGGTGAATCTAAATTTTTGTAAAATTTGAGTACCGAAAATGGTACCAATAAAAACTTGTCCTGCAAAAAACAAAACCTCAAATTACTCTGTTGGCCGAAATATGAAAAAATTATACATCTCAAAATATGGTGATGTAAAAACTATCAGAGCTCCTTTCCCAGTCGGCCTGAGCTGCGATTAGATCCGGTGAGATCCCCATTAGCATAGTGAGCGCTCAGGGCTCATTGTGCTAGTGGGAATCTCACAGACGTCATCGCAGCTCAGCCAGGCTGGGAACGGAGCTCAGTGACTGGAAGTTACCTCTATGACATCACCCCCGGTCACTGATTCTGCATTTCCAAACAGCTCATTCACCAGATGCTTTCAGCAGGGATGGTCACATCTTAGCACCTTCCAGGTTGAAAACTGTATATCCCCCAGACATGGATTATTGCATGGGACACAATGACGGACAGGTATGGTATGTTATTGTTTTCTTATTTTCCTTTTATTACAGGAAATCAAGGGCTTAGCTTGGATTAAACGTAAAAATAAAAATGTTAAACTGTGTTTTGTTTTTATTTCAAATAACAGACTTTATTCTTGCTGTGTCTTTATTTACCATACAACTATAGGATTAGTAATGGATAGATGTCTTATAGACGCTTCTCCATTACTAAGCCGTGGGCTTGATGTCACTGGTGACATCAACCCCACAACTATTGCCCTACTTGCCACCACTACAGGTCAAGTAAGAAGAACCAGGCAAAGAGCCAGAATTGGCGCATCTAATAGATGTGCCTTTTCTGTGCAGCTGCGGGCTGCTATTTTTAGGCTGGAGGGGTCAATATCCTTGTCCCCTTACCAGCCTGAGAGTACCAGTTCCCAGCTGTGAGCTTTAGCAAGGTGGTTGTCAAAAATAGGGGGGACCCCACAATGCTTTTTTAAATTATTTAATCTTGATATTCAACTTTGCTGAAGCTGAAAGCTGAGGGTTGCAGCAACCAGCTGTGAGTTCTGTCTGTCTGGTTATCAAAAATAGGGGGGAACCCACATAGTTTTTTTTTATTACCATATTTATTTATAATGCAGAAGCAGCAAATGAATACTCCCATCCGTCGCTCCTGCTGTCATAGTTTTTAGTAGCACCTGGGGTAGGCTGATGGGAGTAATAGTCCCATCAGCCGCCGCCTGTTGTCTCTTTTATTACTTAAATGTAACTCTCATCATTCTCCTCTGCTCATGCCGATCGCCAGCAGAGAAGGGAAGAATGAGGAGAGCCGTGTTCACCAACCATGTCCAGAATGCTGATGCGTGTCACATGGATGACATCCATGTGTGTTATGAGTATGCACGTGTGCGGTACCTTTTATGGCCCGTGCTGACATTAAAAAATGGACATGCTAGCGTGTTTTTCCCACAGTCACGCGGTCCGTGGAGACACACTGACATGTGCACAGATCCATTCACTTGAATAGTCAAGTAACGCTCCTTTCTTCCCGAGTCTCTCTGCATGGCTAAGTGGCACTGTACAGCCACATATGAGGTATTGCCACATTCCATAGAAATTGTGGGACAACTTTTGCTGCCATTTTTATCCACTTCTTGTACGAAAATGTAAAATCTTTGGCTAAAACAAAATTTTGGTGGTAAAAATGTAGTTATTTTGTCCTCACTGCCCAATGGTATAAAATTCTCTGACACACCCATGGTGTCAATATGATCACTGCTCCCCTAAATGAATTCATTGAGAGGTGTAGTTCATAAAATGGGGTGACTTATGGTGGGTTCTGCTGTTTTGGCACCTCATGGGCTCTCCCAGTGGGTCATGGCACCTGCAAACCATAACAGTAAAATCTGTCTCTCTTTCCCTTCTGAGCTCTGCCATGTGCGCAAATCAGTGTGCAGCAACTTTTGTGGTCCAATTTCTCCTGTTACCCTAGGCAAAATAAATAAATGGAGGCAAAAAGATAACTTTTGTGAAAAAAATATGATTTTTTATAATAACGGCTCTACGTTATAAACTTCTGTGAAGCACTTAGGGGTTCTAAGTGTTCACCATAAATCTAGATAAGTTCTTTAGGCGGTCCAGTTTAGAAAATGGTGCCACTTGTGGGGAGTTTCTACTGTTTAGGCACATCAATGGCTCTCCAAATGCGACATGGCATCCGATCTTAATTCCAGCCAATTTTGCATTGAAAAAGTAAAGCTGTGCTCCTTCCTTTTGGAGCTCTGCTATGTGCCCAAACAGTGGTTTACCTCTACATATGAGGTATCAGCATACACAGGACAAATTGCACAATAACTTTTGGGGTCCAATTTCTCCTGTTATTCTTGGAAAAAAAAAAATTTGGGGCAAAAAAATACTTTTGTGGAAATCGCTGTTTAACTTTTAACCCTTATAACCCTTTTAACTTCCTAACAAAAGAAAAAATTGTTCCAAAATTGTGCTGATGTAAAGTAGACATGTGGGAAATGTTATTTATTAACTATTTTGTGTGTCATATTTCTCTGTTTTAAAGGCATAAAAATTCATAGTTTGAAATTTGCTAAATTTTCAAAATTTTTGCCAAATTTCTGTTTTTTACAAAAAAATAAATAAATGTAAATAAATAAATAAATGTAAGTTATATCAAATAAATTTTACCACTAATGTGAAGTACAATGTCATGAAAAAAGATTCTCCGAATTGCCAAGATCCGTTGAAGCGTTCCAGAGTTATTACCTCATTAAGGGACAATGGTCAGAACTGTAAAAAGTGACTGCGTCATTAACATGCAAACCACCCTCGGGGATAAAGGGGTTAAAAACTGACAAGCTGAATCAGTCTAAGCTCTATATAGAAATAGGAAATCTATTTTCCCTGTATGAGTCATGAGTCACTGCAAAAATCCCTGGCAGCATGAAGGAGGAATAGCTTCGTCAGAAGATGAAGAGGGCAATGATAAATGAAGGGACAAAAGACTTCCTGTTTCTATGTAGCACAGAGAAAAGACAAGAATTTAATGGGCACAAAGGCAAAATCAGCAATTGTAAGTACACATTGCCATACAATATGATGATTGCAATATATTAAGAGGAGAATAACTTTGATGGGAGTTCTTCTTTAAGCTGATGGATACAAATAAGTTTGGCATTAAAGTGATACTTTATGTATAGAAGAATTTAAGAAGCATTGTTTCTACCGAACATTTTCTTCATGTAGAGTCTGACGAAGCCTTAATTGCATTGCACAAAGGCTATATGGATATGTCATAAAAGAGCTTCAAAGGCTTCATGAACATGCTTTTGCCATATACATGCATTCAATCCGGAAATGTCTGAATAGAAAATGAAAAAATTAGGGAGAAATTGTTAAAGTTGTGCAAGAATTGTAGCAGAAATATGTTGTAAATTTGACTCTGCTGTCTTCCTATTTTAAAAAAAAGAAAAAAGTAGATTATTTTTAGCAAAAGGAAAATGTGTTTTGCTATTTTCTTCTGGGTAAAATCATAATTTAAAAAGCAGCGGAACGTATAGCACAAGCATAAACTTGCCAATAACTGGGACAAATGTCATTTTTGTGCACAAACTGCAAGGGTTTTAACAAAGTGATTAATTGTTAATAACATAAGTGCATCTTATTCCAATGCAGGATTAAGCTACCGACATATGAAATGCAAGACTTAAAAATTCTAATACTAACATATAAAACAAAACATTTGCAAACATATTGAACATTTCAGGTATCATTCAAATTATGAACAAATGTAGACATTTTGTGCAAAAGATAAGATTGCTTTAAAAGCTTTATTTGTTCTAGTAGTCATTAATTGTAATTTGTAATGTCTGTTAATTTAACCCAGCACATAAATGAAATATTAAATCACTTAAAATGTATATAGAATAGTACCAGTATTTTCATGCATATTTTTGTGCATACATTACTTCTCTAAATTATACTCACATGATCATCATCATTACAATTATTAATAAAACTGACACAAAAGACTGTTATTGTGCTAAAGAACATTAACTTTGTAAAGCAGCCTCCAAATGGTTCTCAAAAGATGTATGCATCATTAGTTAACAAATATAATCATCAAGTATTGTTCAAAATTGTGCACTGATATTGAGAACTACATAGGTCACATTTTTTACTTTCAGTATATATTTTAAGCAGTTTGTTCTTTTCTTTGCAAGATAAGTAATCATTTCTTCTATTCCACTGGCTAGACACACTAACGACTAAATTGGCTTCATTTGCAAAAGTCCACTCAAAAGTAATACTGATTTTTCTGTTCAGAGGGCTATTTAACATAATCTTGAAAGATGAATAAATGCTTTAAAACGTAGATGGAAACTAATGTATCATTTATTAAGAAAAAAGGAGCGCACTCAGCTATCTTAGGTTGGTGCTGGCTGTACTTGGGAAAAACCCAACAACAAGTCCAATATAGAAAAATCAGCCGCACTCTTATGGTATATCTTTGCAAAAATGTGTAAAAAAGTAGTAACGTTTCGACCCTGCCTCGGGTCTTTCTCAAACTGCGTTTTCTAGATAGTGTGAAAAATAAGAAGTGTGGTCCCTTTAAGGGCTCCTATTGTTGTGGTGTCAGGTCATCCTGCTTCTGTGGGCGTGTGTCACACTTCTTAATTTCACACTATCTAGAAAACGCAGTTTGAGAAAGACCCAAGGAAGGGTCTACTTCGTTTATACTCCCTGCTGTGTGTGTGTATATATATATGAAAATTTTGTCTCAACACATGTGAATAAATACATCACATTTTTGCAAAGATATACCATAAGGGTGCAGCTGATTTTTCTATAATGTATCATTTAGTTTCAGCACCTTTAAGGGCACAGCTCATAGATCCTATTGCACTATTATTTACTATTGTGTATTTTAATACCTATATGTCTGTATCACTATTTTTGTCAGCAAAAAACACAACTGAACAATAAAAAAAAACTTTTTTTGAAAAAATATTATGAATTATATATATATATATATATATATATATATATATATATATATATATATATATAAAAGTCAGTCTCCAGAAACGCAGTAGCCCGCACCACCTCCTAATGACACAGCTGAGTTCTCACGCCTGTGAACAGAGATGTAGCCGCCGGACCTTGGGTGCTTCTGCCGACAACACATGCCAATAAATCCAATCGAGATAAAGAAAGGCAGCACTCACCGATCCATCCGAGACAGGTATCTTTATTGTTACAGATTAAAAGTCTTCACGGCCGGGGGTACAGATTCAAAAAGAGTGCGGCAAGCCTGACGACGGCCGTTTCGCACCCTCCTGGTGCTTCTACGGGTCAGTGAATGAGCGCTCGTCATGCCAGGTGAAAAAGGCGATCAGAGGCAAAAACCCCTCCTCTCACCACTTCCTCCCACCATGCCGACACGCCCCCTTCACGTGCAAGACACTTAAAAACAAAGTTAAATTAAAAACAGCTTTGTGCACCAAACATTAATACAAACAGCAGTAAGAAACTTGATGTAACAGTCCACATAGGGGGTAATAGAGATTAATGTTACAATAACCTTACAATGGTTCGTTTTTTCACACCAGACTTAACTCCTTCTTGACCGATGACCATATCCCCTCCTTTTTAACTCCACTATCAATATTAACGATATAGACTGTCGATACACGACCTCTGTCGCTCTCACCTCTTTTTAATGTATACAATTTGTTCCCAAAAATTTTTTTACTTTTTTCTAGTAATGTTACCAAAACTGACAATATAAATCATGTACCCATATAATTTTCTTCATTAACCCCTTCTACATCTTTTAAAGAAAGATGGACATGTCTACTCGGTCATTAAGACCCAAAGGGCCCATAGCTCTCGTCTCCATTATCCATCTGGCTTCTCTTCTTAGCAATAGATTATGTAGGTCACCTCCCCTGGGCGGCAAACTAACTTTTTCTATCCCTGCGAAACTCGTTACATTAGGGTCTCCTCCATGACAATCCTGAATATGGGTAATAAGTCTGGGTACCCCTTTGCCTGAGGCAATTGATTTAAAATGTTCTCGGAATCGCATGTAAAGGCACCGTATGGTTTTGCCTATATAGAATCGCCCGCAAGGGCAGTAAACCACATAAACTACGTGCTTGGTCTTACAAGATATCAATTCGCTAACTTAGTGTTTAATGGGACCTATAGTGAGGACCTGACCTGTATTATGATATTTGCAATAAGCGCAATGTCCGCACCTATGATTACCCTTCGGGGCACTTTGTTCCAACCAATTATTTTTTTCCGTGGACACCCGATTGCGAACCAATATGTCCCTCAATCTAGTGCATCGTCTGTTAGATATTAATGGACCTCTTTGTACTATCTCTGCTAGATCTCTATCCTTCTCTAAAAAATGCCAGTTTTTTTGTATGGCTGCTCTTATGTGATGGTCCATGGGACTATATTTAAAGCAAAACGTAAATCTTTTGCCTGTGGAATTACCAGCTTTTCGTTCCATGTTATTCGTGCAAACTCTTTTATTGGCTTCCTGTAAGACTCTTTGTGGGTAGCCTCTTCTTTTTAATCTCTGGTTCAATTCCAATGACTGAGATTCTACCCCCTCCTTGGTATTATTGACCCTATGTACTCTAAGGAGTTGGCTATACGGCAATGATTGTTTTGTGTGGGGTGGATGATAGCTGTTATAATGTAGCATGGTATTGGATGCTATCGGTTTGCGATATAAGGTAGTACATAATGATCCCTCCTTCACTTCTACAGTTACATCTAGGAAATTGAGGCGTGAACCCCCAAACTCTGACGTGAATGCCATGTTAAACGTGTTGTCATTAAGATACGTAACAAATTCAATGAAGCTATCCTGCGACCCGTCCCACACAAAAAACATGTCGTCCACATAAAGACAGTAAAACTTTATGTGTTTCAAAAACGCATTGTTGGTAGCATATACATATTGTTCTTCAAATAGGCCTAGAAATAAGTTAGCAAAAGTACAAGCTGCCGGAGTCCCCATAGCAGTCCCAGTTACTTGAATATACCAATGATCCAAAAACGTGAACGCGTTGTGCGTTAAAATGAATTTTAAACCTTCGCATATGAAATTAATGAATTTCTTACTTCGTTTCGTGGTGTTTAGTATATATCTGATTACCTCTACGCCACTCTCTTGTGGTATGCGCGTGTACAAACTAACTACGTCGACTGATGCTAGTACAAACCCTGGTTGCCACTGGAACTGTCTGATATTCTTTAAAAATGCATCCGTGTCCTTGGTATATGACGGGATGCTTGTTAGCATCGGACGTAGCAACCAATCGATATAACGCGACAGTGGTTCCGTTACTGATCCAACCCCCGACACAATGGGCCGTCCGGGTACCCAGGCAAAGGGGTACCCAGACTTATTACCCATATTCAGGATAGTAATGAAGGAGACCCTAATGTAATGAGTTTCGCAGGGATAGAAAAAGTCAGTTTGCCGCCCAGGGGAGGTGACCTACATAATCTATTGCTAAGAAGAGAAGCCAGATGGATAATGGAGACGAGAGCTATGGGCCCTTTGGGTCTTAATGACCGAGTAGACATGTCCATCTTTCTTTAAAAGATGTAGAAGGGGTTAATGAAGAAAATTATATGGGTTCATGATTTATATTGTCGGTTTTGGTAACATTACTAGAAAAAAGTAAAAAAAATTTTTGGAACAAATTGTATACATTAAAAAGAGGTGAGAGCGACAGAGGTCGTGTATCGACAGTCTATATCGTTAATATTGATAGTGGAGTTAAAAAGGAGGGGATATGGTCATCGGTCAAGAAGGAGTTAAGTCTGGTGTGAAAAAACGAACCATTGTAAGGTTATTGTAACATTAATCTCTATTACCCCCTATGTGGACTGTTACATCAAGTTTCTTACTGCTGTTTGTATTAATGTTTGGTGCACAAAGCTGTTTTTAATTTAACTTTGTTTTTAAGTGTCTTGCACGTGAAGGGGGCGTGTCGGCATGGTGGGAGGAAGTGGTGAGAGGAGGGGTTTTTGCCTCTGATCGCCTTTTTCACCTGGCATGACGAGCGCTCATTCACTGACCCGTAGAAGCACCAGGAGGGTGCGAAACGGCCGTCGTCAGGCTTGCCGCACTCTTTTGAATCTGTACCCCCGGCCGTGAAGACTTTTAATCTGTAACAATAAAGATACCTGTCTCGGATGGATCGGTGAGTGCTGCCTTTCTTTATCTCGATTGGTTTTATTGGCATGTGTTGTCGGCAGAAGCACCTGAGGTCCGGCGGCTACATCTCTGTTCACAGGCGTGAGAACTCAGCTGTGTCATTAGGAGGTGGTGCGGGCTACTGCGTTTCTGGAGACTGACTTTCATGTATTGTTTATGACCCAGCACACCTTCCTTAAGTTGATTACTATCCGCCTTGTTAGCCATTAAGCATAGTTTGGCATTTATCCATTTGTTACATGGAGACAGAAGAGATGGCCGTGAGATCAGGGTTACAAGCCGGCCGGAAGGACGTTGTAAATTATTTTAAAGAGTGCGAGCAGGCGAACGATATTCAGACACTGAGCACCAAATCGCTGGAGTTTAAGCTGATGAGTCTAACTGAAAGGGAAATAAGACTGTTCTGGACCAATAACTCCCTTAGATCTTACGTTGATACAGACAGAGTCCCTCGAGGTTTGAGGGTATGGAAAGAAGTCGCACACTTCACTGATGATCCCACATTTAAAGTGGAATGGGAAAAGATAATGCTCAAGTGTTCACAAGATTTGTTGCAGCTAGTATTAAAATCAAATATACAGAGTTACGAACAAGTGAATATGGAGATGCGGAAAACGCAAGATGAGTTAAAAAGCAGGCTGACAGACAATCAGTGGACACAGCTGAATAAAAAATTGGATACTAGAATGATTCCAATACAGGCAGAAATAAAACAACGGAAGCGGGATAAATTCATCCGTGACAAGACTGATTTCGATACAGGTCGAATATTTACATGGAATAAGCCACAGAGAGGTGAAAATCGAGGGTCTGATAGAACATCACGGCCTAATAATAAAAAATATAAGAAACGAAAACAGTACCGCAGAAATGATTACCTGACGACAGAGTCGGACTCGAGCTTAAGTGAAGGGGCGACTGCCTCAGTGGGCTCACTGGAAGGTACACCCCAGACAGAAAATACAGTACCAGTTTTCCCTTTAGGAGGAGGACGGGACGAGGAGGAAGACGTAAGAGGTTACGGCCTACGTCGCAAGCGAAAGAACGTATCTTGGCGACAGAGACAGTAGACATCAGAGTGGACCAGAATGTACTAAATCTGACCGATCATCAGTTGGGTTCAGGACATTTTTATTTGTTAAATAAAGGACTTTCTTATTGCATTCCAGATGAGTTCAACCTGACAGATTTTAAAATTGACCTCTTCCAAGCAGTTAGAAAAATACATTTGCATAAAGTCTTTTCATCTAATCAAAATGCTATTGAAAAAAAGGAGGGGGAAGTACCGGTAACTATAGGCCCATTGGGGTTCTTGGCGGGAGCGGGGTTGCAAGCATTGGCTGATTATAGGGATGATGCTAAATCATTATTGAGTATAACGGACGAGAGTCCAAGTTCTAGTGATGATTCCTTAGAACCAATAAGACCCTTCACGGGAGGAATACCTTCTAGGTATATGTCCCCTGTGTCACCCGGTAACGTGATAGACCTTTTTGAGTTACAGGTAATTAAAGAGGTAGAGGCATTGATTTATCGTAAGGCCCCATCAAATTTGTCAGAACTAGAAAAAAAGGCACTTAAAGAAATCTCTCATTGGTCAGACACAGTAGTGAGACAGGCGGACAAAGGAGGTAAGATTGTGTTAATTCCTAGAGCGATGTATGTCACAGAAGCTATGAGGCAATTGTCGGATGCAGATACTTATGAAAAATTACCGACAGATCCTACGCATAAATTTAAGGGTGAATTGCGGTCTTTTCTAAACAAAGCAGTAGAAGACCAGATTATCACCCAGAATAAGGCCATCAAATTGCTGCCGGAGTTCCCCATAAGGCCACACTGGTATCATGTCCCAAAGATCCAGAAATCAATAACCGATCCACCCGGACGGCCCATTGTGTCGGGGGTTGGATCAGTAACGGAACCACTGTCGCGTTATATCGATTGGTTGCTACGTCCGATGCTAACAAGCATCCCGTCATATACCAAGGACACGGATGCATTTTTAAAGAATATCAGACAGTTCCAGTGGCAACCAGGGTTTGTACTAGCATCAGTCGACGTAGTTAGTTTGTACACGCGCATACCACAAGAGAGTGGCATAGAGGTAATCAGATATATACTAAACACCACGAAACGAAGTAAGAAATTCATTAATTTCATATGCGAAGGTTTAAAATTCATTTTAACGCACAACGCGTTCACGTTTTTGGATCAGTGGTATATTCAAGTAACTGGGACTGCTATGGGGACTCCGGCAGCTTGTACTTTTGCTAACTTATTTCTAGGCCTATTTGAAGAACAATATGTATATGCTACCAACAATGCGTTTTTGAAACACATAAAGTTTTACTGTCGTTATGTGGACGACATGTTTTTTGTGTGGGACGGGTCGCAGGATAGCTTCATTGAATTTGTTACGTATCTTAATGACAACACGTTTAACATGGCATTCACGTCAGAGTTTGGGGGTTCACGCCTCAATTTCCTAGATGTAACTGTAGAAGTGAAGGAGGGATCATTATGTACTACCTTATATCGCAAACCGATAGCATCCAATACCATGCTACATTATAACAGCTATCATCCACCCCACACAAAACAATCATTGCCGTATAGCCAACTCCTTAGAGTACATAGGGTCAATAATACCAAGGAGGGGGTAGAATCTCAGTCATTGGAATTGAACCAGAGATTAAAAAGAAGAGGCTACCCACAAAGAGTCTTACAGGAAGCCAATAAAAGAGTTTGCACGAATAACATGGAACGAAAAGCTGGTAAATCCACAGGCAAAAGATTTACGTTTTGCTTTAAATATAGTCCCATGGACCATCACATAAGAGCAGCCATACAAAAAAACTGGCATTTTTTAGAGAAGGATAGAGATCTAGCAGAGATAGTACAAAGAGGTCCATTAATATCTAACAGACGATGCACTAGATTGAGGGACATATTGGTTCGCAATCGGGTGTCCACGGAAAAAAATAATTGGTTGGAACAAAGTGCCCCGAAGGGTAATCATAGGTGCGGACATTGCGCTTATTGCAAATATCATAATACAGGTCAGGTCCTCACTATAGGTCCCATTAAACACTAAGTTAGCGAATTGATATCTTGTAAGACCAAGCACGTAGTTTATGTGGTTTACTGCCCTTGCGGGCGATTCTATATAGGCAAAACCATACGGTGCCTTTACATGCGATTCCGAGAACATTTTAAATCAATTGCCTCAGGCAAAGGGGTACCCAGACTTATTACCCATATTCAGGATTGTCATGGAGGAGACCCTAATGTAACGAGTTTCGCAGGGATAGAAAAAGTTAGTTTGCCGCCCAGGGGAGGTGACCTACATAATCTATTGCTAAGAAGAGAAGCCAGATGGATAATGGAGACGAGAGCTATGGGCCCTTTGGGTCTTAATGACCAAGTAGACATGTCCATCTTTCTTTAAAAGATGTAGAAGGGGTTAATGAAGAAAATTATATGGGTACATGATTTATATTGTCAGTTTTGGTAACATTACTAGAAAAAAGTAAAAAAAATTTTTGGAACAAATTGTATACATTAAAAAGAGGTGAGAGCGACAGAGGTCGTGTATCTACAGTCTATATCGTTAATATTGATAGTGAAGTTAAAAAGGAGGGGATATGGTCATCGGTCAAGAAGGAGTTAAGTCTGGTGTGAAAAAACGAACCATTGTAAGGTTATTGTAACATTAATCTCTATTACCCCCTATGTGGACTGTTACATCAAGTTTCTTACTGCTGTTTGTATTAATGTTTGGTGCACAAAGCTGTTTTTAATTTAACTTTGTTTTTAAGTGTCTTGCACGTGAAGGGGGCGTGTCGGCATGGTGGGAGGAAGTGGTGAGAGGAGGGGTTTTTGCCTCTTATCGCCTTTTTCACCTGGCATGACGAGCGCTCATTCACTGACCCGTAGAAGCACCAGGAGGGTGCGAAACGGCCGTCGTCAGGCTTGCCGCACTCTTTTGAATCTGTACCCCCGGCCGTGGAGACTTTTAATCTGTAACAATAAAGATACCTGTCTCGGATGGATCGGTGAGTGCTGCCTTTCTTTATCTCGATTGGATTTATATATATATATATATAATATATAAAGCTGAATGTGTGTGTGTATGTGTGTGTGTGTGTGTGTATGTATGTATGTCCGGGATTGGCATCTGCACCGTCGCAGCTACAGCCACAAAATTTTGCAGAGTCACACGTCTGGACCCCGAGAGCGTCATAGGCTATGTTGTGAGGCGAAATTTTAACCCCGCGCGTTCCAATTCACCAAACAATTTTGCCCCTATCTACATAATGGGGAAAAAAGTGAAAGGAAAAGTGTTGGAGGCGTCGCAGCTACAGCCACAAAATTTTGCACAGTCACACGTCTGGACCCTGAGAGCGTCATAGGCTATGTTGTGAGGTGAGATTTGAACCCCGCGCTTTCCAATTCACCATACAATTTTGCCCCTATCTACATAATGGGGAAAAGTGAAAGGAAAAGTGTTGGAGGCAAATTGACAGCTGCCAGATGTGAACAGGAGCGATGGCGCCAAAGAGTATATACCGTACAGTTGCTAAGGTGGGGCCCCGACATGGGATACTCACCACACACGGGGATATGAACACACACACAAAATGGGCCACACACTACCATGTGCTTGAACACATATACCACCCTCAGCACACATTTCACCACACATACACCAACCTCGCCACATAAAAGTCGAAACACAAAAGTCACCACTCAAAGCTCGCCACGCGCAAAACTCGCCACATGCAAAAACTAGGCTCACGCAAAACTCGCCTCAAGTGCAAAACTCACCTCATGGAAAACTCGCCACACGCAAAACTTGCACACGTGGAAAAATTGCCACATGCACAAAAGTTGCAACACATGCAAAAGTTGGCTCACACAAAACTTGCACATACTCAAAAGGCACCACACATAAACTCGCCATGCGCAAAACTCACCATGTGCAAAGCTTGCTGTACACAACTTGCTACACTAACCTGTCACATGCAACTCGACACACAAAAAGTTGCTACACGCATGTTGCCACACAAAACTCATCTTACAAAAGTCGCTACATGCATGTCGCCACACGCAACTCAACACACAGAACTTGACAAACGAAACTCGCCCTAAAACACACAAAAGTCTGGTATTATCCTTCAAAAATAAAAATCTGATTAATAAGCAGACAAACTACAAGAGCAACAAATGTACCATATAGGAAATACAGCAGCTGTCAGTCACATGACCTGTCTATTATGTGTATGTGTGAGCTAATATATACTGCCAGGGGGAGGGCTTCCTGTTGGCTGGGGATTTATCAGGCTGCCAATTTAGCTTACAAATACTGAGGTAAAAATACTGAGCAAATAACGTGTGAACGAGGTCTAATACAGGAGGAGATGACACACAGGTATATACTATATACAGGGGATATGACACACAGGTATATACTATATAGAGGAGGAGATGAGATACAGGTACATACTATATACAGGAGGAGATGACATACAGGTATAAACTATATACAGGAGGAGATGACACACAGGTGTATACTATATACAGGAGCAGATGACCTACAAGTATGTACTATATACAGGAGGAGATGACATACAGGTATATGCTATATATAGAAGATGACATACAGGTATATACTATATACAGGAGGAGATGACACAGATATATACCATATACAGGAGGAGATGACATTCAGGTATATACTATATATAGAAGGAGATGACATACAGGTATATACTATATATAGAAGGAGATGACATACAGGTATATACTACATATAGAAGATGACATACAGGTATATACTATATACAGGGGAGATGACACACAGCAGGTATATACTATATACAGGGGAGATGACATACAGGTATATACTATATACAGGAGATGACATATATGTATACTATATATAAGGGAGATGCAAACATGTATATACTGAGGTGAAAATGAGGGGTGTGAGGTGAAAATGAAAAGGTGTGAGTGCAAAATGAGAGGAGCGAGGGAAAATAGTGGAGTGATCGGAAAATTACAGATGTGAGGTCGAAATGACAAGTGTTAGGGGGGAATGAGAGGAGTGAGGGAGAAAATGAGAGGTGTGAGGGAGAAAATGAGAGATGTGAGGGGGAAAATGAAAGATGTGATTGGGAAAATGAGAGGTGTGATGGGAAAATAAGAGAAGTGAGGTGCTATAACTAACCACAGATATTTACTATGCCCAGGCAATGCCGGGCTCCTCAGCTAGTATATATATATAGTGGCATGTAACAGCTTGGACACGCCCTGGTCAAAATTATTGTGAGTGTGAATAGTTCAGCAAGTTGAAGATGAAATGATCTCTACAAGGACTAAAGTTAAATATGAGATGTTTTCTTAGTATTTTAAGCAAAAAAAAATTGTCATCTTTTACATTTTAAAAATTACAGAAAGGAAAATGCATATATGATGTACATGTTTCTTGTTTTGATTTGTTTCTATACATTTTACTCACTTAGGAGACTTCAAAGCATTACCGTATATACTCGAGTATAAGCCAACCCGAGTATAAGCCGACCCCCCTAATTTTGCCACAAAAAACTGGGAAAACTTATTGACTCGAGTATAAGCCTAGGGTGGAAAATGCAGCAGCTACCGGTGAATTTCAAAAATAAAAATAGATGCTCCATACTGTTCATTATGGTCCCATAGCTGTGCCATATAGTGCTCTGCACCGTTCATTATTGCCCAATAGATGTACCATAGAAAGGTGTGCCATATAGTGCTCTGCACCATTCATTATTGCCCCATAGCTGTGCCATATAGTGCTCTGCACCGTTCATTATTGCCCCATAGCTCTGCCATATAGTGCTCTGCACCGTTCATTATTGCCCCATAGCTGTGCCATATAGTGCTCTGCACCGTTCATTATTGCCCCATAGCTGTGCCATATAGTGCTCTGCACCGTTCATTATTGCCCATAGATGTACCATAGAAAGGTGTGCCATATAGTGCTCTGCACCATTCATTATTGTCCCATAGCTGTGCCATGTAGTGCTCTGCACCGTTCATTATTGCCCCATAGCTGTGCCATATAGTGCTCTGCACCGTTCATTATTGCCCCATAGCTCTGCCATATAGTGCTCTGCACCATTCATTATTGCCCCATAGCTGTGCCATATAGTGCTTTGCACCATTCATTATTGCCCCACAGCTGTGCCATATAGTGCTCTGCACCGTTCCTTATTGCCCCACAGCTGTGCCATATAGTGCTCTGCACCGTTCATTATGGCCCCATAGCTGTGCCATATAGTGCTCTGCACCGTTCATTATTGCCCCATAGATGTACCATAGAATGGTGTGCCATATAGTGCTCTGCACCATTCATTCTTGCCCCATAGCTGTGCCATATAGTGCTCTGCACCGTTCATTCTTGCCCCATAGCTGTGCCATATAGTGCTCTGCACCGTTCATTATTGCCCCATAGCTGTGCCATATAGTGCTCTGCACCATTCATTTTTGCCCCATAGCTGTGCCATATAGTGCTCTGCACCATTAATTTTTGCCCCATAGCTGTGCCATATAGTGCTCTGCACCGTCCATTTTTGCCCCATAGATGCTCCGTATAAAGCTGTGCCATTGCTGCTGCTGCAATAATAAAAAAAAAATGCCATACTCACCTCTCTTGCTTGCAGCTCCCGGCGTCTCTCTGCACTGACTGATCAGGCAGAGGGCGGTGCGTACACTATATGCGTCATCGCGCCCTCTGACCTGAACAGTCAGTGCGCAGAGACGCCAGGAAGACAGAGCTGCGCCCGGCATGTGGAACGCGGACAGGTGAATATTTAATACTCACCTAGTCCCGCCGCTCCTGACGCTCCCCCTGCCTGTCACACTATCTTCGGGTGCCGCAGCTCTTCCTGTCAGCGGTCACTGGCACCACTCAGAGGAATGAATATGTGGCTCCACCCCTATGGGAGTGGAGTCCATATTCCTTTCTCTAATGAGCGGTCCCACGTGACCGCTGAACAGGGGAAGAGCTGCGGCACCCGGAGACAGTGTGACAGGCAGGGGGAGCGTCAGGAGCGCCGGGACTAGGTGAGTATGCCTTAGCGCCCTCTCCCCCTCACCCGCCGACCCTGCCGCCCACCGTGACTCGAGTATAAGCCGAAAAGGGCACTTTCAGCCCAAAAATTTGGGCTGAAAATCTCGGCTTATACTCGAGTATATACGGTACAATGTACTGTACAAATGATCAAATGATTGCAAGTAGGGTTGAGCGACTTTTAGTTTTTTAGGGTCGAGTCGGGTTTCGCGAAACCCGACTATCTCAAAAGTCGAGTCAAGTGGAATCGGTAAAAACATCCATTCTTGTTACTGAAGCTTGTCAATCTTAATTTACCTTATAATAATAGTAAGGCATTGGAAATTGGGGGTCATTTGGCTAAAGTTGTGGGGGGGTAGGGCTGGTTGAAGTATTTAGTGGGCCCAGGAAATCTGGACCACGTCACGGCAGTAGAGCAGGGAGAGGTAAGTATTTAAACTTTGCAAGTGCTGTGATCCTGAGCAAGCAGGGGGGGCCCACTCATTGGCATTGGCACTGGCACAGGGCCCCTCAAAGTACGGTGGTGTGTTTGCACGGCGGGAGTGCCTCCCACCGGCAGCGACGCTTTTGCGTACTATGAGGGGCCCTGTGCCAGTGATGTCGCCAACGAGTATTCCTCCCCCCACCTGATGAAGGAACCTGCACTTTCATCTGCACCTTCCTCTTTGTCCCCGTGTAAGGTGGTATGGTATGCGGGAATGGGAACCTGACTTTCAGCAGGGTCACAATCTTACTGTGTAGCGTGAACGGGGAATGTTGCGTTATGGGTAGTGTTGAGCGATACCGTCCGATTCTTGAAAGTATCGGTATCGGATAGTATCGGCCGATACCCGAAAAATATCAGATATCGCCGATACCGATATCCGATACCAATACAAGTCAATGGGACACCAAGTATCGGAAGGTATCCTGATGGTTCCCAGGGTCTGAAGGAGAGGAAACTCTCCTTCAGGCCCTGGGATCCATATTAATGTGTAAAATAAAGAATTAAAATAAAAAATATTGATATATTCACCTCTCCGGCGGCCCCTGGACATCACGCTGGTAACCGGCAGGCTTCTTTGTTTAAAATGCGCGCGTTTAGGACCTGAGGAATGACGTCGCGGCTTCTGATTGGTCGCGTGCCGCCCATGTGACCGCCACGCGACCAATCAGAAGCCGTGACGTCATTCGCAGGTCCTAAATTGCTAGAATTAGGAGTTTAGTGAATGAGAATGACGTCGCGGCTTCTGATTGGTCGCGTGGCGGTCACATGAGCGGCACGCGACCAATCAGAAGCCGCGACGTCATTCGCAGGCCCTAAACGCGCTCATTTTAAACAAAGAAGCCTGCCGGTTACCAGCGTGATGTCCAGGGGCCGCCGGAGAGGTGAATATATCAATATTTTTTATTTTAAAATTCTTTATTTTACACATTCCCATGGATCCGATACCAAAACCCGATACCACAAAAGTATCGGATCTCGGTATCGGAACTCCGATACCGCAAGTATCGGTCGATACCCGATACTTGCGGTATCGGAATGCTCAACACTAGTTATGGGTCAATGTACCAGCAGACTCATCTATCACTGGCTGGGCAATGGGCAGGATGAGGAGGAAACACAGATATAGGCCCAAAGAATAAAGTGGGCTAAATGCAGTTCAAAATTGGTAACAGGACTAACCAGGGGGCATTGCTTTGTTCAGTGGAGTACAACTGTAATGAGAGGCTGACACAGTGAGTAGGCCCAAATCAGTAAGTAGGCTAAATGCAGTTCAAAATTGGTAACAGAAGTAAACAGGCGGCACTGGTTTGTTCAGTGGAGGAGAACATCAAGGAGCGTCAGACACCGTTAGTAGGGCCACCAAAACAAGTAGGCCAAATGCAGTGTTATATTAAAAACAATTTAACGAGAGCCTGAAGATAGAAGCTAGAGAAAGGCAACCTGGAGAACACCTTGGAGCGGAAGACACCGTTTGTAGAACCCAGACCCAACTTGTAGGCCTAATGCAGTGTTGTTTCAACAACTACTTAATGAGAGCTTCAAAGATAGAAGCTAGGGAGAGGCAACCTGGAGAACACCTTGGAGTGGCAGACACTGTCCCTACAACCCAGACCCAACTTGTAGGCCAAATGCAGTGTTGTTTCAACAACTACTTAACAAGAGCTTGAAGATAGAAGCTAGGGAGAGGCAACCTGGAGAACACCTTGGAGCGGCAGACACCGTCCCTACAACACAGACCCAACTTGTAGGCCAAATGCAGTGTTGTTTCAACAACTACTTAGCAAGAGCTTGAAGATAGAAGCTAGGGAGAGGCACCCTGGAGAACACCTTGGAGCGGCAGACACCGTCTCTAGAACCCAGACCCAACTTGTAGGCCTAATAAAGTGTTGTTTCAACAACTACTTAACGAGAGCCTGAAAATGGAATTTCAGGACAGGAAACCTGGAGAACAGCACGGAGCGGCATACACCGTTAGTACGCTCCAACCAAACTAGTGGCCCCACTGCAGTTGTTTGATTAAAAAACTATTTAACAAGAGCCTGAAGATTGAAGCTCAGGAAAGGCAACCAAGAGAACACTTTGGAGCGGCAGACACTGTTAGTAGGCCCCAACCACACTAGTAGCCCCACTGCAGTTGTTTGATTAAAAAACTATTTAAGAAGAGCCTAAAGATTGAAGCTCAGGAAAGGTAACCAGGAGAACACCGTGGAGCGGCAGACACTGTTAGTAGGCCCCAACCAAACTAGTAGCCCCACTGCAGTTGTTCGATTAAAAAACTATTTAACAAGAGCCTGAAGATTGAAGCTTAGGAAAGGCAACCAGGAGAACACCTTGGAGCGGCAGAAGGTAGAAGCGAGGGAGAGGCAACAGCAGAGAGAACAACTTGGAGTGGAAGACTCAGTTTGTAGACCACAACGAAACTCGTGGCCCCAATACAGTTTTATAATTCAATCAAGCTGAAAATCAGCCTTTTTTTTTTTTAGAGGACAGCTGTATTAAGTGGCGCAGACAGACACTGCTAGTAGGCCTTACACAACAAAGTATGCTCACTGCAGGATGAAAAAAAGTTACATGGGTACACGGTCGGCATTGGTGTGCTCAGCGGAGGACAAATGGAAGGAGGGACCGCAGACAGACTTAGTAGGCCTAAAATTTTAAAAAATAGGCTCAAAGCAGTTTGAATTATTTTGCAGGGGTACACAGGCAGCATTAGTGTGGTCAGCGGAGGACAATTGGAAGGAGGGACCACAGACAGACTTAGTAGGCCTAAAATAAAAAAAATTAGGCTCAATGGAGTTTGAATTATCTTGCAGGGGTACACAGGCAGCATTGTTGTGGTCAGCGGAGGACGATTGGAAGGAGTGTCTGACACAGTTAGTACTCCCAAAAAATAAATAGATGTTAATGTCTCGCAAAACAACAAAACCAAAAAACAAAAGGGTGGCATACTTAGGTACAGGGGTGGGCTCCTCTGCTGAGTTTCAGACATAGTAATTTGGTGCTAAGTATTTACTGGTGTCAATATAGGACACTGACCCTGACTATTTTAACTAGCATCATACATGTCAACAAATTGGTATTGTCAGTGCCAGGCATTAAAGGATGTCAGCGCATAGACTAAACATTGGTGGAGCTGTGAGAGATAATTTTGCAAGTGGTAGAACAGTGTTTGAGCTGGGGGGGGAAACTCTCTTGTGGCTGGCGGTACAGGCCCAGGGCCCCTCATGTTACAACGGTGAGTCTGACATTGGTTGCGCGCCACCACCGCCAGAGACACTTTATTGTACTATGAGGGACCCAGTGGCAGTGCCGTCGACCAAAAACGGGCACACCCACCTCTTCAGACAAACGGGTGCTTGCACCAAGTGGCGAGACCACGGCCCCGTGGGGTGAGTTAGCCCATTTAGGGAGGTGTAAACATGTCATATGCTGGACAAACAGCTGCTGCAAATTAAGAGATTGGAACAGTCAGTAAGACCAGTCCAGAAGCGAGACCTTTTTATAGGAAAGCTAGGTGTTAGCCGGGAAAGGTGGGGCAAAATAATTCGAAATCCATGAGTGGTTAATTTTAATGAAGGTTACATCATCAACATTTTGGGTAGCCAGACGAGTCCTTTTTTCGGTCAATATTGAACCAGCAGCACTGAATACTCTTTCTGATAGCACACTAGCTGCTGGGCAAGCAAGCTCCTGCAATGCATATTCTGCCAATTCAGGCCAGGTGTCTATTTTGGATGCCCAGTAATCAAATGGGAATGACGGTTAAGGGAGAACATCGATAAGGGATGAAAAATAGTTAGTAACCATACCGGGCAAATGTTGTCTCCTCTCACTTTGAATTGATGCTGCAGTACCTGTCCTGTCTGCAGTCATTGCGAAATCACTCCACAACCTGGTCAGAAAACCCCTCTGTCCAATGCCACTTCTGATTTGTGCAACTCTAACACCTCTGCCCTGTTGCCCCCTGCAGCTCGTGTGAGAACCATCACCGGCGCTGTGTGCTGGGAATGCCTGAATCAAACGGTCTACAAGAGTTGCTTGTTGCGTTGCTAATATTTGTTCGAGGTTCTCATGTGGCATGATATTTTGCAATTCGCCTTTATAGCGAGGATCAAGGAGGCAGGCCAACCAGTAATCGTCATCGGTCATCAATTTAATAATGCGTGGGTCTCTTTTGAGGATACATAAGGCATAATCCGCCATGTGGGCCAAAGTTCCAGTTGTCAAATCTGCGGTTGTACTGGATTAAGGGGCAGTTTCAGGCAAATCTACGTCACTTGTCTCCCTCAAAAAACCTGAACCTTGCAACGCCACCAGTTTCTATTGACCCCGGAGAAGCTTCCTCATTCAAAAAATACTCATCCCCATCATCCTCCTCATCCTCCTCCTCTTCGCCCACTACCTCGTCCTGTAGATTGCCCTGACCAGACAATGGCTGACTGTCATCAAGGCTATCCTCTTCCTCAGCTGCAGATGCCTGCTCCTTTATGTGCGTCAAACTGCATCAGCAGACGCATTAGGGGGATGCTCATGCTTATTATGGCATTGTCTGCACTAACCAGCCATGTGCATTCCTCAAAAAACTTAAGGACTTGACACAGGTCTTGTACCTTCGACCACTGCACACCTGACAACTCCATGTCTGCCATCCAACTGCCTGCCCGTGTATGTGTATCCTCCCACAAATACATAACAGCACGCCTCTGTTCGCACAGTCTCTGAAGCATGTGCAGTGTGGAGTTCCACCTTGTTGCAACGTCGATGATTAGGTGATGCTGGGGAAGGTTCAAAGACCACTGATGGTTCTGCATACGACTGGAGTGTACGGGCGAACGGCAGATATGCGTGCAAAGACTGCGCACTTTGAGGAGCAGGTCGGATAACCCCGGATAACTTTTCAGGAAGCACTGCACCACCATTTTCAAGGTGTGAGCCAGGCAAGGAATGTGTTTCAGTTGGGAAAGGGCTATGGCAGCCATAAAATTCCTTCCGTTATCACACACTAACTTGCCTGCCTCAAGATGTACAGTGCCCAGCCATGACTGAGTTTCTTTCTGCAAGAACTCGGACAGAACTTCCACGGTGTGTCTGTTGTCGCCCAAACACTTCATTGCCAATACAGCCTGCTGACGCTTGCCACTAGCTGTCCCATAATAGGGCACCTCGTGTGCAACAGTGGCAGCTGCAGATGGAGTGGTTGTGCGACTGCGGTCTGTGGACGAGCTCTCGTTTCTGCAGGAGGACGAGGAGGAGGAGGAGGAGGGGCGAACGCCTACAGAAAACTGTTTCCTAGACCGTGGTCTAGGCAGAACTGTCCAAATATTGCTTTCCCCTGTGGACCCTGCATCCACCACATTAACCCAGTGTGCCGTGATGGACACATAACGTCCCTGGCGATGCCTACTGGTCCATGCATCTGTTGTCAGGTGCACCTTTGTACTCACAGATTGCCTGAGTGCATGGACGATGCGGTCTTTTACATGCTGGTGGAGGGCTGGGATGGCTTTTCTCGAAAAGAAGTGTCGACTGGGTAGCTCGTAGCGTCGTACAGCGTTGTCCATCAGGGCTTTGAAAGCTTCGCTTTCAACTAACCGGTAGGGCATCATCTCTAATGAGATTAGTCTAGCAATGTGGGCGCTCAAACCTTGTGTACGCGGATGCGAGGATGAGTACTTCCTTTTCCTAACGAGATTCTCATGTAGGGAGAGCTGGACTGGAGAGCTGCAGATCGTGGAACTAGCGGGGGTGCCGGTGGACATGGCAGACTGAGAGAGGGTTGGAGATGGTATTCTTGCTGGTGCCCTACATGCAGTGTTTCCTACTACGAAACTGGTGATTACCTGACTGCTTTGGCCTGGCGACCAAACCTGCACATTCACTGCAGGTGGTGCGGGAAATGGTGGGCTTACAGTGAGGGAAGGGATGTAGCGTTGCTGACTAGCTTCATTGGCCGAGGGTGCTACAACCTTAAGGGACGTTTGGTAGTTAGTCCAGGCTTGCAAATGCATGGCGGTTAAATGCCTACGCATGCAACTTGTATTTAGACTTTTAAGATTCTGACCTCTGCTTAAGGTAGTTGAACATTTTTGACAGATGACTTTGCGCTGATTATTTGGAATGTTGTTTAAAAAAATGCCAGACTGCACTCTTTCTACTATCGGATACCTTTTCAGGTATTGCAGACTGAGCTTCTTTAACCGGATGTCCACGCTGTCCTACAACTGGTTTTGGTTTTGCCACGCATTTTTGGCCAGATACGGGCCTGGCAGATGGAACCTGTTGCGATGTTGATGCCTTCTGCGGCTCCTCCTCCTCCGCTTCAGAGCTACTGCCGCCTGCACCCTGTTCCCCCAATGGCTGCCAATCGGGGTCAACAACTGGGTCATCTATGACCTCCTCTTCTATCTCGTGTGCAACTTCGTCTGTGTCACCGTGTAAGCCGGTGGTATAGCGTTTGTGACGGGGCACCATAGTCTCATCAGGGTCTGATTCTGGATCAGTACACTGCGAGGGCAATGTTCTGGTCTGAGTCAAAGGAACAGCATAGTAATCTGGCTGTGGCTGTGCATCTGTGCACTCCATGTCCGATTCAACTTGTAATGGGCATGGCCTGTTAACTGTTTCACTTTCTAACCCAGGAACGGTATGTGTAAAGAGCTCCATGGAGTAACCCGTTGTGTTGCCTGACGCATCCTTCTCTGTTGTTGTTGGTGAAGAAGACAAGGAAGCGACTTGTCCCTGACCGTGAACATCCACTAACGACGTGCTGCTTTTACATTTAGCAGTTTCAGAAGAGGAGGCGAAAGAGCTAGAGGCTGAGTCAGCAAGGAAAGGCAAAACTTGTTCTTGCTGCTCCGGCTTTAAAAGCGGTTTTCCTACTCCCAGAAAAGGGAGTGTTTGAGGCCTTGTGTAGCCAGACGACGAACCTGGCTCAACAACTCGAGACTTAGGTGCTATATTGCTTTTCCCACGACCACCTAATGCTTTATTTCACTACCATCATTACCAGCTGGCAATGACCGCCAACGGCCACGACCTCTTCCACCAGACTTCCTCATTGTTTGAAAAACGTAACCAAACTAAAGGCATTTGTTACTGTAAAACCAGTTACAAGGTGAACTCAAACTTCCGTTGGATTTATATATCCCTTTATAGGTGGGTGAGACTGCAGGGAAAATCAGGCCCAATGTATAACAGTACACAGCTTCAGTGGCAGACAGATATGCCACTAACAGGACTGACGCTGATGCAGACACTACCAATAAAAATCTCCCCCTTTTTATTTTTTCTGGGAGAATATTGAAGAAATGTGGCCCACTCTTATACAGTATATGTTCTGTGGCACAAAATTAGAGACAGATGCCACACACAGCACTGGCAATGAGGCAGAATTGCCAATCTTAATCTCCCACTATTTTTTTTTTTGTGGGATAATTTAAAAATAAACTGGCCCAGTATTACACACTAGGTTTAATGTGGGACAAAATTAGAGACAGGTGGCACACACAGGACTGGCACTGAAGCAGAAATGCCAATCTTTATCTCCCACTATTTTTTTTTTCAGGAAGAATTTAAAAGAAATCTGGCTCAGTATTACACACTAGGTTTAATGTGGCACAAAATTTGCGACAGGTGGCACACACAGAAGTGGCACTGAAGCAGAAATGCCAATCTTAATCTCCCACAATTTTTTTTCAGGGAGAATTTAAAAGAAATGTGGCCCAGTATTACACATTAGGTTTAATGTGGCACAAAATTTGAGACAGGTGGCACACACAGGAGTGGCACTGAAGCAGAAATGCCAATCTTAATCTCCCATTATTTTTATTTTTTCAGGGAGAATTTAAAAGAAATCTGGCGCAGTATTACACACTAGGTTTAATGTGGCACAAAATTTGAGACAGGTGGCACACACAGCACTGGCAATGAGGCAGAATTGCAAATCTTAATCTCCCACTATTTTTATTTTTTCAGGGAGAATTTAAAATAAATCTGGCCCAGTATTACACACTAGGTTTAATGTGGCAGAAAATTTGAGACAGGTGGCACACACAGGAGTGGCACTGAAGCAGAAATGCCAATCTTAATCTCCCACAATTTTTTTTTTCAGGGAGAATTTAAAAGAAATCTGGCCCAGTATTACACACTAGGTTTAATGTGGCACAAAATTAGAGAGAGATGCCACACACACTACTGGCACTGAGGCAAAATTGCCAATCTTAATCTCCCACTATTTTTTTTTTATTTATGGGAGAATTGGCAAGAAATCAGGCCCACTGTTAGACTGTATGTTTTCTGTGCCAGAAAATGAGACACAGATGCCGCACACAGGACTGCCACTGATACAGATTTGCCAATTTTATTCTGCACCCTTTTTTTTCTTCAGGGAGACTAGTGAATAAATCTGGGCCACTGTATTAGAGTATATTTTCTGTGGAAGAAAGTGGCTTGAAGAGATATAAGGAAACAAAAAAAAAGGGACTGTCCTACAATTACTATCTCCCTGCAGTAATCTCAGCAAAGTATGGCAGGCAGCAATAACAAGGAGTGGACTGCTGCACAAAAAGTCAAAAGTGTGGACAAACAAACAAGATAGCTGTGCAGAAAGGAAGGAGCAACAGGATTTGTGCTTTGAAAAAAGCAGTTGGTTTGCACAGCGGTTTACAAGCAGCAATGCAGCTATCAGGGAGCCTTCTAGGGCAGCCCAATGAGCTACAGCGCTGAGGAAAAAAAAAAGTAGCCTCCACTGTCCATGCAAACAAAAGTTGGTGTTGGACAGTGGAAATCGCTACAGCACAAGCGGTTTGGGGGTTAATGTACCCTGCCTAACGCTATCCCTGCTTCTGACGAAGCGGCAGCAACCTCTCCCTATGCTCAGATCAGCAGCAGTAAGATGGCGGTCGGCGGGAACGCCCCTTTATAGCCAAAGTGACGCTGCAGAAAGCAAGCCAATCACTGCAATGCCCTTCTCTAAGATGGTGGGGACTTAGACCCATATCATCACGCTGCCCACACTCTGCGTCCACCTTCATTGGCTGAGAAATGGCGCTTTTCGCATCATTGAAGCGCGACTTTGGCGCGAAAGTCGCATACCGCATGGCCGACCCCACACAGGGATCGGGTCGGGTTTCATGAAACCCGACTTTGCCAAAAGTCGGTGACTTATGAAAATGACTGACCCATTTCGCTCAACCCTAATTGCAAGTTCATTTTTTGACAAATTATCAATGTTCTATAATGCCTTGCTAAAGGAATACAAAGATGGCAACAATGAGGGTCCTAAATAGCCTCCTGACTGCCATGGAAACACTATAATATTCAATATAATAAATATGCAGGGTGGGCCATTTATATGGAAATAACTAAATAAAAAGGGAATGGCTGGTGATATCAACTTCCTGTTTGTGGCACAGTAGTATATGGGAGGAGGAAAGCTTTTCAAGATGGGTGGTGTTGGGGGTCGAGTTCCCGCTTCTGCACAGGGGGAATCTCGGGCCGTTTCTGCTGCGGTCTCCCATTCTTCTCCTGCCACAGTGGAACCTGCTCAGCGGAGACGTCGGTCCTTGCGTCTGGCTCAGCCTCACTCTGTGCTTAGGCTTGCTGTTGCTTTTCCAGTTTTTGCCATTTAAGCCAGTGCTGGGCAGCAGCGAGTGGACACTTTTGGGACTAAGTCCTGCTTTTTCCCTTCTGAGCATGCCCAGGGTGAGATCTCCCTTTGGAGATCGAGGGTCACATACTCAGATGCTGCAGCGGTTCCCATTGGTCCTCCTGGAAGGTCCTGAAAGGGCTAACTTCTGTTGCAGCTGTCCATTGGTCCTTTATTGGAAGGTCCTGAATGTACTGCAGCTATATAAGCTTTGCATGAAGCGCTAGTGTACAATTGTATACGTGTGTTTGTTGTGAGTGCAAGTTGTTCATTAAATACCCCTACCCTATTGTATGACTGATCACGTAAGGTGTATGGCTGCTATCTAGCACCCGACTAATCATTCAACGTGTTACACACGAATCAGCGCCTATTGCTGTGACCGCCAGTGAGGCGCCACGTGCCAGTAGTGCGCTTCCTGACCCACGTCTGGGTGCTGAGTGGTGTCTGCCAGCACGGCACAGTTCGCACTTCGGTGCTCTATCTATATCAGTTACCTAACACACCCAGTTGCGGTGTTGTGCGCAAGTAGTCTGAACGGACTTCAACCCTGAGTCTTGGGATTGAGTTCGCTGACTCCTTGCTTGCACTCATTAGTGCGGTATTGCGGACCTGTGGCTTTACAGGGTTCGCTTCCACCGCCATATAGTGCTGCCATTTACCAGCAGCAGGTTTTCACCTGCACGGTGGACCCCGGACTGCGAACACACCAATATTATTTCACCTTATATTTGGTGTGTTCCGCCAGTCCTAACAGGTGGTGACCATGGTGGCCATTTTGAAGTTGGCCATTTTGGATTCAACCTTTTTTTTTTCAATGGGAAGAGGGTCACATGACACATCAAACTTATTGAGAATTTCACAAGAAAACAATGGTGAGCTTGATTTTAACGTAACTTTATTCTTTCATGAGTTATTTACAAGTTTATGACCACTTATAAAAGTGCTGTCCATTGTGTTGGATTGTCAATGCAACCCTGTTCTCCCACTCTTGACACACTGATAGCAACACCGCAAAAGAAATGCTTGCACAGGCTTCCAGTATCCGTTGTTTCAGATGCTGCACATCTCGTATCTTCACAGCATAGACAATTGCCTTCAGATGACCCCAAGATAAATGTCTAAGGGGGTCAGATTGGGACACCTTGGTGGCCATTCAACTGGCCCACGACCACCAATCCACTTTCCAGGAAACTGTTCATGTAGGCATGGTCAGACCTGACACTCATGATGCACCACTTTGGGTGGATTGTCATTGTGGTCCAGTTGAATGGCCACCAATTGTCTCCTGACCTGACCCCCTTAGACTTTTATCTTTGTCGTCATCTGGAAGCAATTATTTATGCTGTGAAGATACAAGATGTGCAGCATCTGAAACAACAGATACTGGAAGCCTGTGCTAGCATTTCATCTGCGGTGTTGCTATCAGCGTGTCAAGAGTGAGAGAAGAGGGTTGCATTGACAATCCAACACAATGGGCAGCACTTTGAACACATTTTACAAGTAGTCATAAACTTGTAAATAACTCATGAAAGAATAAAGTTGTGTTAAAACCAAGCACACCTTTGTTTTTATCGTGAAATTCTCAATAAGTCTGATGTCACATTGCCCTCTTTCCCATTGAAAAAAATATAATTTGGTCACCACCCATCTTGAAAAGTTTTCCCCCTCCCATATACTAATGTGCCATAAACAGGAATTTGATATCACCAATAATTCCCATTTTATTTAGATATATCCATATAGATGGCCCGCCCTGTATTTGCATTAGGTATATGAAAGGCACACTGAACTGGAGTTTGTCAATGTTAAAAGGGATAATCAGATATAGAACATTGGATCTATAAGTGTAATTTAACTTTCTTGTTGAAAACATTATAATTCTAATTTGGTTTAGAACATTCTTTCGTTGCAAGGAAGTAATGCTTCCATCCTATTCATCATAAGAATGCCATGTGACTTTGGGGTGATGAATATACTGTTCTTCACACCACATGACTCCACTGAGCTAAAGCATAAACCATATATGCAAGTATAATCACAAAAAAGGATGACACGATAGCTCAGTGGTTAGCACTGTTGCTTTGCAGGGCTGGGATGTTGGATTCAAATCCCATGTGTGTCTGTCTGTTACTCTGCTTTCCTCCCACTCTTCAAAGACTTACTCATAGGAATTTTGAGTGTGACTTCCCAGTGTGGTCAGTGATGATAGTGAATGTATCTCTCTGTTGGAGTCCCCCAAGGCTCTGTTCTAAGACCCCTACTCTTCTCCATCTATACACTTGGCTTGGGACAACTCATAAAGTCCCATGGATTCCAGTACCACCTCTATGCTGATGACACTCAGATCTACCTCTCTGGCCCAGACGTCACCGCTCTGCTTTCCAGAATCCCAGAGTGCCTATCAGCCATATCCTCCTTCTTCTCCTCTCGCTTCCTAAAACTCAATGTGGACAAATCTGAACTCATCATTTTTCCTCCATCCCATAGATTTTCCTTACCTGACCTATAGTGTTGAGCATTCCGATACCGCAAGTATTGGGTATCTGCCGATATTTGCGGTATCGGAATTCCGATACCGAATTCCGATATTTCCCACATATCGGATACCGGAATCGGAAGTTCCCAGAATTCAAAACTGCACGCAGCAGCCAATGAGGAATGAATGGAAGTGTGGGCACATCCTGTTTAGCATGGTGGGCATGTAACTACTGGCAAGGCTGTGATTGGCTGCTGAAATGATGTCACGATGCACTATGAAAAACGCTGCCGCCATTTTGCGCTCACTCTGCTGTGATTTCAGTTAGGGATGGGACGCTGTGTTCTAACTGAGGGGCAGTTGACATAGCGAATTGCTTCATTGCGCTTTTCCAAGGCTAATTTAGCAAACGCTCTGTGTTCACCTTGCTCTTGCCTTGCAGCGCTGTTTTAACAGCGTTCTGCAAGGTCTCTCTGTGTGTGTGTGTGCAGCTCACTCTGTAGTCTGTGTGCAGCCATATACCTGGTTGTATTCAGCTCAGGGGGGGTTCACACTGCCTCATACTGTTCTATCCATTGTCCTTTTTTGCTCATAGTGCAGCCTGCTGCACATTTTTTCTAAAATTTCCTATTAGTGTCTTTCCATCCGTCTCTAGCTAAATTGTGGAAAAACACTACATAGGATAACCTATAGGAGGGTTTTTGGGCATTGCAACGCCGTTTACGGCTGTCTGCACGGTCTCCGTGTGAGCGCAGCTCGCCCTGTAGTCTGTGTGCAGCCACAGCTGGTTGTATTTAGCTCAGGGTGCGTCACTGCCTCATACCGTTAAATAACTTGTCCTTTTTGCAAATAGTGCAGCCTGCTGCAAATTTTTTCTAAAATTTCCTATTAGTGTCTTTCCACCCGTCTCCAGCTAAATTGTGGAAAAACACTAGATAGGATAACCTAGAGGAGGGTTTTTGGGCCTTGCAGCGCCATTTACGGCTGTCTGCACGGTCCCCGTGTGAGTTAAACTCGCTCTGTAGCCCGATCTACACAAAAAAAAGTAAAGTTCACCAAACACCACTTAACACTAGTGTAGGCCACATTTTATCAATAATAAAGTCTAGTCCACACTTTACAAAATTAGTGTTTCTTACACCTGTGAGGAGGAGCATTTCAGGAATAAGCACACTAAGGCCTTAGTACTTTTCTGCTTATCTTTATCTGTCAACCAAGATGAAGAGGGCAGGGAGTAAGACACGTGGGCGTGGGCGTGGAGCAGGGAGAGGAGCAGGGAGAGGACATGGTGATTCTGTGCCTGCTGCGGGCACCAGTGACTCATCATCACCCAGTTTCAGCAGGGAACAGTCCTTCATGCGCAGCTTTGTCGGAGAGCGCCGTGCACCGCTGCTGCGTGAAGATCAAATTGGAGCCGTTGTCGGATGGATGGCAGCTAACGCATCAACTTCAATTAGTGCCACATCCTCTCAGGCACAGACCACTGGAGAGCAGCCATCTGTCTCTTCACCACCTGCCAAATTGGCCAGGCAGTCAGAGAGCCCAGGACAGGAGCCGTCTCTACTTCTGTTCTCTGAATCTCTTGGCTTGGAAACAGGGGGCCAGCCAAGCAGCATTGGAGAAATGGAAGAAGAGGCAGTGTGCAGTGATGCCCAACAGCTTTGTCTCTCTGACTCTGAAGAGGCGGGTGGGCCAGTGCCTCCGGTGACCACAGCACAGTACGCATCTGATGATGAAACTCAGGTGCCGCTTTCTGGTGCGTACTGTGCTGCCGAGACTACCCAGGAGGAGCAGTTGGTGGCAGAGGGTAGTGGAGATGATGAGGTCCTTGACCTATCATTGCGTGAGGAACAGGAAGGTGGTGGGAGCAGCTCTGAGGTAGAGATTCCCCGAACGGGCCAAAGAGGGAGAGGGAAGGGGAAGACTGCAGAGCCTGTAGCCTCCACTTTGGCACCCGTTAGGAGCCTGTTTCTTCCAAAAGCCAAAAAGGGCGCTCCCAAGACTTGCAGTGCCTGGTCCTTTTTTGACACAGTTGCAGATGACATTTGTTTTGTCAAATGCAAGCTGTGTCATCAGAAAGTCAAAAGAGGGAAAAGTGTCAGCAACCTCAATACCACAAATATGTGGAAACATGTGCGGACCAGGCACGCGGTGGAGTTACAAAAACACACTGAAGACCTAGGCCAACCAACAGCGACAGCTACCACCTCTTCAGCTCGTGTTGCTGTTTCGGCTTCCTCCCAGGATCGCCATGGAAGAACCTCTGGCACTGTTGTCCAGAGACCTAGTGTAATTCCACCCACAGCACCACGTTCCCAGTCATCCTCACACTCCCAGCCTAGTCTACAGCCATCGGTAGTACAGGCATGGGAGAAAAGGCGGGCATTCTCGGCCAACCACCCCCGAGCACAGGCTCTGAATGCAGGCATTGCCAAACTTATGTCACTGGAAATGCTCTCATTCAGGCTGGTGGAGACTGACAGCTTCCGTGACTTGATGGCATTGGCAGTCCCACAGTACAAGGTGCCCAGCCGCTATTACTTTAGCAGGCAAGCTGTCCCTGCCCTGCACAAGCATGTGGAGGGACACATAAAACATGCGCTACTGAATGCCGTCAGTAGCAAGGTCCACCTCACCACCGATGCGTGGACCAGTCAACATGGACAGGGGCGATACCTTTCCCTCACTGCCCATTGGGTTAATGTTGTTGAGCCAGGTACAGATCGTGCGAGTGGCGCAGAACGTGTCCTGCCCACTCCAAGGATTGCAGGAATCCAGTCTGTACGCATTGACTCCTCCTCATACACAAGTTCCTCAGAATCATCGCTGCAGGAGCCGTCACAGTCCACCTCCACATGGACCTGTGAACATTTACCTGTTACGACCGATTTGAGCACAGCCGTGGCCAAACGTCAACAGGCCGTCTTGAAATTAGTTTCTTTGGGGAATCAAAGCCACACAGCGCAGGAGCTCTGGAATGCCATCAAGCAGGAGAGCGATGTGTGGTTTGTGCCAGCGAATCTCCAGCCAGGCATGGTAGTGTGTGATAATGGCCGAAATCTGGTGGCAGCTTTGGCCATTGACAACCTCACTCACATCCCATGTCTGGCACATAAGCTCAATTTGGTTGTGCAGAGTTTTCTGAGGGACTATCCGGATCTTGATGCACTGCTGCCCAAGGTCCCCATAGAGTGTGCTCACTTGCGGCGTTCCAGCTTGGCAAGATCCCACATTGCTGCTCTGCAGCGCCGATTCTGCCTTCCGGAACACCGCATCATATGTGACCTACCTACCAGGTGGAATGCCACGTTACATATGTTGGAGTGGTTGTGTGAGCAGCAGCAAGCAATAGTGCAGCAACTTACAGAAGGGACAATTCATCTCCCACCACCACCCAGGACAAAGCATCGGTTAGGTTAAAGACAGAGTGTAGGAATATAAACCAGCCCACCCGCGATGCAAGAACCAAACCTCGGGAGCACGGACCCGCTGTGTCCAGGCGTACAAAGTCCAAAAAGAAAGAAAGGAATGTCCAGCTTCACCGAGTCCGTAAAAAAAGAGTTTTCTTTATTCACAAACTTTAACCCCTTAGCGACCGCTGATATGCCTTTTAACGGCGGCCGCTAAGGGTACTTAAGCCACAGCGCCGTTAACAGCACCTATCTCCCCCGATGCTCCTCGTGGCTCCTGGTGGGCGCCGCCATCTTCAAAATGGCGGGCGCATGCGCAGTGCGCCCGCCGGCCAGCACCGGGAGAATCTTTGGGGTCTCGGCTGCCGGGGATAGCCGAGACCCCAAAGAACATGATCGGGGTCGGTTTTACCGACCCCTGTTTTGCGATCACCGGTAATTAATTGTTTACCGGCGACCGCAAAAAAAAAAAGTAAAGTGTAATCCTCTGTCCTCTGATGTGATCGCACATCAGAGGACAGAGAAATAGGGGGATTCGGGGACCCTAGCATACTCACCTGTGTCCCTGGGTCCTCCTGCTGCTCCTCCTGGCTGCCAGGGAAAAGAAAATGGCGGGCGCATGCGCAGTGCGCCCGCCATCTGTCTCCATCTGCTGGCCGGCAGGAGAACAGCAGTTGGGGCTAAAATTAGGGTTAGGGTTAGGGCTAGGGTTAGGGGTAGGGTTAGGGGTAGGGTTAGGGGTAGGGGTAGGGGTAGGGTTAGGGCTAGGGTTAGGGCTAGGGTTAGGGTTAGGGTTAGGGCTAGGGTTAGGGGTAGGGTTAGGGCTAGGGTTAGGGGTAGGGCTAGGGTTAGGGCTAGGGTTAGGGCTAGGGTTAGGGGTAGGGGTAGGGTTAGGGCTAGGGTTAGGGCTAGGGCTAAATTTAGGGTTAGGGTTGGGGCTAAATTTAGGGTTAGGCTTCTTTCACACTTACGTCGGTACGGGGCCGTTGCAATGCGTCGGCCCGACATACCGACGCACGTTGTGAAAATTGTGCACAACGTGGGCAGCGGATGTAGTTTTTCAATGCAGCCGCTGCCCAATCTATGTCCTGGGGAGGAGGGGGCGGAGTTACGGCAACGCATGCGCGGTCAGAAATGGCAGATGCGACGTACAAAAAAACGTTTCATTGGACTTTTTTTGTACCGACGGTCCGCCAAAGCACAACTGATCCAGTGCACGATGGACGCGACGTGTGGCCATCCGTCACGATCCGTCGGCAATACAAGTCTATGGGCAAAAAACGCATCCTGCGGGCACATTTGCAAGATCCGCTTCTTGTCCAAAACTACGGATTGCGACGGATGCCAAACGACGCAAGTGTGAAAGTAGCCTTAGGGCTAGGGTTAGGGTTGGGGCTAAAGTGAGGGCTAGGGTTGGGGCTAAAGTTAGGGTTAGAGTTGGGATTAGGGTTAGTGTTTGGATTAGGGTTGGTATTAGGGTTAGGGTTGGCATTAGGGTTACGCTTGGGATTAGGGTTAGGTTTGGGATTAGGGTTAAGGTTAGGGTTGTGATTAGGGGTGTATTGGGATTAGGGTTAGGTTTGAGGTTAGGGTTAAGATTAGGATTAGGGGTGTGTTGGATTTAGGGTTTTGATTAAGGTTATGGTTAGGGTTGACATTAGGGTTGTTTTGTGGTAAGGGTTGTGATTATCGTTAGGGTTAGTGATTAGGATTATGGATCAGGTTGAGATTAGGGTTAGGGGTGTGTTGGAGTTGGGTTGGAGCTAGAATTGGGGGGTTTCCATTGTTTAGGTACATCAGGGGGTCTCCAAACACGACAGCCAATTTTGCGCTCAAAAAGTCAAATGGTGCTCCCTCCCTTCTGAGCTCTGACGTGCACCCAAACAGTGGGTTACCCCCACATATGGGGCATCAGCGTACTCGGGATAAATTGGACAACAACTTCTGGGGTCCAATTTCTCTTGTTACACTTGTGAAAATAAAAACTTGGGGGCTACAAAATCTTTTTTGTGGAAAAATATTTTTTTATTTTTTTTTATGCCTCTGCATTATAAACTTCTGTGAAGCACTTGGGCATTCAAAGTTCTCACCACACATCTATATAAGTTCCTTGGGGGGTCTAGTTTCCAAAATGGGGTCACTTGTGGGGGGTTACTACTGTTTAGGTACATCAGGGGCTCTGCAATCGCAACATAATGCCCACAGACCATTCTATCAAAGTCTGCATTCCAAAACGGCGCTCCTTCCTTCCGAGCTCTGCCGTGCGCCTAAACAGTGGTTTACCCCCACATATGGGGTACCAGCATACTCAGGACAAATTGGACAACAAATTTTGGGGTCCAATTTTTCTTGTTACCCTTGTGAAAATAAAAACTTGGGGGCTAAAAGTCTTTTTTGTGGAAAAAAAAATATTTTTTATTTTCACGACTCTGCATTATAAACTTCTGTGAAGCACTTGGGCATTCAAAGTTCTCAGCACACATCAAGATAAGTTCCATGGGGGGTCTAGTTTCCAAAATGGGGTCACTTGTGGGGGATTTCTACTGCTTAAGGCACATCAGGGGCTCTCTAAATGCGACATGGCGTCCGATCTTAATTCCAGCCAATTCTACATTGAAAAAGTAAAACGGCACTCTTTCTCTTCCAAGCTCTGCGGTGTGCCCAAACAGTGGTTTACCCCCACATATCGGGTATCTACGTACTCAGGAGAAATTGCACAAGAACTTTAGTGGTCTAATTTCTTCTGTTACCCTTGTGAAAATAAAAATTTGTGGGCAAAAAATGATATTTGTAGAAAAAATGCGATTTTTTTTTTTTCACGGTTCTACGTTATAAACTTCTGTGAAGCACATGGGGGTTCAAAGTGCTCACCACACTTCTAGATAAGTTCCATAAGGGGTCTAGTTTCCAAAATCGTGTCACTTGTGGGGGGTTTCCACTGTTTAGGCACATTAGGGGCTCTCCAAACGCGACATGGCGTCCAATCTCAATTCCAGCCAATTCTACATTGAAAAAGTAAAACGGCACTCCTTCTCTTCCAAGCTCTGCTGTGCGCCCAAACAGTGGTTTACCCCCACATATTGGGTATCGACGTACTCAGGAGAAATTGCACAACAACTTTTGTGGTCTAATTTCTCCTGTTACCCTTGTGAAAATAAGAATTTGTGGGCAAAAAGATCATTTTTGTGTAAACAAAAGCGATTTTTTATTTTCACGGCTCTACGTTATAAACTTCTGTGAAGCACATGAGGGTTCAAAGTTCTCACCACACATCTAGATAAGTTCCTTAAGGGGTCTAGTTTCCAAAATGGTGTCACTTGTGGGGAGTTTCCACTGTTTAGGCACATCAGGGGCTCTCTAAACGTGACATGGCGTCCCATCTCAATTCCAGCCAATTCTGCATTGAAAAAGTCAAACGGCGCTCCTTCAATTCTAAGTTCTGCGGTGCGTCCAAAAAGTGGTTTACCCCCACATATGGGGTATTGGCGTATTCAGGAGAAATTGCATAACAAAATTTATGGTTACATTTCTGTTTTTACACTTGTGAAAATAAAAAAAATGGTTCTGAATTAAGATGTTTGCAAAAAAAAGTTAAATGTTCATTTTTTCCTTCCACATTGTTTCAGTTCCTGTGAAGCACGTAAAGGGTTAATAAACTTCTTGAATGTGGTTTTGAGAACCTTGAGGGGTGTAGTTTTTAGAATGGTGTCACACTTTGTTATTTTCTATCATATAGACCCCTCAAAATGACTTCAAATGTGATGTGGTCCCTAAAAAAAAATGGTGTTGTAAAAATGAGAAATTGCTGGTCAATTTTTAACCCTTATAACTCCCTAACAAAAAAAATTTTTGTTTCCAAAATTGTGCTGATGTAAAGTAGACATGTGGGAAATGTTATTTATTAACTATTTTTCGTGACATGTCTCTCTGACTTAAGGGCATAAAAATACAAATATTGAAAATTGCAAAATTTTAAAAATTTTCGCCATATTTCCGTTTTTTTCATAAATAAACGCAAGTAATATCGAAGAAATGTTACCACTAACAAGAAGTACAATATGTCATGAACAAACAGTCTCAGAATCAGCGGGATCCATTGAAGCTTTCCAGAGTTATAACCTCATAAAGTGACAGTGGTCAGAATTGCAAAAATTGGCTCGGTCATTAAGTACCAAATTGGCTCTGTCACTAAGGGGTTAAACATGGAGGATACAGACTTCAGCACAACCATATGGGTAAGAATCTCAACGCGTTTCTGGAGACTAAGCTCCCTTAATCATGACCATCAGTCATGATTAAGGGAGCTTAGTCTCCAGAAACGCGTTGAGATTCTTACCCATATGGTTGTGCTGAAGTCTGTATCCTCCATGTTTAAAGTTTGTGAATAAAGAAAACTCTTTTTTTACGGACTCGGTGAAGCTGGACATTCCTTTCTTTCTTTAAAGACAGAGTGTCCCAACATAAATGAAACATCAGGTGCAACAGAACTCATCTCCCGTTACCTCATTACTTTCACAAGATGGGACATAATGGGGCTCAACTGAAATTCCAAGTACTGGAACAGATTGACCCTTGCAGAAGGGGCAAAAATAGAATTAAGATATTGAAGAGGAGGGAGGCCTATTGGATATTTACATTACAGACATTGGAACCCAAAGGACTCAATATGGACTACGATACAGCATATACTAATGGTTCGTATTGTCTCCTATGAAGATTGTATATTCAAGGATGGTACATCCTAGCTCTATTTTTGACTACTTATTGAAAGTATAATTTTTCTTTTGAATACATAATATTTTGCGTAGCTTCTTTTAACTGTATGTGTGTTTCCTGTAATAACTGACATTAATTGTAATGCTCCTTTATTTCTCTTTAGAACCGTTGATCTTCACCTTGTCTCACAACACTTACTTCACTGCGCACTCTGGTATAGTATATTGCTGCATTCCGAATCTGAGACGGGCTATGTTTAATCACTCCTTCCTTCCCTACAGAAATTGTTATTTCCTCCATTGGATTATAGTCCAAACTTTTGAGGGTAAAATCTAACCGGTGGGTCCATTATACTAGAATTTATATTGCAGCATAACATTTCCTTACCATTAGATTAGGGTCCACACTATATAGGGTTAAAACTGACATGGACATTCAATATAATACGATTCCCATTAAAATATAATAATCCCAGCAGCCAAAAGGTCCTAATATCTCCTTCCTATGAACAGCACTGTTTTACACACAGTGCTGGTCCGGATCTTTTCTCACGCTGCACTGGTGGTATGGAGCAGAACACAGATAAGTCATGTAATCACGATCCGATCATGTGACATACCCCTAGTCCCTGCCCTTTTATAAAACCTCACAGCAAAAATCAATAATTGATAGAGTAAAATTCATATGGACAATTCACAGAAAAAAACCAAAAATACTAAAAAAATACCTTTATTAATTTATTTGTTAAAAACTAGGGCACACAAAACCATTACCATAGAAATTTAGCACTTGAATAGAAAAGACCTAGGGAAGTGGTTGTCACTAATCGCCTATCACTTATCAACACCCTACCTGACAGCGGAGGTTGGCACCCTAGACCTGCGCAATGGTGCCCCCGCTCACCGTCGACTGTCCCTTCTATCCTAACACTCCCTATGAGGGGAGGGATAGAAATGTGTATGTATATAATACTAACAGATAAGGACCAATAGAGGATAAGGACTGTCCCTTAATCTGGCCCTACCTCACAGAGGAGGTTGGCACCCTAGACCTGCACAATGGCACCCCCACTCCTCGACGGCTATCCCAAAGAAGAATTGCCCTACTAGATTAGTGTCAGGGCCTCATATGGCTTCAGTGTAACGTGCTAAGATGTAAGACAGTGGTGAACCATGGGGGAAGGGGAAAGAGAAAAAAAAGGGAATCTTACAATTGGGATTTGCAGGAGTTGTTGTAATCAACAAAGTAATAATATTGCACACTTTTAATCTAGATAATAATAACCATAAATCTCAATAGAGAAAAAAGGCACAAGATGTTGGTTGTGCAAAAACAGTTATCCTAGATAACAAATATATATTGCACTATGCCACACAGTGATATTAAAACAGGCCACTGATTATGTATAAACGTTCATATAGAAAAAGGCAACTCAAGTTTGAGAGACTGACTTACATATGCCTATCTATGGAACTATGAGTTCTAGAATTTGCGAGTTTGTGAGACTGAATCATTCATGTCTATCTATGGATTTATGAGCTTTAGAGTCTGAGGGACAGATTTATGTAGACCTATTTATGGTTCTACTAAAAGTGCATGGAACCTGGTTTATATGGGATGCAGGTTTTTTTTCTATATGAACGTTTATACATAATCAGTGGCCTGTTGCATTATCACTGTGTGGCATTCTGCAATATATCTTTGTTATCTAGGATAACTGTTTTGCACAACCAATATCTTGTGCCTCTTTTCTCTGAGATTTATGGTTATTATTATCTAGATTAAAACTGTGCAATATTGTTAATTTGCTGATCACAACAACTCCTGCAAATCCCAATTGTAAGATTCCCTTTTTTTTCTTTCTCTTTCCCTTTCCCCCATGGTTCACCACGTTCTTACATCTTAGCACCTTACACTGATGCTATATGTGGCCCTGACACTAATCAAGTACGGCAATTTTTCTTTGGGATAGCCATTGAGGAGCGGGGTGCCATTTCGCAGGTCTAGGGTGCCAACCTCCTCTGTGAGGTAGGTCCAGATTAAGGTACAGTACTTTACAGGTACTTATCATCTATTGGTCCTTATCTGTTCGTATTATATACATACACATTTCTATCCCTCCCCTCATAGGGAGTGTTAGGATAGAAGGGACAGTCGATGGTGAGCGGGGGCGCCATTGCACAGGTCTAGGGTGCCAACCTCCGCTGTCAGGTAGGGTGTTGATAAGTGATAGGCGATTAGGGACAGGGACCTCCCTAGGTCTTTTCTATTAACCCCTTCCCGACCTTTGACGCATACGCTGCGTCATGAAAGTCGGTGCCATTCCGACCCATGACGCAGCATATGCGTCATGGAAAGATCGCATCCCTGCAGATCGGGTGAAAGGGTTAACTCCCATTTCACCCGATCTGCAGGGACAGGGGGAGTGGTAGTTTAGCCCAGGGGGGTGGCTTCACCCCCCCGTGGCTACGATCGCTCTGATTGGCTGTTGAAAGTGAAACTGCCAATCAGAGCGATTTGTAATATTTTACCTTAAAAAATGGTGAAATATTACAATCCAGCCATGGCCGATGCTGCAATATCATCGGCCATGGCTGGAAACACTAATGTGCACCCACCCCACCCCACCGATCGCCCCCCCAGCCCCCCGATCTGTGGTCCGCTCCCCTCCGTCCTGTGCTCCGCTCCCCCGTCCTCCTGTCTGCTCCCCCCGTCCTCCTGTCTGCTCCCCCCGTGCTCCAATCAAACCCCCCCACACTCCGATCCCCCCCCGCACAGCGAACCCCCCCCGTGTTCCGATCCACCCCCCATGCTCCGATCCCCCCCCGTGCTCCGACGCCCCCCCGTGCCCTAATCTCCCCCCCTTATACTTACCTGGCCTCCCGGGGTCTGTCCGTCTTCTTTCCTGGGCGCCGCCATCTTCCAAAATGGCGGGCGCATGTGCAGGGCGCCCGCCGAATCTGCCGACCGGCAGATTCGTTCCAGAGTGAATTTTGATCACTGAGATATAACCTATCTCAGTGATCAAAATAAAAAAAAAAGTAAATGAACCCCCCCCCCCCCTTTGTCACCCCCATAGGTAGGGACAATAAAAAAATTTTTTTTTTTTCCCACTAAGGTTGGGGTAAGAACTAGGGGTAGGGTTAGGGGTAGGTTTAGGGGTAGGGTTAGGATTAGGGTTAGGGTTAGGGGTAGGGTTAGGGGTAGGGTTAGGGGTAGGGTTAGGGGTAGGGTTAGGGATGTGCACACATATTCTGGTCCTATGCGGATTTTTCCGCAGAGGATTTGATAAATCCGCAGTGCTAAACCGCTGCGGATTTATGGCGGATTTACCATGTTTTTTCTGTGCATTTCACTGCGGTTTTACAACTGCGATTTTCTATTGGAGCAGTTGTAAAACCGCTGCGGAATCTGCAGAAAGAAGTGACATGCTGCGGAATTTAAACCGCTGCGTTTCCGTGCAGTTTTTCCGCAGCATGTGTACAGCGATTTTTGTTTCCCATAGGTTTACATTGAACTGTAAGCTCATGGGAAACTGCTGCGGATCCGCAGCGTTTTCCGCAGCATGTGCACATACCTTTAGAATTAGGCTATGTGCACACGGTGCGGATTTGGCTGCGGATCTGCAGTGGATTGGCCGCTGCGGATTCGCAGCAGTGTTCCATCAGGTTTATAGTACCATGTAAACATATGGAAAGCCAAATCCGCTGTGCCCATGGTGCGGAAAATACCGCGCGGGAACGCTGCGTTGTATTTTCCGCAGCATGTCAATTCTTTGTGCGGATTCCTCAATAGGAATCCGCAGGTGAAATCCGCACAAAAAACACTGGCAATCCGCGGTAAATTCGCAGGTAAGACGCAGTGCCTTTTACCTGCGGATTTTTCAAAAATGGTGCTGAAAAATCTCATACGAATCCGCAACTTTGGCACATAGCCTTAGGGTTAGGGTTGGGTTGGAATTAGGGTTGTGGTTAGGGTTAGGGGTGTGTTGGGGTTACGGGTGTGTTGGGGTTAGGGTTGTGATTAGGGTTACGGCTACAGTTGGGATAAGGTTTAGGGGTGTGTTGGAGTTAGAATTGAGGGGTTTCCACTGTTTAGGCACATCAGGGGGTCTCCAAACGCAACATGGCGCCACCATTGATTCCAGTCAATCTTGTATTCAAAAAGTCAAATGGTGCTCCCTCACTTCCGAGCCCCGACGTGTGCCCAAACAGTGGTTTACCCCCACATATGGGGTACCAGCATATTCAGGACAAACTGCGCAACAATTACTGGGGTCCAATTTCTCCTGTTACCCTTGAGAAAATAAAAAATTGCTTGCTAAAACATCATTTTTGAGGAAAAAAAAATTATTTTTTATTTTCACGGATCTGCGTTGTAAACGTCTGTGAAGCACTTGGGGGTTCAAAGTGCTCACCACATATCTAGATAAGTTCCTTGGAGGGTCTAGTTTCCAAAATGGGGTCACTTGTGGGGGGTTTCTACTGTTTAGGCACACCAGGGGCTCTGCAAACGCAACATGACGTCCGCAGACCATTCCATCAAAGTCTGCATTTCAAAAGTCACTACTTCCCTTCTGAGCCCCGACGTGTGCCCAAACAGTGGTTTACCCCCACACATGGGGTATCAGCGTACTCAGGAGAAACTGGACAACAACTTTCGGAGTCCAATTTCTCCTGTAACCCTTGGGAAAATAAAAAATTCTGGGCTAAAAAATTATTTTTGAGGAAAGAAAACGTATTTATTATTTTCACTGCTCTGTGTTATGAACTTCTGTGAAGCACTTGGGGGTTCAAAGTGCTCACCTCACATCTAGATAAGTTCCTTTCGGGGTCTAGTTTCCAAAATGGGGTCACTTGTGGGGGGTTTCTACTGTTTAGGCACACCAGGGGCTCTGCAAACGCAACGTGACGCCCGCAGAGCATTCCATCAAAGTCTGCATTTCAAAAAGTCACTACTTCACTTCCGAGCCCCAGCATGTGCCTAAACAGTGGTTTACCCCCACATATTGGGTATCAGCGTACTCAGGAGAAACTGGACAACAACTTTTGGGGTCAAATTTCTCCTGTTACCCTTGGGAAAATAAAAAAAAATCATTTTTGAGAAAAGAATTTTTTATTTTTATTTTCATGGCTCTGCGTTATAAACTTCTGTGAAGCACTTGAGGGTTCAAAGTGCTCACCACACATCTAGATTAGTTCCTTTGGGGGTCTAGTTTCCAAAATGGGGTCATTTGTGGGGGATCTCCAATGTTTAGGCACACAGGGGCTCTCCAAACGCGACATGGTGTCCGCTAATGATTGGAGCTAATTTTCCATTTAAAAAGCCAAATGGCGTGCCTTCCCTTCTGAGCCCTGCCGTGCGCCCAAACAGTGGTTTACCCCCACATATGGGGTATCTGCGTACTCAGGACAAACTGGACAACAACATTTGTGGTCCAATTTCTCCTATTACCATTGGCAAAATAGGAAATTCCAGGCTAAAAAATCATTTTGAGAAAAGAAAAATTATTTTTTATTTTCATGGCCCTGCATTATAAACTTCTGTGAAGCACCTGGGGGTTTAAAGTGCTCAGTATGCATCTAGATAAGTTCCTTGGGGGGTCTAGTTTCCAAAATGGGGTCACTTGTGGGGGAGCTCCATTGCATAGGCACCCAGGGGCTCTCCAAATGCGACATGGTGTCCGCTAACAATTGGAGCTAATTTTCCATTCAAAAAGTCAAAAGGCGCGCCTTCCCTTCCGAGCCCTGCCGTGTGCCCAAACAGTGGTTTACCCCCACATATGAGGTATCGGCGTACTCGGGAGAAACTGCTCAACAAATTTTAGGATCCATTTTATCCTATTGCCCATGTGAAAATGAAAAAATTGAGGCGAAAAGAAATTTTTTGTGAAAAAAAAGTACTTTTTAATTTTTACGGATCAATTTGTGAAGCACCTGAGGGTTTAAAGTGCTCACTAGGCATCTAGATAAGTTCCTTGGGGGGTCCAGTTTCCAAAATGGGGTCACTTGTGGGGGAGCTCCAATGTTTAAGCACACAGGGTCTCTCCAAACGCGACATGGTGTCCGCTAACGATGGAGATAATTTTTCATTCAAAAAGTCAAATGGCGCTCCTTCCCTTCCGAGCCTTACCATGTGCCCAAACAGTGGTTTACCCCCACATGTGAGGTATCGGTGTACTCAGGAGAAATTGCCAAACAAATTTTAGGATCCATTTTATCCTGTTGTCCATGTGAAAATGAAAAAATTGAGGCTAAAAGAATTTTTTTTGTGAAAAAATATTACTTTTTCATTCCTCCACTTGTGGGGGAGCTCCAATTATTAGGCACACGGGGGCTCTTCAAACTTGACATGGTGTCCGCTAAAGAGTGCAGCCAATTTTTCATTCAAAAAGTCAAATGGCGCTCCTTCCCTTCCAAGCCCTGCCGTGCGCCCAAACAGTGGTTTACCCCCACATATGAGGTATCAGCGTGCTCAGGACAAATTGGACAACAACTTTCGTTGTTCAGTTTCTCCTTTTACCATTGGGAAAATACAAAAATTGTTGCTGAAAAATCATTTTTGTGACTAAAAAGTTAAATGTTCATTTTTTCCTTCCATGTTGCTTCTGCTGCTGTGAAGCACCTGAAGGGTTAATAAACTTCTTGAATGTGGTTTTGAGTACCTTGAGGAGTGCAGTTTTTAGAATGGTGTCACTTTTGGGTATTTTCAGCCATATAGACCCCTCAAACTGACTTCAAATGTGAGGTGGTCCCTAAAAAAAATGGATTTGTAAATTTCGTTGTAAAAATGAGAAATCGCTGGTCAAATTTTAACCCTTATAACTTCCTAGCAAAAAAAAATTTTGTTTCCAAAATTGTGCTGATGTAAAGTAGACGTGTGGGATATGTTATTTATTAACTATTTTGTGTCACATACCTCTCTGGTTTAACAGAATAAAAATTCAAAATGTGAAAATTGCGAAATTTTCAAAATTTTCGCCAAATTTCCGTTTTTATCACAAATAAACACAGAATTAATTGACCTAAATTTACCACTAACATGAAGCCCAATATGTCACGAAAAAACAGTCTCAGAACCGCTAGGATCCATTGAAGCATTCCTGAGTTATTACCTCATAAAGGGACACTGGTCAGAATTGCAAAAAACGGCAAGGTCTTTAAGGTCAAAATAGGCTGGGTCATGAAGGGGTTAAAGTTCAAAATTTCTATGGTGATGGTTTTGTGTGCACTAGTTTTTAACAAATTAATAAAGGTTTTTTTTTGTATTTTTGGTGTTTTTCTATGAACTGCCCCTTTATAATCAGCACGGCAGGCCGCATGCACAGCGCGTCTCTCTGAGAGGCTTCCACTGACACGTATTGGAGCAACTTAATTGCCAACCACCACTAGTATCTATTCCGTCTATCGCTCCCACTATAAGGCATTGTATGCATTCTGCTATTCACCATGTTATCTGGGTACACCACCATTTAATAACTCTGTACTGTACTCCTGAAAAAGTTTTGTACCATGACAGCATAAACCTGTAGAGCTGGCCACCTCAACCTACGTTCTTGCCACCATGGGATACAACATTAGGCCTCTGAGTTTTAATATTAACCTCTTCTTATTCCTCTTATCTCCCAGGCCAGTTGAATAATCCAGTTGGAACCAACACTGACCCTATATGCGCTTTACCTAATATACTAGGCCTTTATGGACTACCTTTTTCTATGTTCATTGTATCACCGGCATCCTTTTTCACCATAGCACTCATTATTTTATCTCCATCTGTGTAATTCTACTTTTATACAATTTTGTTTCCTTGACGAGAATCCAGCTCTACCCTCCAGCACACTGGGTACTGCTCGTGCCTCACTACTTTTGGGAACTTTTTTTGCAATTATTTTCTCCACTCTTCAAATGGGACATACTACATTTTCGACTGTATTTTATTTTTTGTTTTTTTCTTTATTTTCCATGTACTGATATGTGCATAGTTGTTATGATATTTTATTTTCCTGTTTTTGTGTGATGATTCACTTACGTATATCTTTTAAATTTTTTCCATACCAATAAAATTGTTCTGAAGGTCCGGATGTGGACCGAAAACGTTTAAACTTATATCTTTGTGGATGCACATTAAAGGATCTTCTTCTTTACACCAAAATTCTTCTTGAGTGCCAAGTTTTTTTCTTACTTTGGATTCCTGGGCTGGATACCCTACTTGAGCACCTAGACTGATTATTAGTACCAGTGCTGTGTTGCTTCTTTTTAATTTTTTATTTCCTTGAGTGCAGATTAAAAAAACTATATCTGACATGTGAACTATTTATAATTGAGAAAAACGTTTTTTACACGAATCCTGGACTTAACAGAAGGACGTGCATTCAATCGTGGGCACAGCAGTAAATGATGATCAATACTTAAAAACGCTATGTTCACATTTAGTACTTCCTGATATCACAGATGTGCCTTACAATTTTTTTTTACATTTCATTAGACATTAAGATATTTTTGCATGAAATATTGTTTAACCTTTGGCTACGTAAAGTTCCTTAAATACTCAAAATAATGGTAATGCACTAGAATTCAGAAAAATGGACAGTCTAAACATGATCACTCTAAAAGGAACAATTGAAAATCCATTTTCTTAGCATAGCAGAGCAAATACTGACACTTCATAAGTAGGCTCTTGGAAAATCATTCCTGACACCTCCAAGACTTGATTTGATGGTTTGATATTGAACCTGCAATGCCTGTAGGTGAGTAATGATATTTTTCAATCATCAGAATCCTGGTAACCTGCCATTTCTATTCGTGCTTGACCCTCAGAGATCAAATCATTTCAATGTGATGTACAATATTGTACAGTTTCATTTGTCATATTCTATTCTTAGAAAAACAAAGACACCATTTATCAATTCATTTTTAATTTTCTACAATTAATAATTTCTAAAGAGTTTGTTTAGGTAATTGAATTATTTATTTATTACTAATAAATTTAAGAAAGTTTTTCATGCATTACTTTATTTAAATATTAATTGTAAAACTAATTAACAACATAAATCAGTATTATATCGGGACAGATAATTAATTCTAATAAAATCTTTTAGGGGAAATTTGCATTTTCGTTACATTGCCGCACCCAGTTTTTCAGCTTCAAACCCTCTGAAAATATTCAGAAACCTTTTCAAAGAAATGCAACTAGATTCAAAAGAGTAAAGCAAAGACAATTCTAGAATCACTGATGGCATAGGATAATGAAAGAGCAAATGCATTTATGCCTGTTGTTTAAGAGCGTAACATGGTTATATAAAGTTATACCTGGTTTTTAATTGAGCACTGAGTGATTATAAGATTGTTTTTTTATGATACATAGTACTTAATATCAGTGGTACATTTATTTGTGAAAATATCAGAATTTTGGTGAACATTTAGACCAATTTGCAATTTTCAAACTTTTCATTTTTATGCCCTTAAACCAAAGAGTTATATCACGCACCAGTATCATCAGTATTATTTTTGAAAAATCATTTTTGGGGGTTTTGTTTGTTTTTCTAACAAAATTTTGGCAAAACATTTTTCAGGGACTACATCACATTTGAAGTGACTTTGAGGGGGCCAAGCTCACAGTAAATGTCAAATTGCTCAAAACAACTTTCAGGAAGATTATTAACCCTTTAAGTGCTTCACTGGAAATAAAGCAATATGGAAGGAAAAAAATTAAAATGTTACTTTTTTCATAGAAATATTGTTTTAGCCCCCAGTTTTTTTTTTATTACAAGAGTAGCGGAATTAAATGGACCACCCAATTTGATATGTGATGGAAAATGACTATGTGGGCAAACGTCAATGCGGTTTTCAACTTTGAACCCTTGAGAATAATTAAAAAGAAAAAATTCCCTCAAAAATGTTATTTTAGCCCCAAATCTTTTATTTTCACATGGATAATGAAATGAAAATGGAGCCCAAAATTTGTAGTGAAATTTTTCCTGAGTACACTGATACCCCGTGTGTGGTGGGAAACTACAGTTTGTGCACATTGCTGAGCTCCAAAGGGAAGGAATGACGTTTTGGAACATAGAATTTGATAGAATGGTCTGCAGGCATCATGTTGCACTTGGAGCCCTGAGGTGCTTAGTGGGAACCATTACAATTGATGCTATTTTCCAAACAACACCCCTGAAATAATTTTCACAGAATTTTACAACGTTGAACCGTGAAAATGAAAAAAAAAAAGATATTTCCCACAAAAATGTTGTTTTAGCCCCAAGCATTTTCATTTTCACAAGGGTAGCAAAAGAAAATGGACACCAAAATTTGTTGTGCAATTTCTCCTGAGTACAACTTATACCCCATATATGGTGGAAAATTAATGCCGAGCTCCAGATGGAAGGAGTAATGTTTTGGAGCACAAACAATCATGGAATTGTTTGAGAGTGCAATGATGCATTGGCAGAGCCTTTGAGATGCTAACATAGTAGAAACACCCCCACAAATAGTGATGGGCGGATGTTTGCGACCTTCGGGTTCAGCCAAAAATGTTTGGTTCGGGTACCAGAGTGGTGCCTGCACTCAAACCCAGACCCCATTTAAATGAATGGGAGGTCCGGACATCCAGCATTTCCCATGCAGCCATCTGTATGACAGCACATGATCACGAGTTCTGATCAGCGGTAACCTTACATGTTACAGCTGGTCACAGTGCTGCAATTTCCACTTTGTCAAACAGATGACAGCATTAGAGCCAGCAGTTGTGACCGGTGGTAAAAAGGTTAACTTAAATAAAACTTTTGCTACCCTCTTTTACCAATTTATTAATGTAAAAATAAAAATGAGAGATCAACGGGATACTCCACTTTCCACCAAAAATCCATCTTGCTCATGTCTCACGGTGATGCCCAACTCAGCTACATGCAGATGGTGTGGTGAGCTGTGATGCGACCGCTCACCACACCATGTGGATACAGCAGAGTTGGAGCTCGTCGTCAGATACATGGATTATCAGTGGAGAGGTGAGCAATGCATAACTTATATTTTTATTTTCATCTTAATAAATGAGTAAAATTGAGTCAAAGACTGTTTATGTCAATTAACCTTTTCATTGACAGTCACAGCTGTTGTATTCCTGTGCGGTTGGCTGGCGCGTCAAAACAATGCAGCCCTGGTTATGGGGGACTTTAACTACCCGGATATTAACTGGGAAAGTGAAACCTGTGAAACCCATAAAGGCAACAGGTTTCTGCTAATAACCAAGAAAAATTATCTTTCACAATTGGTGCAGAATCCAACCAGAGGAGCAGCACTTTTAGACCTAATACTATCTAATAGACCTGACAGAATAACAAATCTGCAGGTGGTCGGGCATCTAGGAAATAGCGACCACAATATTGTACAGTTTCACCTGTCTTTCACTAGGGGGACTTGTCAGGGAGTCACAAAAACACTGAACTTTAGGAAGGCAAAGTTTGACCAGCTTAGAGATGCCCTTAATCTGGTAGACTGGGACAATATCCTCAGAAATAAGAATACAGATAATAAATGGGAAATGTTTAAGAACATCCTAAATAGGCAGTGTAAGCGGTTTATACCTTGTGGGAATAAAAGGACTAGAAATAGGAAAAACCCAATGTGGCTAAACAAAGAAGTAAGACAGGCAATTAACAGTAAAAAGAAAGCATTTGCACTACTAAAGCAGGATGGCACCATTGAAGCTCTAAAAAACTATAGGGAGAAAAATACTTTATCTAAAAAACTAATTAAAGCTGCCAAAAAGGAAACAGAGAAGCACATTGCTAAGGAGAGTAAAACTAACCCCAAACTGTTCTTCAACTATATCAATAGTAAAAGAATAAAAACTGAAAATGTAGGCCCCTTAAAAAGTAGTGAGGAAAGAATGGTTGTAGATGACGAGGAAAAAGCTAACATATTAAACACCTTCTTCTCCACGGTATTCACGGTGGAAAATGAAATGCTAGGTGAAATCCCAAGAAACAATGAAAACCCTATATTAAGGGTCACCAATCTAACCCAAGAAGAGGTGCGAAATCGGCTAAATAAGATTAAAATAGATAAATCTCCGGGTCCGGATGGCATACACCCACGAGTACTAAGGGAACTAAGTAATGTAATAGATAAACCATTATTTCTTATTTTTAGGGACTCTATAGCGACAGGATCTGTTACGCAGGACTGGCGCATAGCAAATGTGGTGCCAATATTCAAAAAGGGCTCTAAAAGTGAACATGGAAATTATAGGCCAGTAAGTCTAACCTCTATTGTTGGTAAAATATTTGAAGGGTTTCTGAGGGATGTTATTCTGGATTATCTCAATGAGAATAACTGTTTAACTCCATATCAGCATGGGTTTATGAGAAATCGCTCCTGTCAAACCAATCTAATCAGTTTTTATGAAGAGGTAAGCTATAGGCTGGACCACAGTGAGTCATTGGACGTGGTATATCTCGATTTTTCCAAAGCGTTTGATACCGTGCCGCACAAGAGGTTGGTACACAAAATGAGAATGCTTGGTCTGGGGGAAAATGTGTGTAAATGGGTTAGTAACTGGCTTAGTGATAGAAAGCAGAGGGTGGTTATAAATGGTATAGTCTCTAACTGGGTCGCTGTGACCAGTGGGGTACCGCAGGGGTCAGTATTGGGACCTGTTCTCTTCAACATATTCATTAATGATCTGGTAGAAGGTTTACACAGTAAAATATCGATATTTGCAGATGATACAAAACTATGTAAAGCAGTTAATACAAGAGAAGATAGTATTCTGCTACAGATGGATCTGGATAAGTTGGAAACTTGGGCTGAAAGGTGGCAGATGAGGTTTAACAATGATAAATGTAAGGTTATACACATGGGAAGAAGGAATCAATATCACCATTACACACTGAATGGGAAACCACTGGGTAAATCTGACAGGGAGAAGGACTTGGGGATCCTAGTTAATGATAAACTTACCTGGAGCAGCCAGTGCCAGGCAGCAGCTGCCAAGGCAAACAGGATCATGGGGTGCATTAAAAGAGGTCTGGATACACATGATGAGAGCATTATACTGCCTCTGTACAAATCCCTAGTTAGACCGCACATGGAGTACTGTGTCCAGTTTTGGGCACCGGTGCTCATGAAGGATATAATGGAACTAGAGAGAGTACAAAGGAGGGCAACAAAATTAATAAAGGGGATGGGAGAACTACAATACCCAGATAGATTAGCGAAATTAGGATTATTTAGTCTAGAAAAAAGACGACTGAGGGGCGATCTAATAACCATGTATAAGTATATAAGGGGACAATACAAATATCTCGCCGAGGATCTGTTTATACCAAGGAAGGTGACGGGCACAAGGGGGCATTCTTTGCGTCTGGAGGAGAGAAGGTTTTTCCACCAACATAGAAGAGGATTCTTTACTGTTAGGGCAGTGAGAATCTGGAATTGCTTGCCTGAGGAGGTGGTGATGGCGAACTCAGTCGAGGGGTTCAAGAGAGGCCTGGATGTCTTCCTGGAGCAGAACAATATTGTATCATACAATTATTAGGTTCTGTAGAAGGACGTAGATCTGGGGATTTATTATGATGGAATATAGGCTGAACTGGATGGACAAATGTCTTTTTTCGGCCTTACTAACTATGTTACTATGTTACATCCACATACATCTGCATGTCCTGCATAACCAATGTTAAAGATAGGTACGCAGGGCGTATGCAGAAGTATGCGGAAGTAGGCGGGGCTTAACAGAGGACATATGCAGCCCTCCACAAAGCCCCCGAATGCTAATGTGTACTCAACCTAAGTACTACAAAAATTTTCCACAAAATTTCCGAAACTACTATTACGAAAATGAAAACAAATTACTGAGCACCCACAACTATCTTACACTAATTTTTATTATATTTTTTGTAAAAAATACTGTATCATAAGCTAGTTGCTACAGTAAATTGTTACTGTAGATTACACTGTTCCTAATCTAGCTCTATTAACTACTCTAAATTAAATTATTTTTATTTGATTCTTCTTTTTTTAACACTTTACTGATGCTAATTCTGATTATATTTTAATTAAAAATACCCTAGTAGAAGTTTATTACTACAGCATTTTTGCAGTCCATAATCTATAGCCCTCTCAACTAATCTAAATATCTATTTAATTTTTTCAAACTTTACCATATGACACTAATTCTGATTATATTTTAGTAAAAAAAAGTCCTGTCCAAAATTGAGCACAGATGACTATCAGCGACATGTTTTATTGATTGGCGGCTCGACGACCACAAATATTGCTATCAAGAACTGATCAGTGAACAGAACAAGTCAACAGTCAACAGCAGAAGGGGGTTGGGGAATGGTTTAGGGACAGCGCATGAGGGTGTAAAAGGGAAAAGGTTGATGACTGGGATTGGAGTAGTCTAGAAAAAAGCAACCAACAGGAACAGGTCAGGAACAGATCTTCTTTCTTGCTTCCGTCAGGTCTTTAGTCAGCTGCAGCAGAAATGGTGACAAATTGCCTTGCGTAGGCGTGTACTACGGAGGACATAGAATGAACTTCAATCCAATATTGCAGCCAGCATGCAGCCGGCGGGTAAGGAAAGGGTGAATCAAACACCCGAAAACTCCGCCCATATGATCGAAAACCGGTCCCGCCAAATTCAGGTGACAGGTTCCCTTTAAATTGTATTTTTTAAAATTTTTCCTTACATATATGTCATTGTAAAGGAAAAACATTTTCTTAACATTTTTTTCTTATGAACTCCAATTTATCATCAATTTTAACTGTTTTATTGTCATTCCTTAAAGTGGAGTAAAAGTGTGACACCATTGTGTTCAGCAGCAATCTGGAAGTCACAGATTCTTCCATGGGTCTTCCCCATGCTATTTTCGTTCCATACACCATACACAAATCGGATTAGAAATATTTAAACACAGGTTTTAATGTAACAAAATAGTCAAACATCTAAAGGGGCTTGAATACTTTCACAATCCACTGTATTTTATTATCTACATTTTGGGGTCTATTTCATTAGAAGTACAAAAGTATTGGAACACACATCTTAATTATTCAATTCAGGTTATTTATTCTGTTTGTGGAAATGTTGACGAATCACAGCAATTCAGCCACAAAGTTTCCGTCCATGTTATGATACAGATGAGGGATACCAAATGCAGAATCGCATACTGCAAACAAATCTCAATGCTCTGCTGGTTCAATAAAAATAGTTCCTTTGGCATTAACATCAGCACAGAAAATGTTTGCTGGGACCTTCATGACATCTTAAAGCCCATGTTACTTTTAATATATATTTTTTTTAATTTTCCAAAACTTTTTTTGATGGTATTAAAATGTTGCTTTATGTATTTCATAATTTTGCTAAAGTTAATTGATCTATAGTTGGTTTATAGAATGCATTGTACTTTAAGTGAAAATTCTATTTTTTTTTCTTGTTATGTGAGGCTGGTTGAATGTAAATGTATATTGGCATTTCAAATCTAATCTTGTTTAGTAATGATTTATACAGTATTTATAAGCTGCAAATGTATTCTCTTTTCACATGGTTACAAAATGATATTAAAATTGATCACTATTCCAGTAAGTAATAAAACAAGCAAATAGAAGTGACCTCGGCAAATGTGACCTCCTTGTGAATTTTACAATTTAATTATAAACAAATGAAACATTTTGGCATTGTAAATAAACAGTGTACTGCAAAGTAAATTTATGACAATTGTTGATGTTCTATTACACTTCTTATTATTATATTAGAGAAAATACAGATGTAGCAAGCAACAAGTTAATTGGCACATCAAGTTCCAGCATTAGCTTCACTCCAACTACTCTATTTGTATGTAATACCCAGGAAAAATGGAAGTAAGGGCAACTACACATAAATATATAAGAAGTACATTTTATTAAGAAAGTAATTCAATGTAAAATCATAAAACGATAACAGGGAGAAAGTGACAAAGAGCACCTAACCACCACAGAGAGCATATAGTTATAATATACAATACAAGTGTAATAAAATTGAGGGTGTTAACAGAAAAGAATACTTATAATAATGGTCCAATATGATAAACACGCCAAGCAAAGAAGCTAACGCAAAATGCGCATTGGGGTAACCTTTCTCAATACTATCAGATTGCATAAGGGAAAGATGTTCATCTGTTTCTTTGTATTTCCCATGGCATTACTTTTTATGGATTAAGGTCTAAAGCAATGATGACCTTTTATAGGTATTTTCTTATGTTATAATACTGTCTTTTAGTATCTTTCATGACTTTATTTAACACTATAACTCTGCACGTACTTATAAGTGTAAGGTTTTTTATATATCCCATTATGCTCATCTTATTTATAGCATGTTTTTGACCCTTTTTTGCTTGGAATAATATTTATCCTATTGGGCGGTCACTATAAGTTTCTTTTTCTGTTATAACCATTAATTTAATTACACTTGTATTGTATATTTATTTCAAATGGTAATACTCTGTCCCAGTATACCCCATTATGCCATCTTGATCATCTGTACATTGGTATTTAATAGCGATGAGCGAGCATTAAAATGCTTGGAGGCTCTTTTCTCGAGTCGAACAAGTCCCAATGCTCAGAAAGTCATTTTGAGAAATGAGTATAATGGGAGTCAATGGGAAACCAGATCTTTTTTTATGACAGACCCTACAAGGAGGTCTCAGGGACAGTGAAAAAGTTGAAATGGATAAAAAAATGTGCTGAGTGGAAGGAGAACAGTGTATGGAAAGCCCCTGGAAGCATCTCTGACGTAATGGCATCACACTTTTACTCCACTTTAAAAAATGCCAAAAAAACATTAAAAATCAAATAGAAATCAGAGTTTCCAAGATAAAAAAGTTAAGAAACATTCTTTCCTGTATAACGACTTGTATATAAGGCAAAATTTGAAAAGGATATAAAAAATAATAAATGAAGAAAACCAAAATGTAATTTATATTTAAAAAAATTGAAATTTCAGTGTACTTTATAAAAGAAGCCAGAACTGCAAAAAATTTCATATAAGAGGGACACAGATACTGTACATCCTGTCTTAGACATAAAAGAGGGCCTCATACGCATTCTGTTCAATGTTGCTCAGATGTACTTGGCTTTCCTCCTTGGTTGGGCAAGGAAGCTTGCCCCCTGCCTCAAGTGCTGTCTAATAGTAATGTTTTCAACATGTATTCAACATGTTTTCCACAATCGCCTTTTTATATAGCACCATTTTAGTGGACATCTCAACAAGTGATGAGCGAGCCCTAAAATGCTCAGGTGCTCGTTGCTCGGGTCGAGCAGATTGGAATACTCAGGTACTCGGCCAGAACAACGAGCCCAATGTAAGTCTATGAGAGACCCGAGTATTTTTACCTCGATCCCCCCGAGGGTCCTTTTCAGGTCTAAAAATGTCTGAAAATGATGGAAACACTTCTCAAATGACACAGGGACATCATGGGGATCACCCCGGAAGCATTTCTGACTCCAAGTTCACAGCTTTAAATCATTTTTTCTGAGATTCATGCCATTTTTCCCGGTGCCACCAAAAACACACTAAAACTAAATCAAAACGGATTTTGCTGGGAAATATGTTAAGGTACATACTTTGCAGGTTAATGACTTGCCTGTATGGCCAAATTATTAACCCCAGAATGAAAATTTCCTCCCCCACTTGGGCTTAGTTCAGATGCAGTGTTTTTGAAACATTTTTCAACTTTAACATTGCTTTCAACCACTACAAATGCATTCACTGGGAAATGTCATGGTAACATTTAACAACCCTAGCTGGCCATGTGGTGTGCCCAATTCCCAATTCATGCCCAATTCCCCAATGTGGGTTCCTTTTTTATCAAAATAAAATAGTGCCATCACAGCCCTCTTGCCCAAAATGCATCGTACAGAGCATATTCATCCTGATGATCTAGTGGCAGTTAAAGGACACATTGCAGGAGACAAAATGTAGAAGTAGGCAAAATGTAATGTCATGCCCAAATCCCCAATGTGGGGTCCTTTTTTTACAAATAAAAATAGTGCCATCAAAGCCTCCTTGCCCAAAATGCACCATACAGAGCACATTCACCCTGGAGATCTAGTGGCAGTTAAAGGACACATTGCAGGAGACAGAATGAAAAAGTAGGCCTAATGTAATGTCATGCCAGATTCCCCAATGTGCACCGACCTATAACAGTACAGAGCATGTTTATCCTGGTCATCTAGTGGTTCTGGATGATGATGATGAGGATAACAATAAACAGACCAAATCTGGAAGTGTTTACCCATATGTGATTGTGAAGAGGTGCATGAGAATACACCTCCCCAAAAGAGAGAATGTATTTGAGGTTATAGTTCGCTGTTTTCACTTGGAGGTGTACAGAAGTTTTTCCCAATCCAGCCCATGTTCATTTTTATAAGAGTCAGTCTATCAGCATTTTCAGTTGACAGGTGGATGCGCTTATCTGTTATAATTCCAACAGCGGCACTAAAAACCTGCTCAGACAGAACGCTAGCAGCAGGAGCGGCCAGGACCTCCAATGCATAGAGAGCAAGTTCATGCCACTTGTTTAGCTTGGATACCCAATAATTAATAGGCTCAGAGGAATCACGGATGATGTTTGTACGATCTGCAAGGTACTCCCTCACCATTTTCCCAAACATTAATAATAATAATAATAATAAGTAATTCCGCTACAAAGGCCCTCTGGTACTGCAACATTTTAGTGCACCCGTGATGCATAAGCTGAGTTTCGGGAGCAAGGACCCGCTGTGTCCAGGCATGTTGAATTCAAAAGAAAAAAATTTCCAGCTTCACTGAATCCGTGATGGTGATTCGTACCCATATGGTTTGTGCTGAAGTTTGTATCCTCCATGTTTAAGTTTTTGAATAAAGAAAACTTTTTTTTAAGGAATAGGTGAAGCTGGACATTTTTTTCTTTAACATTTTAGTACACCTCTCTGCCTCTGGCAGTAAAGATTGAAACTTCTCCTTGTAGCGTGGGTCTAGAAGTGTCACCCAAAATATTTTTTAGGCGATGGTCACGTAAAACACAGCGCAACATAAAGTCAGCCAAGCGTGCCAGACTGATGACTGGCAAGAATTCTGTGTCCTCACCAACAGGATGACTGACCATGCTATCCGTCCCATCCTCTTCCTCCTCCTCCCTGTCCTCAGGCCATCCCTGCTGAACAGATGGTATGACAGCTTTGTTTGTAGTACCATCTATAGCGCATGAAAGTAGCTCCTGTTCTTCCTCCTCATTGCCTTCCAATCGACGTTGAGAAGACATGAGGCTGGGCTGAGTGTAATCGCCCTGTATGGTTCCTTGCTTCATGTCCTCATGCTCTGCCTGTAATGTGTCCTCTTTAATTGTGAGCAGAGAGTTTTTCAGAATGCTGAAAAGCGGGATGATGATGCTAATTATGGCGTCATCGCCAGTCACCATCTTGGTGCAGTCCTCAAAGTTTTGGAGGATGGTACATATGTCGGACATCCATGTCGACTCCTAAGGTCTTATGTGTGGAGTCTGAACTGAATATAGACAGCCTTGTTGATGTTGGTAGTCAACAACTGCCATCTTCTGCTCACAAATCCTTTCCAACATATGTAGCATAGAGTTCCAGCACATGGGGACATCATACACTAGCCGGTGACCTGGAAGCTGAAACCGCTGCTGAATCATGGCAAGGGCGGATGAAGCTGTAGCTGACTTTCTAAACTGGGCAGACAGATGGCGTACTTTCACTAGCAGATCCAGCAGCTCCAGGTAGCTTTTCAGAAAAGTTGAACCATGAGGTTAAGCACATGGGCCAAGCAGGGTATGTGTGTGAGCTCTCCTTGCCTAAGTGCCACCACCAGGTTATGGCCATTGTTACACACGACCATGCCTGGCTGTAGGTTCAGCAGTGTCTTCCAAACATCTTACTGCTCTTTCAGCGATGTCCACAACTCTTCTGCATTGTGCGGTTTGTCACCTATGCAGATTAGCTTCAGCACAGCCTGTTGCCGCTTGGCTGAGGCAGTTGGGCAGTGCTTCCAGCTTCTTACTGATGTGTTAATTTCAAAGATGGAGGATGAATAGGAGGAAGAGGAGAAGGTGCAGGAGCTGTAGACTGTGGGGGCAACCGTGATTGACATAGGGCCAGCAATCCTCGGCGTGGGGAGGATGTGTTCCTTCCCAAGGTCCGACTGGGTATCGGCTTCCACTATGTTAACCCAGTGTGCCCTCAGTGAGATTTACCATCCTGTAACAGCATTATTGAGGGCATGGGTAATGTTGTTGCACACATGCTGGTGTAATGCCTGCACGGCACACCGGGAGAAATTGTGGTGACTGGGGACCGAGTACCTTGGGACAGCCACCACCATCAGGTTGCGGAAAGCTTCCATCTCAATGAGCCTAAAAGGCAGCATTTCTAGCACAAGCAGAAGAGAAATATTAGATTATAGGACTGTGGCCTGTGGGCCGTTGGCTGGGTGTTTCCACTTGCGTTCCAAAGACTGGGTTATAGATAACTGAAGTCTGTGCTGGGACAAGGATGTGGACGGGCTTGATGATGGTGCTGCTTGACTGTAGGCCACAACAGGTGCAGGGCTAGAGGCATCTTCACATGCACGGTGTACTGGGGATTGGCTTCTAGCAAAACAGTGGAAAAAGCAGTGGTGTGACCTGCAGACAATGGTCCTGGAGCCTGGGGTGCTTTCCACAAAGTCAGGTGCTTTTCAGCCATGTGCCTGATCATGCTGGTTGTGGTCAGGCTGGTTGTTTTGCTATCCCTGCTGATGCAGGCATGGTAGTTGCTGCAAATGGCCTGTTTGGGGCTATCAGCCGAGTCTTTAAAAAATAACCAGACTCAGGAAGATCTAACAGTTGGAATGGCAACTTCCCTCATGTTGGTGTTACCGGGAAAGATGTCTGTAGCCATCACACTTCTTCTTCCTGCCTGTTGGGGTGAAATGCTTCCTTCCCCATCTGTGCTGCTGCCCTCGCTCTGCATGTCCTCCTGCCAGGTTGGGTCAGTCACATAGTCATCCACCAAGTCGTCTTCCACATCCTGCTCCTCCTCCTGACTTTCTGGCAATTGTATGTCATCATCATCCACCTCTTCTGACACTTTCCCACCATCACCTTTGCGTGACCGGGTCTGGTCAAAGCTTTGGGCATCTCTACATGCGATTTCATCTGTTACCATTTCAAGTTGATCAGCTGAGAGTTCTGAATCTTGAAATGGAAAAGTGAACTTTTCACGCTCCCACACTCCCACGCTCCCACGCTCTTCAGAGTGTCCAAGTGTGGGATCAGTTGTCTCAGGGCACTCGGCATGGTGGGAGGAAGGAGGATCAGGGTGAGAAATATCCGGGCCACACTCATGGCTACTCAAACTTGACCGTGTGGAAGACATGGTGGTGGTAGTGGTGGCTAAGTGGCTGGAAGCATTATCCGCTATCCAACCAACAACCATTTCACATAGCTCTGGCTTCAATAGTGGTGTGCTGCGGTCCCCTAGAAACTGGGAAAGGAAGGTCGAGTGAGAAGATGTGGGTCTTTGTTGTTGCCCACTTCCATCTTGGCACCAACCTCATCCTCTGCATGTACCATCATCATCACGTCCACTTTCCCAAACCTTGCCCCTTGCCTTGCCCATTTTAAATGGACTACTGCACTATTTCAAATGCTCAACACAATCATATTTATTAGTAGCGAAATAATATCTGATCAGTATGCCTGCAAATCTACTTTTTTTCAAACCCAAACAGCAGGCAGGCCTCAGCCTGACATAACAGACTGTATTCAATTTTGGGGGGCTTTTTTGTAAAGTTAATTTATGCAAAGTAGTGCTGTATTTAAGTAGAGTAACAAACAGCAAAAAAAGTGGTCCAGCGGCCTACAATGCCCAAACGTGGAACACTCAAATGTATGATGGCTGTCACGGAAATACCATACTGGCAAATATGCGGCCTTTTTATATTTTTTATGCTAAATAGTGCTGTATATAATTACAGTAACAGACAGCAAAAAAAGTGGTCCACCGGCTCACAATGCCCAAATTTGAACACGCAGATATATGAGAGCTGTCACGGAAATACCACACTGGCAAATATGTGGCCTGGATTTTTTTTAAATGCAAAATAGTGCTGTATATAAGTAGAGTAACAGACAAGAAAAAATTGTACTAATGGCCTAAAATGCGCAAACTTGCTGCACGCAGATATATGAGGCCTGTCACGGAAATACAACACTGCCAAGTATGTGGCCTGTATTTTTTAAATGCAAAATTGTGCTGTGCTGTAAATAAGTTTAGTCACAGACAGCAAAAACAGTGGAAAACTGCTCTAAAATGCTCAAACTTGGAGCACGCAGATATATGAGGCCTTTTTTGTTTTTGGGTGATTTTAAAACAAAAAAAAGAGTGGCACAAAGCTACCACACAGAACTATGCTACTGCGGACTTAACAGACTATATTAATGTGTTTTTTGCTTTTTGGTGAATGTAAACCAAAAAAATGTGACCAAGGCTAGCACACAGAACTATACTACGCTACCTGTGGAAATACAGTTTTTCAAAAACAGATACACCAGGACTCAGCCTGACATAACAGACTGTATTAATTTTTAGGAGGCTTTTGGAAGCATTAAAAAACAAAAAAGTGGCACAAGGCTAGCACACACAACTATGCAGGGCCGGCTCCAGGTTTTTGAGGGCCCCAGGCGAAAGAGTCTCAGTGCCCCTTCCCCCCCCCCTTTAACACATACCACGATTCATGATGCACAGATGCAGCTGAGAAATATAGGTTTAGTACAATGCCAGATTTCACTTCTTACATGAGTGATAGCCATTGTAAATTCTACAATACTACAGCAGAAGGGCTTTATATAAGTCAACCCATTATATGCCAATTTTTGTGACCTACTCCCTCTTCCTTAGTTAACAATAGGCATTTTATTGTTAGCTGAACTTGCTGCAAAGAAAAAAACTCCATACATTGAATATGACAATTTTTTAATGGAAAACTTTTTAACCCCTTAATCCCATATGACGTACTATCCCGTCCAGGTGACCTGGGAATTAATTCCCAGTGACGGGATAGTACGTCATATGCGATCGGCCGCGCTCACGGGGGGAGCGCGGCCGATCGCGGCCGGGTGTCAGCTGCCTATCGCAGCTGACATCCGGCACTATGTGCCAGGAGCGGTCACGGGCCGCTCCTGGCACATTAACCCCCGGCACACCGCGATCAAAGATGATCGCGGTGTGCCGGCGGTGCAGGGAAGCATCACGCAGGGAGGGGGCTCCCTGCGGGCTTCCCTGAGACGATCGGTACACGGTGATGTACTCACCGTGTACCGAGCGTCTTCTCCCTGCAGTCCCCGGATCCAAAATGGCCGCCGGGCTGCATCCGGGTCCTGCAGGGAGCACTTCCGGGTCAGGATCAGGCTGCAGCTGCAGCTCTAATCCTGCCCGGATGTATGTCAGATCACCGATCTGACAGAGTGCTGTGCACACTGTCAGATCGGTGATCTGTGATGTCCCCCCCTGGGACAAAGTGAAAAAGTAAAAAAAAAAATTTCCACATGTGTAAAAAAAAATAAAAAAAAAAATTCCTAAATAAAGAAGAAAAAAAAAAATATTATTCCCATAAATACATTTCTTTATCTAAAATAAAAACAAAAAAACAATAAAAGTACACATATTTAGTATCGCCGCGTCCGTAACGACCCGACCTATAAAACTGGCCCACTAGTTAACCCCTTCAGTGAACACCGTAAGAAAAAAAAAAAAAACGAGCCAAAAAACAACGCTTTATTATCATAACGCTGAACAAAAAGTGGAATAACACGCGATCAAAAAGACGCATATAAATAACCATGGTACCTCTGAAAACGGCATCTTGTCCCGCAAAAAAACGAGCTGCCATATAGCATCATAACCAAAAAAATAAAAAAGTTATAGTCCTCAGAATAAAGCGATGCCAAAATAATTATTTTTTCTATAAAATAGCTTTTATCGTATAAAAGCGCAAAAACATTAAAAAAATGATATAAATGAGGTATCGCTGTAATCGTACTGACCCGAAGAATAAAACTGCTTCATCAATTTTACCAAACGCGGAACGGTATAAACGCCTCCCCCAAAAGAAATTCATGAATAGCTGGTTTTTGGTCATTCTGCCTCACAAAAAATCGGCATAAAAAGCGATCAAAAACTGTCACATGTCTGAAAATGTAACCAATAAAAACGTCAACTCGTCCCGCAAAAAACAAGACCTCAGATAACTCTGTGGACCAAAATATGGAAAAATTATAGGTCTCAAAATGTGGAGACGCAAAAACTTTTATGCTATAAAAAGCGTCTTTTAGTGTGTGACGGTTGCCAATCATAAAAATCCGATATAAAAAACGCTATAAAAGTAAATCAAACCCCCCTTCATCACCCCCTTAGTTAGGCTAGGTTCACATTGCGTTAATGGGTTAACGCTAACGGACAGCGTTGCACGGCGAACATGTCACAATTAACGCCGTGCAACGGGTCTGTTAGCACACCCATTGACAGCAATGTGATTTTCGGGTGTAGCGCATCGCTAGAGCGTGCCATTTTCGGCTCGCGCTAGCAAGGTGCCGTTCTTTTGTGGCGCGCCTCGGACGCTGCTTCCAGAGCGGGGACGTTAACACGACCACTAAACACGACACCTAAAAAGACATTGCGCTAGCGCAATCCGCTAGCGCTAAACGGATTTCCCTAATGCAATGTGAACCTAGCCTTAGGGAAAAATAATAAAATTAAAAAAAATGTATTTATTTCCATTTTCCCATTAGGGTTAGGGCTAGGGTTAGGGCTAGGGTTAGGGTTTGGATTACATTTACGGTTGGGATTAGGGTTTGGATTAGAATTAGGGGTGTGTCAGGGTTAGGTGTGTGGTTAGGGTTACAGTTGGGATTAGGGTTAGGGGTGCAATTGGATTAGGGTTTCATTTATAATTGGGGGGTTTCCACTGTTTAGGCACATCAGGGGCTCTCCAAACGCGACATGGCGTCCGATCTCAATTCCAGCCAATTCTGCATTGAAAAAGTAAAACAGTGCTCCTTCACTTCCGAGCTCTCCCGTGCGCCCAAATAGGGGTTTACCCCAACATATGGGGTATCATCGTACTCGAGACAAATTGGACAACAACTTTTTGGGTCCAAGTTCTCTTGTTATCCTTGGGAAAATAAAAATTTGGGGGGCTAAAAATCATTTTTGTGGGAAAAAAAAGGATTTTTTATTTTCACGGCTCTGCGTTTAAACTGTAGTGAAACACTTGGGGGTTCAAAGTTTTCACAACACATCTAGATAAGTTCCGTGGGAGGTCTAGTTTCCAATATGAGGTCACTTGTGGGGGGTTTGTACTGTTTGGGTACATCAGGGGCTCTGCAAATGCAACGTGACTCCTGCAGACCAATCCATCTAAGTCTGCATTCCAAATGGCGCTCCTTCCCTTCCGAGCTCTGCCATGCGCCCAAACAGTGGTTCCCCCCCACATATGGGGTATCAGCGTACTCAGGACAAATTGGACAAGAACTTTAGGGGTCCAATTTATTCTGTTACCCTTGTAAAAATACAAAGCTGGGGGCTAAAAAATCATTTTTGTGAAAAAAAAAAAAATTTTTATTTTCACGGCTCTGCGTTATAAACTGTAGTGAAACACTTAGGGGTTCAAAGTTCTCACAACACATCTAGATAAGTTCCTTGGGAGGTCTAGTTTCTAATATGGGGTCACTTGTGGGGGGTTTGTACTGTTTGGGTACATCAGGGGCTCTGCAAATGCAACGTGACTCCTGCAGACCAATCCATCTAAGTCTGCATTCCAAAAGGCGCTCCTTCCCTTCCGAGCTCTGCCATGCGCCCAAACAGTGGTTCCCCCCCACATATTGGGTATCAGCGTACTCAGGACAAATTTGACAACAACTTTTGGGGTCCAATTTATTCTGTTACCCTTGTGAAAATACAAAACTGGGGGCTAAAAAATAATTTTTGCGAAAAAAAAAAAAATTATTTTAACGGCTCTGCGTTATAAACTGTAGTGAAACACTTGGAGGTTCAAAGCTCTCAAAACACATCTAGATAAGTTCCTTAGGGGGTCTAGTTTCCAAAATGGTGTCATTGTGGGGGGTTTTAATGTTTAGGCACATCAGGGGCTCTCCAAACCAACATGGCGTCCCATCTTAATTCCAGTCAATTTTGCATTGAAAAGTCAAATGGCGCTCCTTTCCTTCCGAGCTCTGCCATGCGCCCAAACAGTGGTTTACCCCCACATATGGGGTATCGTCGCACTCAGGACAAATTGCACAACAACTTTTGTGGTCTAATTTCTTCTCTTACCCTTGGGAAAATAAAAAATTGGTGGCGAAAAGATCATTTTTGTGAAAAAATATGATTTTTTATTTTTACGGCTCTGCATTATAAACTTCTGTGAAGCAATTGGTGGGTCAAAGTGGTCACCACACATCTAGATAAGTTCCTTAGGGTGTCTACTTTCCAAAATGGTGTCACTTGTGGGGAGTTTCAATGTTTAGGCACATGAGGGGCTCTCCAAACGCAACATGGCGTCCCATCTCAATTCCTGTCAATTTTGCATTGAAAAGTCAAATGGCGCTCCTTTCCTTCCGAGCTCTGCCATGCGCCCAAACAGTGGTTTACTGTTTACCCCACATATGGGGTATCAGCGTACTCAGTACCGATTGTGCAACAACATTTGGCATCCATTTTATCCTGTTACCCTTGGTAAAATGAAACAAATTGGAGCTGAAATAAATTTTGTGTGAAAAAAAGTTAAATATTCATTTTTATTTAAACATTCCAAAAATTCCTGTGAAACCCCTGAAGTGTTAATAAACTTCTTGAATGTGGTTTTGAGCACCTTGAGGGGTGCAGTTTTTAGAATGGTGTCACACTTGGGTATTTTCTATCATATAGACCCCTCAAAATGACTTCAAATGAGATGTGGTCCCTAAAAAAAATGGTGTTGTAAAAATGAGAAATTGCTGGTCAACTTTTAACCCTTATAACTCCCTAACAAAAAAAAAATTTGGTTCCAAAATTGTGCTGATGTAAAGTAGACATGTGGGAAATGTTACTTATTAAGTATTTTGCGTGACATATCTCTGTGATTTAAGGGCATAAAAATTTAAATTTGGAAAATTGCGAAATTTTCTAAATTTTCGCCAAATTTCTGTTTTTTTCACAAATAAACGCAAGTTATATCGAATAAATGTTACCACTAAAATGAAGTACAATATGTCACGGGAAAACAATGTCAGAATCGCCAAGATCCGTTGAAGCGTTCCAGAGTTATAACCTCATAAAGGGACAGTGGTCAGAATTGTAAAAATTGTCCCGGTCATTAACGTGCAAACCACCCTCGGGGCTTAGGGGGTTAACCCCTTACCCCCAAGGGTGGTTTGCATGTTAATATCCAGCACAATTTTTACAATCCTGACCACTGTCCCTTTATGAGGTTATAACTCTGGAACACTTCAACGGATCCCAGTGACTCTGACATTGTTTTCTCGTGACATATTTTACTTCATGTTAATTGTAAGATTGCCTTGACATTACTTGAGTTAATTTGTGAAAAAAATGGAAATTTGGCAAAAATTTAGAAAATTTCGTAATTTTTCAACTTTGAATTATCATGCTCTTAAATCACAGAGATACAGTATGTCACATAAAATACTTAATAAGTAACATTTCCCACATGTCTACTTTACATCAGCACAATTTTGGAACCAACATTTTTGTTAGGGAGTTATAAGGGTTAAAAGTTGAGCAGCAATTTCTCATTTGTACAACACCATTATTTTTTAGGGACCACATCACATTTGAAGTCACTTTGAGGGGTCTATATGATAGAAAATAGCCAAGTGTGAAACCATTCTAAAAACTGCACCTCTCAAGGTGCTCAAAAACCACATTCAAGAAGTTTATTAACCCTTCAGGTGTTTCACAGGAATTTTTGGAATGTTTTAAAAAAAACTAACATTTAACTTTTTTTCACAAGAAATGTACTTCTGATCCAATTTGTTTTATTTTACCAAGGGTAACAGGAGAAATTGGACCCCAAAAGTTGCTGTACAATTAGTCCTGAGTACGCTGATACTGTACATGTGGGGGTAAACCACTGTTTGGTCGCATGGCAGAGCTCAGAAGGGAAGGAGTGCAATTTGACTTTTCAATTTAAAATTAGCTGGAATTGAGATAGGACGCCATGTCCTATCTCAATCTAAACAGTGGAAACACCCCAAAAGGGACCCCATTTTGGAAAGTAGACCCCCTAAGGAAATTATCTAGATGTGTGGTGAGCACTTTGAACCCCCAAGTGCTTCACCAAAGTTTATAATGTAGAGTCGTGAAAATTAAAAAAATCTTTTTTTGCTCAAAAATGATTTTTAGCCCCCAATTTTGTATTTTCCCAAGGGTATCTGGAGAAATTGGACCCAAAAAGTTCTTGTGCAATTTGTTCTGAGTACGCTGATACCCCATATATAGGAGAAAACTACTGTTTGGGTGCATGGCAGAGCTCGGAAGGTAAGAAGTGGTGTTTTGGAATGCAGACTTTGATGGAATGGTCTGCGAGTGTCACATTGCGTTTGCAGATCCCCTGATGTATCTAAACAGTAGAATCCCTCCACAAGTGACCCCATTTTGGAAACCAGACCCCCAAGTGTTTCACTAAAGTTTATAACGCAGAGCCATGAAAATAAAAAAATCTTTTTTTTCCACAAAAATGATTTTTTAGCCCCCAGTGTTGTATTTTCACATGGGTAACAAGAGAAATTGGACCCCAAATGTTATTGTACAATTTTTCCTGAGTATGCTAAAACCCCAAATTTGGGAATAAAACACTGTTTTGGCGCATGGCAGAGCTCGGAAGGGAAGGAGCACTGTTTTACTTTTTCAACGTAGAATTGTATGGATTGAGATTGGACGTCATGTTGTGTTTGCAAAGCCCCTGGTGTGCCTAAACAATGAAAACCCCCCAAACGTGACCCCATTTTGGAAAGTAAACCCCCTAAAGAACTTATCTAGATGTGTGGTGAACACTTTGAACCCCCAAGTGCTTCACCAAAGCTTCTAATGTAGAGCCGTGAAAATTAAAAAATATTTTTGCTCAAAAATGATCTTTTAGCCCCCAATTTTGCATTTTCCCAAGGGTATCTGGAGAAATTGGACCCCAAACGTTGTTGTGCAATTTGTCGTGAGTACGCTGATACCCAAAATTTGGAAGAAAACTACTGTTTGGGTGCATGACAGAGCTCGGAAGGCAAGAAGTGGTGTTTTGGAATGCAGACTTTGATGGAAAGGTTTGGGGGTATCACTTTGCTTTTGCAGAGCCCCTGATGAACCTAAACAGTAAAAAAAAACCCACAAGTGTCCCCATTTTGGAAACTAGACCCCCGAAGGAACTTATCTAGATGTGTGAGCACTTTGAACCCGCAAATGTTTCACTAAAGTTTATAACGCAGAGCCATGTAAATAAAAAATCTTTTTTTTCCTCAAAAATGATTTTTTATTAGCCCTCGGTTTTGTATTTTCCCAAGGGTAACAGGAGAAATTGGACCCCAAAAGTTGTTGTCCAATTTGTCGTGAGTCCACTGATACCCCATATGTGGGAGAAAATTACTGTTTGGGCGCATGACACAGCTAGAAAGAGAAGAAGTGGCGTTTTTGAATGCAGACTTTGATGGAATGGTCTGCTGGAATCACGTTGCATTTGCAGAGCCCCTAATGTATCTAAACAGTAGAAACCCCCCACAAGTGACCCCATTTTGGAAACCAAACCCCCCAAGGAACTTATCTAGATGTGTAGTGACAACTTTGAACCTTAAAGTTTCACTAAAGTTTATAACGCAGAGACGTGAAAATAAAAAATCTTTTTTTTCCACAAAAATGATTTTTTTAGCCCCCAATGTTGTCTTTTCACATGGGTAACAGGAGAAATTGGACCCCAAAGGTTATTGTCCAATATGTCCTGATTATACTGATACCCCATATGTGGGAGTAAACCACTGTTTGGGCGCACGGTAGAGCTCGGAAGGGAAGGAGCACTGTTTTACTTTTTCAACGCAGAATTGTATGGATTGAGATCGGACGTCATGTTGCGTTTGCAAAGCCCCTGGTGTGCCTAAACAGTGTAAACCTCCCAATTCTAACTCTAACCTCAACAGACCCCTAAGCCTAAACCCAACCCTAACCACACCACTAAGCCCAACACACCTCTAATCCCAACACACGCCTAACCCTAATACCAACCCTAACCACACCCCTAACCAAAACACACCCCTAACTCTAATCCCAACCCACCCTTAACCCTAACAAGCTCTTAACCCTAAACCCAACCTTACTACACCCCTAACCCAACCCTAAATGTAATCCAAACCCTAACCCCAACACTAGCCCCAACTCTAACTTTTGCCCCAATCCTAACCCCAACTTTAGCTCCAACCATAACTTTAGCCTCAACTCTAACCATAACTTTAGCCCCAACGCTAACCCTAACTTTAGCCCCAAACCTAACTTTAGCCCCAACCCAAACCCTAACTTTAGCCCCAACCGTAACCCTAATGAGAAAATGGAAATAAATACATTTTTTTATTTTATTATTTTTCCTTAAGTAAGGCGGTGATAATGGCGGTCTGATTTACTATTTATATCCGGTTTTTATGTTTGGCAGCTGTCACACACTAAAAGACACTTTTTATTGAAAAAAATATTTTTTGCGTTACCACATTCTGAGAGCTATAATTTTTCCATATTTTGGTCCACAGAGTCATGTGAGGTCTCGATTTCTGCGGGACGAGTTGATGTTTTTATTAGTATCATTTTTGGGCACATGACATTTTTTGATTGCTTTTTATTCCAATTTTTGTTAGGCAGAAAGAACAAAAACTAGCAATTTGTGAATTTCTTTTGGGGGGGGGCATTCATACCATTCCGCGTTTGGTAAAACTGATAAAGCAGTTTTATTCTTCGGGTTAGTATGATTACAGCAATACCACAGTTATATCTTTTTTATGGTTTGGTGCTTTCATACAATAAAAACTATTTTATATAAAAAATAATTCTTTTTGCATCGCTTTATTCTGAGGGCTATAACTTTTTTATTTTTTCACTGATGACGCTGTATGGCAGCTCGTTTTTTGCAGGAAAAGATTACATTTTCGATGGTACAATGTTTATTTATATCCGTCTTACTGATCGTGTGTTATTCCACTTTTTGTTCGGCCGTGTGATGATAAAGCATTGTTTTTTTTCTACGGTGTTCACTGAAGAGGTTCACTAGTGGGACAGTTTTATAGGTCGGGTCGTTACAGACGTGGCAATACTAAATATGTGTACTTTTATTGTTTTTTTTATTAACATAAAGAAATGTATTTATTGGAACAATACATTTTTTTAATTATGTATTTAGGATTTTTTTTTTACACAAGTAAATATTTTTTTTTTACATTTTTACTTTGTCCCGGGGGGGACATCATTATATATTGTCAGATCACTGATCTGACAATTTGCAGTGCACTGTGTCAGATCAGTGATCTGACAGGCACTGCAGGAGGCTTGCTGGTGCCTGCTCTGAGCAGGTGCTTGCAAGCCACCTCCCTGCAGGACTCAGAAGGAACCCCGTGGCTATTTTGGATCCGGGGTCTGCAGGGAGGAGGACAGAGGAGACCCTCACAGCAATGCGATCACATTGCGTTGCTCCAAGGGTCTCAGGGAAGCATGCAGGGAGCCCCCTCCCTGCGCGATGCTTCCCTATGCTGCTGGAATGCTGCGATCATGTTTGATTGCAGTGTTCTGGGGGTTAATGTGCCACAGAGTCCCGGATGTCAGCTGTGATAGTCAGATTTTCCTAAAATCTTTTTCACTAAGGCAGTGGCAGATTGTCACGAAACGCGTTGGCACAATAAAGCTTTCAAGAACATTTCCATCTTGTGTGGTCAGCGAGGATACATTGAGAAACCCAGTCTTCTCCTTCCTTCTTTGTCACAAAAGTAGTCACAGAAGCAGGATTGTTGTGCTGATTATGGCATCATCGCCACTCACTGCCTCTGTGGTAAATCTTGGAGAACTGTGCAAATGTCAGACATCCATGCCCACTCTTCAATTCTAATGTGTGTAGACTGACCAGAATACCGCTGGGTGTGTTGAAGCTGGTCTTCAACAACTTGCCAGCTGTATCTCACTGCAACTCACGTGCCATACCTTCACAAGATGCTCTGGTAAATCTTGATTAAGTTTTCAGACACGGCCAAACCATTAATATGAGAAATTGGGCCAAGCATGGTACATGTGTGAGCTTGCCAAGCTTCACAGCAGTTACCAGGTTACAGGCATTATCATACATGACCATGCCTTGCTGTAGGTTCAAGCGCTAGAGCCACAGATCCTTCTGGTCTGTTATTCCTTTCTTTAACTCCACAGTGTTGTGCAGTTTATCCCCTAGAAAAATTAACTTCAGGTGAGCTTGTTGTGTCTTTTCTGAGGCAGTGCTGCAGAGATTCGAGCTTCGGGCTTATGTGGATGACATGCTCTGAGATAACAAATCAGAGATGAAAGATGGGGAGAAGTAAGATGGGTGCAGGAACTGGTGTATAAGGTGGAGGAAACACTGATAGAGGTAGGGCCAGCAATCCATCGTGTCGGAAGCACATGTGCCGAGCAAAGGTGGGACTCGGCCCCAGCCTCCACAAGTTTTACCCTGTCTGCTATCAGGGAAATGTAGTGTCCCTGGCTAGGGTTGAGCGAAACGGATTGGACAAATTAAAAAATCGCCGACTTTTGGCAAAGCCAGGTTTCGTTAAAACCGACCCAATCCTAGTGTGGGATCGGCCATGAGGTCGGCGATCAGCGCACCAAAGTCGCGTTTTGTATGATGTTTTCAGCGCCATTTTTCATCCAATGAAGGAGGATGCAGAGTGTGGGCAGCATGATGACATAGGTCTCAGTCCCCACCATCTTTAAGAAGGGCAAGACAGTGATTGGCTTGCTTTCTGCGGCATCACAGGGGCTTTAATAGGGCGTGCACGCCGACCGCCATCTTACTTCTGCCGATCTTAGCATAGGGAGAGGTTGCTGCAGCTGCATCAGAAGAAGGGATATTGTTAGGGAGGGAAGATTAAGCCCCAAAACTGCTTCTGCTGTAGCGATTTCCACTGTCCAACACCACCTTTTCTTTGCAGGGACAGTGCCGTTTATATTTTTGTGCATCAGCGCTGTAGCTTATTAGGCTGCCTTATAAGGCTCCCTGATAGCTGCATTGCTGTTTGTACACCGCTGTGCAAACCATCTGCTTTTTTAAAAGCAAAAATCCTGTTGCTCCTTTCTGCACAGTTCTCTTGTTTATTTGTCCACACTTTTGTGTGCAGCAGTCCATTTTATTGCTGACATACTTGTCCCGAGATCATTGCAGGGAGATTGAAATTGTACTACAGTCCTTGTATTTTTTAATATATCTGCCAGCCACATTGTGCCACTTACATTGTGCAGTGTAATACACTACGCCTGAGTTTTGGTGCAGTCTCCCCCCAAAAAAAGGGAGATTTAAATTGGCACTAAGTGGATCTACATCAGTTTATGTTAGTTTGTCTTATATCTTCCAGCCACGTTCTGCCACTTACATTGCGTAGTGTAATACACTACGCCTGAGTTTTGTTGCAGTCTCCCCCCCAAAAAAGGGAGATTTAAATTTGCACTAAGTGGATCTACATAAGTTCTGTTAGTTTGTCATATATCTTCCAGCCATTTTCTGCCACTTACATTGTGTAGTGTAATACACTGGGCCTGAGTTTTGTTGCAGTCTCCCCCCGAAAAAAGGGAGATTTAAATTGGCACTAAGTGGATCTACGTCAGTTCTGTTAGTTTGTCGTACATCTTCCAGCCACGTTCTGCCACTTACATTGTGTCGTGTAATACACTGGGCCTGAGTTTTTTTGCAGTCTCCCCCCCAAAAAAGGGAGATTTAAATTCTCAACACGTTTATATACAAGTTCTACCTTGTTTCACAGTACCATATAACGGTTGTTATTTTGGTTAGATTTTTCCAAAAATTAGGAAGTCTGGAGGAAGTGGCCGTGGGTGGTCATTGCCAGCTGGTACTGATAGTAGTGGTGGTAGTGGAGCATCTGTTGGTAGTGGGCAAAGCAAAATAGCACCAAAGGCTCGAGGTGTTGAGCCAGCATCATCGTCTGGCTACACAAGGCCTCAAAGGCTCACTTATCTGGGAGTAGGAAAACAGCTTTTAAAGCCGGAGCAGCAGGAAAATGTTTTGGATTTCCTTGCTGACTCAGCCTCTAGCTCTTTTGCCTCCTCTTCAGAAAGTTCCAAATATAAAAGCAGCGAGTCATCAGTGGATGCTCCCGGTCAGGAACAAGTCGCTTCCTTGTGTCCTTCACCCAAACCAAAAGCGAAGGATGTGGCAGGCGACACTACAGTTTACTCCATGGAGCTCTTTACACATACCGTGCCTGGGTTAGAGAGGGAAATTGTTAAAAGCCCATTACAAGATGAATCGGACATGGAGTGTACAGATGCACAGCCACAACTAGATTATTATGCTGTTCCATTGACTCAGATCACTACATTGCCCTCGCAGTGTACTGAGCCAGAATCTGACCCTGATGAGACTATGGTGCCCCGTCTTGAACGCTATAGCACCTTACATGGTGACACAGAGGAAGGTGCACATGAAATTGAAGAGGAGGTGATAGATGACCCAGTTGTTGACCCAGATTGGCAGCCATTGGGAGAAGAGGGTGCCGCTGCCAGTAGCTCAGAAGTAGAGGAGGATGATCCGCAGCAGCCATCTACATCTGAACAGCTTTCATCTGGCAGGCCCGTATCTGGCCAAAAACGTTTGTCAAAACCAAAAACAGTTTTAGGAGAGCGTGGCCATCCGGTTAAAGTAGCACAGCGTGCAATGCCAGAAAAGGTATTCCATACTAGGAAGAGTGCAGTGTGGGAATTTTTTAACCAAGATCTGAATGACATTTAGCAGAGGGAAGAATCTCCAAAATTTAAATACAACGTGCATGCTTAGACATTTAACCAGCACTTGCAAGCCTTAATTAACTAACAAACGTCCCGTACCGTTGGTGCACATGCTCAGAATGAAGGTAGTCAGCAACGCTACATTGCTTTCCTCACTGTAAGCCCACCGGTTAGGACAACACCAGCAGCAAATGTGGAGGTATCGTCACAAGGCCAAAGCAGTCAGGGAATCACAAGGTTCTTGGCAGGAAACACTGTATGTAGGCCAACATCAAGAATACCATCACCAACCCTCTCTCAATCTGTCATGTCCACCACCACCCACGCTAGTTCCACCATATGCAGCTCTCCAGTCCAGCTCACCCTAACAAAAGAGACTCTCGTTAGGAAAAGAAAGTACTCTGTTGTGAATTCTGTGGTCAAGCTCCCTCCTGTGGTCATGAGTGGTACTTCGGCTGGTTCTGTCTATGAGCTTCCTCTGGTGGATGTGAGTGGGGCTGCGGCTTCTGAGTTTCCTTCCTCAGGTGACGAGGTTAAGTCGTTAGGTGCTGCTCTATTTAACTCCACCTAGTTCTTTTTTCCTGGCCTCCAGTCAATGTTCCAGTATTGGTCTTGCTTTCTCCTGGATCGTTCTTGTGGCCTGTCTGCCCTGCATAAGCTAAGTTCTGCTTGTGTTACTTTTGTTTGCTATTTTTTCTGTCCAGCTTGCTATATTGGTTTTTCTTGCTTGCTGGAAGATCTGAGACGCAGAGGGAGTACCTCCGTACCGTTAGTCGGTGCGGAGGGTCTTTTTGCCCCCTCTGCGTGGTTGTTTGTAGGTTTTTGTGCTGACTGCAAAGCTATCTTTCCTATCCTCGGTCTATTCAGTAAGTCGGGCCTCACTTTGCTAAAATCTATTTCATCCCTGTGTTTGTATTTTCATCTTAACTCACAGTCATTATATGTGGGGGGGCTGCCTTTTCCTTTGGGGAATTTCTCTGAGGCAAGGTAGGCTTATTTTTCTATCTTTAGGGCTAGCTAGTTTCTCAGGCTGTGCCCGAGGCGTCTAGGTCTGGTCAGGAACGCTCCACGGCTACCTTTAGTGTGGTATGATAGGATTAGGAATTGCGGTCAGCAGAGTTCCCACGTCTCAGAGCTCGTCCTATGTGATTAGCAACTATCAGGTCGTTTTCTGTGCTCGTAACCACCAGGTTCATTGTGGTTCTGAATCACCTGTTCATAACAGTACTCATCCTGTCATCTGCGTACACAGGGTTTGAATGCCTGCATTGCTAGACTAATCTTGTTAGAGATGATGCCTATGGTTTGGTTGAAAGTGAAGCTTTCAAAGCCCTTATGGCCTATGCAGTACCATGCTATGACTTACCCAGTCGACAATTCTTTGCGAGAAAAGCCATCCCAGCCCTCCACCAGCATGTCAAAGACCGCATTGTCCATGCACTGAGGCAATCAGTCAGTAGAAAGGTGCACCTCACAACAGATGCATGGACCAGGGACGTTACGTGTCCATCACGGCGCACTGGGTTAATGTGGTGGATGCAGGGTTCAGAGGGGACAGCCATAGTGGGACAGATCTTCCTAGCCCACGTTCTAGGAAACAGTTGGCTGTAGGCGTTTGCCACCCCTCCTCCTCCTCCTCCAGAAGCAAAAGCTGGTCCACAGAGCGCAGTCGCATGACCACTCCATCTGCAGCTGCCAGTGTTGGAAACGAGGTGTCCCATTATGGAACAGCTAGTGGTAAGCGTCAGCAGGCTGTGTTACAAATGAAGTGTTTGGGCGACAGACACACCGCGGAAGTACTGGCTGAGTACCTGCAGCAAGAAACTCAGTCATGGCTGGGCAGTGTACATCAGGGGTGTCAAACTACATTCCTCGAGGGCTGCAAACTGGTCATGTTTTCAGGATTTCCTTGCATTGCACAAGTGATAATTTAATCACCTGCAGAGAATGATTCCAGCACCTTGTGTGTCATGATCCCAATGGCAGGGGATCACTAAAGGACAAGCACAGATACAAACAAGCTCTAGGGCGATGGAACCTGAGCTGACCGCGACCCTGAACCTAACACACAAATAAAAGTAGCCGGGGAACGTGCCTACGATGATCCTAGACGTCTCGCTCCAGCCGAAGATCTAACTTCCCCTATTAGAAGAAACACAGACCTCTCTTGCCTCCAGAGAAATACCCCACAGAAATAGCAGCCCCCCACATATAATGACGGTGAAATGAGAGGAAAGCACATACGCAGTATGAAAACAGTTTCAGCAAAATGAGGCCCGCTAAAGCTAGATAGCAGAGGATACAAAAGTGAACTGCGCGGTCAGCGAAAAACCCTTCAAAAAACCATCCTGAAATTACTTGAACTCATGTGCCAACTCATGGTACATGAGGAGCAATTTCAGCCCACTAGAGCAACCAGCAGCAAAGAATCACATATCTGCAGGCTGGACTAAAAAACCAAATAAAGCAAAACACCAAAACAGGAAAATCCAAACTTAGCTTGACCAGAAGGTTCTAGGAGCAGGGAGCAGAGGTAACAAGACACACTGGATACATTGATAACCGGCGAGGAAATGCCAGCAAAGCCAGGTTAAATAGGAAACTCCCATATCCTGATGGAACAGGTGGAACCCAGAGACCCAGGAAAGACAAGTCACCCAGTACCATCAGTAACCACCAGAGGGAGCCCAAAAACAGAACTCACAACACTTGTGCAATGCTAAGGAAATCTTAACCCTCCGTCACATACAACTGATCTGACAGGCACTTCTCTTTTACTTTCATTTCTCCTTCCTCACCAGATTGTGAGGAAACCCCCTCCCTCCAGGTAGTCTCCTGTCTCTTGAAGGTCTGTGAAACCTGATATCACAGTTGGATTTCAGAGCTTCAGGGGAGAGGATATAGCTGCACAGATCTCTCAGGCTCATTGTATGTGAATACGTCACATTCAGTAAGGTTGGTATTTTATGTTTTTATTCATCACAATAGTTTATTTAGCTTGTTTTATGAATGTATAGCACAAAATGTGAGGATATTTCATAGAAATAAGGGAGATTTTATAAAAGAAAGTGTGCTGCTCAGGCATATACAGTAGTTCCCTAACATATTCCTTCTCTTGCTTCAGATTATCTGCTGAAATGGAGAGGAAAATGTACAATTTATCCAAACAACTTGATGTTGAGGAAGTAACAAACATGCTGTTAGATGATAGAGACCTCACACTGAATGAGGATTTAGGAGAGGAAAGTGAGATTGATTCTCATGATGAGGTGGAAGAATGTGTCCTGGATTCTGAAACAGAGCAAGATGGTGACAGTGGTGAGGATGAAGAAGTTGGATCATATTATATTGGAAAAGATAAAAATACTAAATGGAACAAGAAGCCATTCCAGAAAAAACGTAGGGAACCTTTAAACATTATTACTCACCTTCCTGCAGTAATAGGAACTGCACGTAATGCAAAAACTGCATGGTTTGAGGCCCTCGAGGAATGCAGTTTGACACCCCTGGTGTACATCTTGAGTCAGGCAAGGTAGACATTGATAACGGAAGGAATTTCATGGCTGCCATAGCCCATTCAGAACTGAAACACATTCCTTGCCTGGCTCACACCTTGAACCTGGTGGTGCAGTGCTTCCTGAAAAATTATCTGGAGTTACCAGCCCTGCTCCTGAAGTTGCAAAGACTTTGCTCGCACATCCGCCGGTCGCCCGTACACTCCAGCCATATGCTGAACTATCAGCGATCGCTGAATCTTCCCCAGCACCGCCTAATCGATGTTGCAACAAGGTGGAACTCCACACTGCACATGCTTCAGAGGCTGTGCGAACAGAGGCATGCTGTCATTTATTTGTGGGAGGATACACATACATGGGCAGGCAGTTGGATGGCAGACATGGAGTTGTCTGGTGTGCAGTGGTCAAAGCAACAAGACCTCTGTCAAGTCCTTCAGTGTTTTGAGGAATGCACATGGCTGGTAAGTGCTGGTGACGCCATCTAAAGCATGAGCATCCCACTAATGCGTCTGCTGATGCAAAGTTTGACGCACATTAAGGAGCAGGCGTCTGCAGCCGAGGAGGAGGGAAGCCTTGATGACAGTCAGCCAATGTCTGCTCAGGGAACTCTCCTGGACGAGGTGGCGGATGAAGAGGAGGAGGAGGATGATGGGGATGAATATTTATGGGAGGATGATGCTTCTCAGGGGGCAATAGAAACTGGTGGCGTTGCAAGGTCAGGTACAGGGTTTTTGCAGGCAACAAGTGATGTTGATTTGCAAGAAAGTGCTCCTCAACCCAGCACAAGCAGTGAATTGACACCTGGAACATTGGCCCACATGGCTGAGTATGCCTTGCGTATCCTAAAAAGGGACCCCCGCATTATCAAAATGATGACCGATGACGATTACTGGTTAGCCTGCCTTCTGGATCCACAATACAAAGGAAAATTACAAAATATCATGCCACATGAGAACCTTGAGCAAATATTGGCTACCAAACAAGCAACTCTTGTGGACTGTTTGGTTAAGGCATTCCCAGCACACAGTTGCGGTGATGATTCTCACAGGAGCTGTAGGGGGCCACATGGCAGAGGTGTTAGAGGTGCACAAATCCGAAGTGGCATTGGACAGAGGGGATTTATGACCAGGTTGTGGAGTGATTTCGCAATGACCGCAGACACAACAGGTACTGCTGCATCGATTCAAATTGACAGGAGACAGCATTTGTCCAGTATGGTTACCAACTATTTTTCCTCCCTTATCGATGTTCTCCCTCACAGGTCATTCCCCTTTGATTACTGGGCATCTAAAATGGACACCTGGCCTGAATTGGCAGAATATGCATTACAGGAGCTCGCTTGCCCAGCTGCTAGTGTGCTATCAGAAAGAGTCTTCAGTGCTGCTGGTTCAATACTGACCCAAAAAAGGACACATCTGGCTACCCAAAATGTTGATGATCTAACCTTCATTAAAATGAACCAATCATGGATTTCTAATTATTTTGCCCCACCTTCCCCTGCTGACACGTAGCTTGCCTGAAAAATGTCTTGCTTTTGGCCTTCTCTTACTGACTGCTCCAATTCCTCCATTTGCAGCTGCTGAATGTCCACCATAGGCCATTTTTATACCTTCCTAAATGGGCTGAATCCCCCCACAGGGCCGTGGTCACCACTTGGCGCAAGCACCCGTGTGAGTGCCGTTTGCCTGGACAGATGGGTGTGCCCATTCTTGGGCGACGGCACAGGGTCCCTCATAGTACAATGAAGTGTCTCTGATGGTGGTGGTGCACAACCAATGTCAGACACACCGTCGTAATATGAGGGGCCCTGTGCCAGTTCCGCCGCCCACGAGAGAGTGTTCCCCCCCAACTCGAACAGTGCTCTACCACTTGCAAAACTTACCTCTCCCTGCTCCTCCGCTGTGTAGTCTGTGCTGTTAAATCCTTCAATAGCACTGCCAATACAAATTTGTTGAAATGATAGATGATAGTAAAAATATACAGGGGCCCTGGCCTCCATTTAGACCAGTTAATACTTTGCGCCAACTACCACTGTCTGCTACTTAGCAGAGGAGCCCACCCCTCTACCTAGCTATGCCACCAGTTTATTTATGAACAATTTTTTGGCAGACATTTAGCTCACTTTATTATTTTGGCCTACCAACTGTGTCAGCCACTTATTACAGTTGTCCTCCACTGAACAAAGCAATGCCCCCTGTGTACTCCTGTTACCAATTTTGAACTCCATTTAGCCTACTTACTTATTTGGGCTTAGTAACTGTGTCAGCCACTTATTACAGTTGTCCTCCACTGAACAAAGCAATGCCGCCTGTGTACTCCTGTTACCAATTTTGAACTGCATTTAGCCTACTTTTTTTATTTTAGGCCTACTAAGTCTGTCTGAGCCACTTATTACAGTTGTCCTCCACTGAACAAAGCAATGCCACCTGTGTACTCCTATTACCAATTTTGAACTGCATTTAGCCTACTTTTTTATTTTAGGCCTACTAAGTCTGTCTGAGCCACTTATTACAGTAGTCCTCCACTGCACAAAGCAATGCCGCCTGTGTACTCCTCTTACCAATTTTCAACTGCATTTAGCCTACTTACTTATTTGGGCCTAGTAACTGCGTCAGCCTCTCATTACAGTTGTCCTCCTCCGCTGACCAATGCTTTGCCACCTGTGTACACTTGTTATCAATTTTGAACTGCATTTAGCCTACTTACTTATTTGGGCCTAGTAACTGTGTCAGCCTCTCATTACAGTTGTCCTCCTCCGCTGACCAATGCTTTGCCACCTGTGTACACTTGTTATCAATTTTGAACTGCATTTAGCCTACTTACTTATTTGGGCCTAGTAACTGTGTCAGCCTCTCATTACAGTTGTCCTCCTCCGCTGAACAAAGCTGTGACGCCTGTGTACTCCTGTTAGCAATTTTGAACTCCATATAGCCTACTCACTTATTTGGGCCTAGTAACTGTGTCAGCCTCTCATTACAGTTGTCCTCCGGTGACCAAAGCTATGCCGCCTGTGTATTCCTGTTAACAATTTTGAACTGCATTTAGCCTACTTACCTATTTGGGCCTAGTAACTGTGTCAGCCTCTCATTACAGTTGTCCTCCGCTGACCAAAGCTATGCCGCCTGTGTATTCCTGTTACCAATTTTGAACTGCATTTAGCCTACTTACCTATTTGGGCCTAGTAACTGTGTCAGCCTCTCATTACAGTTGTCCTCCTCCGCTGAACAAAGCTATGCCGCCTGTGTACTCCTGTTACCAATTTTGAACTGCATTTAGCCTACTTTTTAATTTTAGGCCTACTAAGTCTGTCTGAGCCACTTATTACAGTTGTCCTCCACTATACAAAGCAATGCCACCTGTGTACTCCTCCTACCAATTTTGAACTGCAATTAGCCTACTTACTTACGTGGTTCTAGTAACTGTGTCAGCCTCTCATTACAGTTGTCCTCCTCCGCTGACCAAAGCTATGCCGCCTGTGTACTCCTGTTACCAATTTTTTAACTGCATTTAGCCTATTTACTTTTTTGGGCCTAGTAACTATGTCAGCCTCTCATTACAGTTGTCCTCCTCTGACCAAAGCTATGCCGCCTGTGTACTCCTGTTAGCAATTTTGAACTGCATTTAGCCTACTTACCGTATATACTCGAGTATAAGCCGAGATTTTCAGCCCAAATTTTTGGGCTGAAAGTGCCCCCCTCGGCTTATACTCGAGTCACGGTAGTGGTGGGGTCGGCGGGTGAGGGGGAGAGGGCGCTGAGGTATACTTACCTAGTCCCAGCGATCCTCGCGCTGTCCCTGCCTTCCTCCCCGTCTTCTGTGCTGCAGCGTCTTCCCCTCTTCAGCGGTCACGTGGGACCGCTCATTAGAGATATGAATAAGCGGCTCCACCTCCCATAGGGGCGGAGCCGCCTATTCATTTCTCTAATCAGCGGTGCCGGTGACCGCTGACAGGAAGATGCTGCAGCACAGAAGACGGGGAGGAAGGCAGGGACAGCGCGAGGATCGCTGGGACTAGGTAAGTATGTTATATTCACCTGTCCGCGTTCCAGCCGCCGGGCGTCGCTCCATCTTCCCGGCGCCTCCATCTTCCCGGCGTCTGCGCTCTGACTGTTCAGGCAGAGGGCGCGATGACGCATATAGTGTGCGCGGCGCCCTCTGCCTGATCAGTCAGAGCAGAGACGCCGGGAGGATGGAGGCGCCGGGACCGGACGCTGGGAGCTGCAATCAAGGGAGGTGAGTATGTGGGTTTTTTTTTTTATTGCAGCAGCAGCAGCGGCAGTACAGATTTATGTGCAGCATCTATGGGGGCAGTATGAACGGCACACAGCACTATATGGGGGCAGTATGAACGGCACACAGCACTATATGGGGGCAGTATGAACGGCACACAGCACTATATGGGGGCAGTATGAACGGCACACAGCACTATATGGGGGCAGTATGAACGGCACACAGCACTATATGGGGGCAGTATGAACGGCACACAGCACTATATGGGGGCAGTATGAACGGCACACAGCACTATATGGGGGCAGTATGAACGGCACACAGCACTATATGGGGGCAGTATGAACGGCACACAGCACTATATGGGGGCAGTATGAGCGGCACACAGCACTATATGGGGGCAGTATGAACGGCACACAGCACTATATGGGGGCAGTATGAGCGGCACACAGCACTATATGGGGGCAGTATGAACGGCACACAGCACTATATGGGGGCAGTATGAACGGCACACAGCACTATATGGGGGCAGTATGAACGGCACACAGCACTATATGGGGGCAGTATGAACGGCACACAGCACTATATGGGGGCAGTATGAACGGCACACAGCACTATATGGGGCATCTGTGCAGCATCTATGGGGGCAGTATGAGCGGCACACAGCACTATATGGGGGCAGTATGAACGGCACACAGCACTATATGGGAGCAGTATGAATGGCACACAGCACTATATGGGGGCAGTATGAACGGCACACAGCACTATATGAGGCATCTGTGCAGCATCTATGGGGGCAGTATGAGCGGCACACAGCACTATATGGGGGCAGTATGAACGGCACACAGCACTATATGGGAGCAGTATGAATGGCACACAGCACTATATGGGGGCAGTATGAACGGCACACAGCACTATATGGGGGCAGTATGAACGGCACACAGCACTATATGGGGGCAGTATGAACGGCACACAGCACTATATGAGGCATCTGTGCAGCATCTATGGGGGCAGTATGAGCGGCACACAGCACTATATGGGGGCAGTATGAACGGCACACAGCACTATATGGGGGCAGTATGAACGGCACACAGCACTATATGGGGGCAGTATGAACGGCACACAGCACTATATGGGGCATCTGTGCAGCATCTATGGGGCAATATGAACGGTGCAGAGCACTATATGGCACAGCTATGGGGAAATAATGATCTATTTTTATTTTTGAAATTCACCGGTAAATGCTACATTTCCACCCTAGGCTTATACTCGAGTCAATAAGTTTTCCCAGTTTTTTGTGGCAAAATTAGGGGGGTCGGCTTATACTCGGGTCGGCTTATACTCGAGTATATACGGTATTTATTTGAGCCTAGTTTTTGTGTCAGCCTCTCTACACAGTTGTCCTCCGTTGACCAAAACTTATGCCGCCTGTGTACTCCGGTTACCAATTTTGAACTGCATTTAGCCTACTCACTTATTTGGGCCTAGTAACTGTGTCAGTCTCTCATTACAATTGTCCTCCTAGGCTGAACAAAGCAATGCCGCCTGTGTACTCCTGTTACCAATTTTCAACTGCATTTAGCCTACTTACTTATTTGGGCCTAGTAACTGTGTCAGCCTCTCATTACAGTTGTCCTCCTCCGCTGAACAAAGCTATGCCACCTGTGTACTCCTGTTACCAATTTTGAGCTGCATTTAGCCTACTTACTTATTTGGGCCTATATCTTTGTTTCCTCCTCATCCTGCCCATTGCCCAGCCACTGCTAGATGAGTCTGCTGGTACATTGACCCAGACCACTACATTCCCCTTGCACTCTACACAGCCAGAATCTGACCCTGCTGAAAGTCAGGTTCCCATTTCCGCATACTATACCACCTTATACGGGGACAAAAAGGAAGGTGCAGATGAAAGTGCAGGTTCCTTCATCAGGTGGTGGGGCATACTCATTGGCACTGGCACAGGGGACCTCATAGTATGCAAAAGTGTCTCTGGCAGTGGGAGGCGCCGTCCGGCGTCAAACACACTGCCGTACTATGAGGGGCCCTGTGCCAGTGCCAAGTAGTGGGCCCCCCTGCTTGCTCAGGATCGCAGCACTTGCAAAGTTGAAATACTTACTTCTCCCTGCTCCACCGCCGTGACGTATTCTGCGTTTCCTGGGCCCACGAAAATCTTGAGCCAGCCCTACCCCCTTACAACTTTAGCCAAATTAGCCCCTCTTTTCAATGCCTAACTATTATTGTAAAGTAAATTAAGATTGACAATCATCAGTAATACGAATTGATGTTTTTGGCATTAATATGGGCACTATAGGTGTTTTCCTGTCCTCCACTCACTGCCAACTTTGATTCCCCATTGACTTGCATTGGGTTTCGTGTTTCGGTTGGCCCCCTACTTTTTGCAATAATCGGCCGATTTCACCTGACCCGACTTTTGAGAAAGTCGGGTTTCGCGAAACCCGACCCGATCCTAAAAAAGTAATAGTCGCTCCACTCTATCCCCGGCCACAACCACTTGTCCATGTGTCAGTAATCAAATGAAATATCCCAGCAACTGCTTTGCTAAGGGCACCAGTGATGTTCCGGAACATTTTCTAGTACAAGGCGGGGATGCCACACTGGAAGAAATATTGTCAGCTAGAGACCGGATAACGAGGGACGGTTGCCACCAAGAGTCAGTAGAAATATTCAGTGTCCACAAAGCTAATTGGCAACATTTCTATGGCAAGCAACCTGGAAATGTGACCATTTAGTGTTTTGGCCTATGGGTGGGTGGCTGAGAACTTTCTTTTCCATTCCAAGGCCTGGTGTATGGACAGCTGAACGCTTTGCTGTTGCGAGGATTTGCACATGCCTGATTATGTTGCCTCAGAATGTGCAGGGACATGACCAGGGCAGAAGGCATCAGCGCCAGTGTCATCGACAGGGGATTGGCAAGCTCCAAGCATAGGGGAAGAGGTAGTAGAGTTACCCGCTGACACCAATTGTGGACCCAGGCATTGGGAAGTCGGGTGCTCAGATGACATGTGCCTCATCATGCTGGTGTTAGTTAGGCTCTTAGTGGTCAGGCTCAGTTGATGTTGATGTGGTACAGGTTGCAAAAAAACATTTTTCTTGTCTCAGAACTCACTTTAAAAAAGTCTCAGACTGGTGAACACCTAACTCTTTGATGGAGAAGTTAACTCTTCCGATATACCAGAATTCTGTTCAGGACCGGATCTTTAGCCCCTCATAAAAAATACATCACAGCTTGCCTCAACAACATTGTGCTATTCAGCCCAGATTGGGGAAATCATCTGCAGAAGGTTCAGGATGTGTTGAATGCACTGCGGAAGGGGGTGTTTTCCATAAACCCAAAGAAGTGTGCCATGGGGAACAAGAAGGGAAAATATGTGAGCTACATCATCGGAAGAGGCAAAGTAATTCCACAAGTAAATAACACGGAGGCAATCCAAAATTGACCGAAACGGGTTTCCAAGCAACAGGTTTGGGCATTTCAAGTAATGGTGGGATATCATCAGAATCTTGGTAAGAAACATATTATACCCTCCTCTTCACCTGTAGCTGCGGAAGTTCTTCTATGTGTAAAAGAAAGATCGGAGCATGGATCATTGTTTAGATTTTCATGAGTTAAATCAGATTACTATCTGAGACCCATATTTCTTCCCACTCATTCTCAACTTATTTAATCAGATTGTTAGGGGGAAATGGTTCTCTAAGTTGGACATGAGGGGAGCCGATAATTTGATTAGGATCAAAGAGGGGGATGAGTGGAAGGCTGTCTAACACTCCTGAAAGGCATTATGAAAACCTTACAATGGCTTTTGGCTTGATGAATGCCCCCACTGTTTTCCAACATTTTGCTAACAACATTATTTGTCACCTTGTGGGTAGATTTGTAGTGGTGTATCTTGACAATATTTTTTTATATACTCACCTGATCTCAAGTCACATTAGGCATGTTCAGTAGGTGTTACAAGTTTTGCAGGATTATAAACTGTATGCCAAATTAGAAAAATGTATACTCGTGTCAAAAGATGTTCACTTCCTGGGTTTCCTGGCATCTACTACAGGTTTCCGGTTAGACACTGATAAGGTCCATGCAGCTCTGAAATGGGATCTGCCAGAAAATCTTAAAGCATTGCAATGCTCTTTAGAGTTTAGTAACTGCTATTCAAAGTTTATGAAAAACTTATTTTTGATTGTCAAACCCCCCACTGACATAACAAAGAAAGGCACTGATTTCTTGAGGTGGTCCAACTTCGTCCATCAGGAATTTTCTTCTTTGAAGAAATGTTTTTTCACTGCTCCTGTACTCTTTCAATCTAATGCTTCTCAACCTTTTATTGTGGAAGTTGATGAATCTGAGGTGGGAGTCAGGGTTTTGTTGTCTCAAGGGTTGATCTCTGGTAAGTGGCATCCATGTACCTTCTTCTCTAAAAAAAATATCTTCAGCGGAAAGGAAATATGAAATAGGCAATAGAGAACTTTTAGCTATCAAGTTGGCTTTTGAAGAGTGGCATCACATTTTGGAGGGGGCAGTCCACCCTGTCATTGTCATTACCAATCATTAAAATCTGTTGTATCTCCCATCCACGAAACGTCTTAATCTTAAATGAACTAGATAGTCTTTGCTTTTACCTCTCCCTAACGATAAGACCCTGGCTCAGGTGTTTGTCATCGAGATCATGAAGCTTCATGGGGTTCTCACCTGGGGATGTATCTATCCTTTTCTTCTGCATTCCATCATCAAACTAATTATCAAATTGAACTTCTAAACCAAAGTATGGAGACATACCTCAGTTGTTTTGTGTCATACAACCAGGGGGATTGGTCATCTTTTCTACTATTAGCTGAGTTTGCCTTAAACAAATGCCACACTGAGTCCATTGGTAAGTGGCCATTTTTTTGGCATACAGTTAGGTCCATATATTTTTGGACAAAGACAACATTTTTCTAATTTTTGTTATAGACATTGCCACAATGAATTTTAAACAAAACAATTCAGATGCAGTTGAAGTTCAGACTTTCAGCTTTCATTTGAGGGCATCCACATTAAAATTGGATGAAGGGTTTAGGAATTTCAGCTCTTTAACATGTACCACCCTGTTTATAAATAGACCAAAAGTAATTGGACATATTCAATAATTTTAAATAAAATGTTCATTTTTAGTACTTGGTTGAAAACCCTTTTTTGGCAATGACTGCCTGAAGTCTTGAACTCATGGACATCACCAGACGCTGTGTTTCCTCCTTTTTGATGCTCTGCCTGGCCTTCACTGCGGTGGTTTTCAGTTGCTGTTTGTTTGTGGGCATCTCTGTCTGAAGTTTAGTCTTTAGCAAGTGAAATGCATGCTCAATTGGGTTGAGATCAGGGGATTGACTTGGCCATTCAAGAATCTTCCACTTCTTTGCTTTAATAAACTCCTGGGTTGCTTTGGCTTTATGTTTTGGGTCATTGGTCGTCGTTTCATACTACAGATGGACAATCGGTTTTGCTGCATTTGACTGGATCTGAGCACACAGTTTGGCTCTGAATACCTCAGAATTCATTTGGCTGCTTCTGTCCTGTGTCACATCATCAATAAACACTAGTGACCTAGTGCCACTGGCAGCCATGCATGCCCAAGCCATCACACTGCCTCCGCCGTGTTTCACAGATGATGTGGTATGCTTTGGATCATGAGCTGTACCATGCCTTCGCCATACTTTTCTCTTTCCATCATTCTGGTAGAGGTTGAGCTTGGTTTCATCTGTCCAAAGAATGTTCTTCCAGAACTGTGCTGGCTTTTTTAGATTTTTTTTTATCAAAGTCCAGTCTAGCCTTTTTATTCTTGATGCTTATGAGTGGCTTGCACCGTGCAGTGAACCCTCTGTATTTACTTTCATGCAGTCTTCTCTTTATTGTAGATTTGGATATTGATACGCCGACCTCCTGGAGAGTGTTGTTCACTTGGTTGGCTGTTGTGAAGGTGTTTCTCTTCACCATGGAGATTATTCTGCGATCATCCACCACTGTTGTCTTCTGTGGGCGCCCAGGTCTTTTTGCATTGATGAGTTCACCAGTGCATTTTTTCTTTCTCAGGATGTACCAAACTGTAGATTTTACCACTGATAATATTATAGCAATTTCTTGGATGGGTTTTTTCTGTTTTCTCAGCTTAGGGATGGCTTGTTTCTACCTGCATAGAGAGCTCCTTTGACCGCATGTTCACTTCACAGCAAAACCTTCCAAATGCAAGCACCGCACCTCAAATCAACTCCAGGCCTTTTGTCTGCTTAATTGAGAATGACATAACGAAGGGATTGCCCACACCTGTCCATGAAATAGCATTGGAGTCAATTGTCCAATTACTTTTGGTCCTTTTAAAAACAGGGTGGCACATGTTAAGGAGCTGAAAAACCTAAACCCTTCATCCAATTTTAATGTGGATACCCTCAAATGAAAGCTGAAAGTCTGAACTTCAACTGCATCTGAGTTGTTTTGTTTAAAATTAATTGTGGTAATGTCTAAAACCAGAATTAGAAAAGTGTGGTCTCTGTCCAAATATATATGGACCTAACTGTATATGGTTTACAACTGCAGTTCTGTACATTTAACAAAGATGGTTCTTCAAGAGCATAAGGGTAGGAAGGATTCTCTTCTTCACTCTCATCTGTATGGCAAGGGGTTCAGAACAATTTAAAGATCATAGTGGACAGATACAAATGCAAGGCTTATAAGAAACAGTTGTCAAGTATGGATCTTGGTGTGAATAATTTAATATGGCTGTTTACCAGAAATATAAAACTTAAAATTCCTTCCTTGAAATTAGGTACTAGGTTAATTGGTCCTTATAAGGTTGTGGCTGTAATTAATTCTGTGGCCTTTCGTCTTGAGTTTCCTCTAACTCTCAAAATCTGCAACATTTTCCACAGGTCATTGCTCAAAAAATATGTAGCGCCTGTGGAGCCTTGATCCTTGCTGCCACCACCTATTATTATTGATAGTAATTTGGAGTTACAGGTTGCAAAAATTGAGGAAGATGAGGAGGAGGGAGAGGATGAGGATGAAGAATCTGAGAAATAAAGAAATGTGGGATCCTCTCCCTCACTATCAGTGTCAGAGGCAAGGAAAGCAAATGCCTTCTCCACTGAATAGTGCTGTTGGGACGAACGTGACGGGTGGGACATTTTTTATATGTATGGTGCTTGTGTTAAGTACTTTATTTTTAACTGTGTTAGGAGTCGAGTTCCCACCGCTGCACAGGGGGAATCTCGAACCATGTCTGCTGCGGTCTCCCATTCTGCATCGGCCGCAGTGGAGCCTGCTCAGCGGAGACGTCGGTCCCAGCGTCTCACTGAATCTGATACTGTGCAAAGGGTTACTGCTGCCTCTCCAGGCTTTACTATTGTACCCTGCACTAGTCTGCGGTGAGCAGGCTTTTCTGGGACTAAGTCCTGCTTTGTACACACTGAACATGCCCAGGGCAAGATCTCTCAGTGGAGATCAAGGGTCACATGCTCAGGTACTGCAGCAACTTCCATTGGTTCTCCAGGAAGGCCCTGTACCTGATCAATTTCTGTGGCAGCCTTCCATTGGTCCTTCTTGCAAGGTCCTGTAGGTGCTACAGCTATAAAGGGTTCTCATGACTGCACGGCCATGCGCTAGTGTCAATTTATACATGAGCTCAACGCCAGTGTGGTCATGTTTCGTATGCAGTCAGGGACCTGGCTGAAATAAGCCCCTAGAATGCTGGCACCTCCAGCGAGGAGTTTTGTGTGTGTGTGTATTCAGGGACCCGGCTGAAATAAACCCCTAGAATGCTGGCACCTCTGGCGAGGAGTTTCATGTTTGTATTTGACTGCATGACCATCATCTGCTCTACTAAGTAGCTGTGTGCCTCTGTGAGCCAAACAGGGCACAGCGTTATATTTGCTAACAGACTCTGTGAAGTAACAGAGTCTGTTTATACCACTATATAGTACCGCCATATCTAGCTGCAGGTGCTTTCCTGTATGGTGGATCCCGGGTTGCGAACACACCATCTTCCTCTAATAAATATATATTCGGTGCGTTCCGCCAACCCTAATAAACTGTTTGTGTATGTGTGGGGGGATAGTCCTTTGTGCAAACTTGTCTGAAAAGAAAAAGCTAAAAGAAAATAAGAATCAGGGGAAAAAAAATGCCCGTGAAAAGAAAAGTGTAAAACAGCAGGCAAGAGCTCTGATGAGAGAACTGCCTCACTTATGAAAGTTCGGCGGCTGCTGGATGTTTGCACGGGGGTGGTGTAAAGGGGGTGAAAAAAAGGAAAACGGCAGGCACAAGCTTTGATAAGTGAACTGTGTCACTTATCAAAGTTTGGCGGCTCCTGGATGTGCACACGGAGGTGGCACAAAGGGGGTGAAAAAAAAGGAAATGGCATGCACGAGCTCTGATAAGTGAACTACATCACTTATCAAAGTTCGGCGGCTGCTGGTTGTGCGCAAGGGGGTGGAAAAAAAAACAACCACCAGTGTTGATCAATGAACTGGCTAGTCAGCTGCTAAATGTGGGCAAATAGGCAGCTCAAAGGGGGGATGAGGGGGGAAAAAGAGGGGGAAAGGGAAGGGGGATGATGCATTAGGGTGGATGAAAATAAATCGGGCAATGATCAGGGATCAACACTTATGGTTGTAGTGTAGATAGAGTGAAAGAAATGGTTTGGTGGGTAATCTGTGAGGGTAGTGTCAACCCATTTACCACTCAAACGGTTACTGGTTTGGCAAGCATCACCAGGGGTATTGCGTGACGCTTGGCGAAAGCGGATGACATAAAATTACCCTCCGCCCCAGAGTCCACGCATAGCTCTACCATAAGAGAGGATGGGCCTATGGTAATTGTCCCCTTGAAGGACAACTTAGAGGCAAACATCGCCGTGTCTAGTGTACCTCCTCCAACTGCCACTAGACGCTGACGTTTCCCCGACCACTGAGGACACCTGGAGGCAAGATGTCCTAACTGCCGGCAAACATGACAGACCTTAAGTGCACGAGCGGACTGGGACTTGGATCCCGCTTGTGTCACCTCTATGGCCTCATGTGACTCGGATGCCTGGACTGGAGATTCCAAAGGTCTGGCGAAGGTGGGAGCCAGCCAAAACCTCTGCCTACACTGGGCTCGCCCCAACCTTCGCTCATGAAACCGAAGGTCTATGCGAGTTGATACAACTATGAGATCCTCCAGTGTGGCGGGAATCTCCCTAGTGGCCAGCCCCCTCCAAAAAACAGGAATGAGGGTTTTATCTGGCCATTCCAACTCAGACGCTAATGTCCGGAAGTGGACGACAAAATGGCTGACCATGGTTGAACCCTGAGTCAAAGCCAGCAGTTGGAGCGCTGTATCATGGGTGACTTGAGGTCCTACAAAGACCTGTTTCAGAATGTCCAGAAACTGAAGAACACTCCACACCACATGATCGTTGCGCACCCACAGCGGCGTAGCCCACTCCAAAGCTCTGTCCGACAGGAGATTATGAATCCCACCTTTGCCCGCTCTGTGGGAAAATGTGCAGCCAGGAGCTTGAGGTGTATAACACACTGGCTCATGAAACCCCTACAGGACTTACCGCTGCTATGACCTTTTTTGGGCACCGGTGCTCAGGAAGGATATAATGGAACTAGAGAGAGTACAAAGGAGGGCAACAAAATTAATAAAGGGGATGGGAGAACTACAATACCCAGATAGATTAGCGAAATTAGGATTATTTAGTCTAGAAAAAAGACGACTGAGGGGCGATCTAATAACCATGTATAAGTATATAAGGGGACAATACAAATATCTCACTGAGGATCTGTTTATACCAAGGAAGGTGACGGGCACAAGGGGGCATTCTTTGCGTCTGGAGGAGAGAAGGTTTTTCCACCAACATAGAAGAGGATTCTTTACTGTTAGGGCAGTGAGAATCTGGAATTGCTTGCCTGAGGAGGTGGTGATGGCGAACTCAGTCGAGGGGTTCAAGAGAGGCCTGGATGTCTTCCTGGAGCAGAACAATATTGTATCATACAATTAGGTTCTGTAGAAGGACGTAGATCTGGGGATTTATTATGATGGAATATAGGCTGAACTGGATGGACAAATGTCTTTTTTTCGGCCTTACTATGTTACTATGTTACCTGTCATTGGTGGGATCGATGATTACATCAATCCCACCAATCAGAGGTGGCCCTGGTGATGCCGGTGTTGCTAGACACCGGCCTAGGATTGGAGCTCACAGCTCTGATCCTAGCCAGGTCATCGGCAGGTCACCAGCAGGGCACAGCATGGTCACATGGCAGCTGTGCCCTGTGATTGGCTTGATCGACGATTACATCGTTTATGCCAATCAGCTTCTGCAGGCCATGCCTGGTCTGTCCTAAGCACTGGCCTAGGATCAGTGCTATTAAAGCACCGATCCTATGCAGGTCCTGGCAGGGCACAGCGTAGTAACACAGCTGCTGTGCCCTGCGATTGGCCCAAACTATGTCATCGTCAATCGTGCCAGTCTGAGCAGTTTAACATCCGTACTCGATCCTATCCTGGGACATCACTGTTTCAGCCAATCTGATTGGCTGAAACAATGAGAGAGGCTGCGATTGACTGTTCAGAATTGAACAGCCAATCACAGCAATCGGGAGGCCGGGTGGGCGGGGACAGCCCACAGGATGCCGACACCATCTTCCTAAAGGTAAGATGGTGTCAGAATTTTATTGCGATCATTGCGACTTAAGTCGCAGTGTCGCATTAAAGAGAATGATGTACTCTCCCGTCCATGGTCAGATAGGCCCAGGTCACATGGACGGGATAGTATGTCGGATGTCAGAAAGGGGTTACATGGTTAACCAACATTCTCAATCCTTTGAGACTAAAATTCACTTTCTCAAACAAGAAATAAATAAATAAAATTCTTTGCACATAATGCTTTTCTTTCTATGGTTAAGTAAAAAAAAATTAAAAAACGTTTTTATTTTTATTATACCATGAATTTCATGAGTAATGAATCTTGGTGTGTTCTACGCATTTTTACTTAGAGATTTCCTTCATTTTCTGTTTTAAAAAGGGTTCTGTTTCTATTATGTCTTGTAAGTGCACATGTAAAAACAATTGCTGTATCCTTGAAACCATCACTTCTCATAGTTCAGCAAGCAGATCTTAATGAAAATGACAAAAGAAGAGAAATGACCATGAAACTAGAATAAGCTTTATAAAGTCTGTTCAAATAACCATCATAATGGAACTGTCATTTCTACTTAACTATGATTTTTCCTAACTAGAAAATGATGGTCACTGACTTTAACATTGTTTTATGTCCCCATGCAAACAGCCATCTGAGCTGTACAAACCTTTTATACACTAGTAAAAATAATAGCTGGATCTAAAATTCTGAAAGTAAATGATGCCTTTTTACTTATATACTTACATTTTAGTATGCTTTTTGGAGATATGGCTGAGTAGCATCATAAAAGAAAATATACACAAATAATATTATTTATGAATTTTATAATATAATTAAAATTAGTTTGAAAAAATATTATATAACAAAATATGAGCATAATGATATGGTGAAATATGTCATAAAAGTATAACAAGTATGTATCTCAACGTTGGCCCCCCCATTAAAACCATGATGTAGCTGCTAAAATCATTAGATAGAGTGCATGGTCGGGCATGCATTTGTGCATGTGTGCTCCTTTCTCATTACACTTTGGGTGATTTACAGAAACAGATGGACATACAGCTGTTTTATGGCTCTGTGTTATAGACTGGAAGTGCATGAAGAGACACATGTTGCAAATCTTTATTGCCACGCACTTTTATGTTAAAAAAGTAAATTAACCCCTTAGCCCCCAAGGGTGGTTTGTATGTTAATGAATGGGCCAATTTTTGCAATTTTTGCACTGTCCCTTTATGAGGTTATAACTCTGGATGCTTCAATGGATCCTGATGCTTCTGACATTATTTTCTCGTGACATATTGTACTTCATGGTAGTAGTAAAATTTCTTTGATATTACCTGCGTTTATGTGTGAAAAAAATGGAAATTTGGCAAAAATTTTGAAAATTTCCAAATATCCAACTTTGAATTTTTATGCCCTTAAATCACAGAGATATGTCGCACAAAATACTTAAATAGTAACATTTCCATTTGCCTAATTTACATCAGCACAATTTTGGAAACAAAATTTTTAGTTGTTAAGGCGTTATAAGGGTTAAAATTTGAACAGCAATTTCTCATTTTTGCAACACAATTTTTTTTAGGGACCACATACCATTTGAAGTCACTTTGAGGGGTGTTAGGGCTAGCGGAGCGCACCGAGTAAATATAGAGGTTTTATTATAATATATGCGTTCGCAGCCCGGGGTCCACCCTGCAGGAGAACCTGCTGCTAGTAAACGGCGGAACTATATGGCGGAATGAGTTAACTCTGTTGCTTCACAGAGTAGCCATGAACTCAAAGCACTGTGCGCTGTTTGACTTTCACAGTGGCACCGGCTAACTACCCAACTGAGAGCAGTCAGTGGTCATGCATGCACACGAAAACTCCTCGCCGGAGATGCCAGCATTCAAGGGGCTTATTTAAGCCAGGTCCCTGAATACATTCACACAAAATCTCCTTGCCGGAGGTGCCAGCATTCTAGGGGCTTATTTCAGCCGGGTCCCTGAAAACAAACTCACATGACCACACTGGCGCAAAGCACATAACATAGAATGATACTAGCGCATGTCCGTGCGGCCATGTGAGCCTTAAATAGTTGCAGCACGTATGGGACCTTCCTAGAAGGACCAATGACAGGCTGCCACAGAGCTTGAGCACCTACAGGGCCTTCCTGAAGGACCAATGGCTTTAGCTGCAGTATCTGATCATGTGACCCTTGATCTCCACTGAGAGATCTTACTCTGGGCATGCTCAGAATGAGAAAAGCAGGACTTAGTCCCAGAAGCGTCTGCTCGCCGCTGCCCAGCACTGACTTCAATGGCAGAAACAGGAAAAGCAGCAGTAACTCTTTGTACAGAGTCAGACTGAGCGAGACGCTGGGACTGACGTCTCCGCTGAGCAGGCTTCACTGTGGCAGGAGAAAAATGGGAGACCGCAGTGGAGATGGCCTGAGATTCCCCCTGTGCAGAGGCAGGAACTCGACCCCTAACATTACCCCCCTCCTAGGGCCCCCTTCCTTGATCCTCGCTATGTTCGAAGGCAGCAATGAGCTGTGGAGCCCGAATGTGCTCAGCAGGCTCCCAGGACCTATCCTCAGGACTGTAACCCTTCCAGTCCACCAAATAAAAATTTTTGCCACGTACCACCTTGCACCCCAAAATAGTGTTCACCTTGTAATCGTCCGTAGACGAACCCGATGTCCCGGCAGATGACTCAGAAAACCGGGACATGTATATGGGTTTCAAGAGGGACACATGAAAGTTGTCGGTGATACCAAAGCGTGGAGGAAGGGCCAGATGGTAGACCACAGGGTTAGCCTGTTCGAGGACCTTGAAGGGACCCAAGTAGCAAGGTGCAAACTTAGTGGACTCAACATGCAGCCTGATGTTACAAGCGGAGAGCCACACTAAGTCGCCAGGAGTAAAGGTCGGGGCAGGGCGCCGATGTGCATCAGCGGAGGACCTCATTCTCTCCTTGGAGGCCCGGATGGCATCCTGAGTGCGGTCCCAAATGTCTCGTGCCTCCACTGCCCAGTCTTCCACCCTGGAGTCAGCAGTGCACATGGGCATAGGCACAGGAACCCGCGGATGCTGGCTGTAATTAAGGAGGAAAGGAGTCTGACAGGTGGAGTCGGCTACAGCATTGTTAAGGGCAAACTCTGCCCATGGTAGCAAGGATGCCCAGTCATCCTGCCTGGCAAAACAAAATGTCGTAAATATGTGACCAGATTCTGATTGTCCCTCTCAACCAACCCATTCATCTCGGGATGATAAGCCGGTGAGAGATTCAACTCAATAATGAGTAGGTGACAAAGCTCTCTCCAGAATCGAGACGCAAACTGGGGACCCCGTTCACTGACATTCTTGTCCGGCATACCATGTAAGCAAAAGATATGCTTGATGAACAAGGCTGCCAGAGCCCGTGCAGAAGGTAGCCGTGGAAGAGGCACCAAATGAACCATTTTGGAAAAATGGTCGGTGATCACCCAGATAATGGTGCAGCTACGAGACTTGGGTAAGCCCACCACAAAGTCCATCCCGACCATCTCCCAGGGTCTGTCCACCACCGGCAGAGGGTAAAGCAACCCAGCTGGCCATTGCCGAGGGGACTTGTTCTTGGCGCAAGAGACACACGCCCGAACATAGTCTGTGACATCATGAGCCATATGCGGCCACCAGTATGTCCTCGCCAGTAACTCAGATGTCCTTTTGGAACCAAAATGTCCCCCCACCCTGGACGAGTGTGCCCAAGAGAGAACCTCCGGTCACAAACTGGATGGTACAAAAATCTTGCCCGGAGGCACAGACTCTAGCGAAACCAGGGCCACAGTTCTCAGGCTCTTGGTGGGGACAAGCCGAGGCTCCTCTTCCTCCTCCACAGATGATACAACGGAGCGAGAGAGAGCGTCGGCACAAATGTTCTTCTCCCCAGAAAGAAAATGGAGGGTGAAATGAAACCGGGAGAAGAACAAGGACCATCTGGCCTGGCGAGAATTTAACCGCTGGGCTGTCTGCAGGTACATCAAATTTTTATGATCTTACTCTGGGCATGCTCAGAATGAGAAAAGCAGGACTTAGTCCCAGAAGCGTCTGCTCGCCGCTGCCCAGCACTGACTTCAATTGCAGAAGCAGGAAATGCAGCAGTAACTCTTTGTACAGAGTCAGACTGAGCGAGACGCTGGGACTGACGTCTCCACTGAACAGGCTCGACTGCGGCAGGAGAAGAATGGAAGACCGCAGTGGAGATGGCCTGAGATTCCCCCTGTGCAGAGGCGGGAACTCGACCCCTAACAGAGGGGTCTATATGATAGAAAATACAAAAGTGTAACACCATTCTAAAAACTGCACCCCTCAAGGTGCTCAAAACCACATTCAAGAAGTTTATTAACCCTTCAGGTGTTTCACAGGCATTTTTGGAATATTTAAAAAAAGAACGAACATTTAACTTTTTCTCACAAAAAATTTACTTCAGCTCCAATTTGTTTTATTTTACCAAGGGTAACAGGAGAAATTGGACCCCAAAAGTTGTTGTACAATTCCAGAATACGTTGATACCCCATATGTGGGGGTAAACCACAGTTTTGGTGAATGGCAGAGCTCGGAAGGGAAGGAGTGCCGTTTGACTTTTCAATGCAAAATTGACTGGAATTGAGATAGGAAGCCATGTCGCGTTTGGAGAGCCCCTGATGTGCCTAAACATTGAATCTCTAAATAAATAAGGCAGCACACTGCAGCGCTAAAACATGCAAACTTGAAAACACAAAATTTGAACTGCATTACTGCACTAGAAATATGAAAAATGAGAGCTTTTAGCGCATAAAAATGGCCAATTTTATGTGTACCTGGTAGCCTCTTTACGGCATCTCTCTTATACCAGGTCCTACGCTTGCCTTACCTCGCTGAGAATAAACTTCTCCATCTGAATGGGTGCATGTGAAACCTCTTCTTAGACTAAAATTCTCTTTCTCTGTGGAGGGGTATTGGACCTGCTGTAATTAAAACACCTGAAGCTAGGAGGCGGAGTGCACGATCAGAAGGCTAGAGAATACATTTCAAAAACCTGACCTGCACATCCAAACATAGACTCAGTGTGAACAGGTGCTGAACCTAGAGTCGCCAACTCGTATATAGCTAAGTAAATAAGGCAGCACACTGCAGCGCTAAAACATGCAAACTTGAAAACACAAAATTTGAACTGCATTACTGCACTAGAAATATGAAAAATGAGAGCTTTTAGAGCATAAAAATGGCCAATTTTATGTGTACCTGGTAGCCTCTTTACGGCATCTCTCTTATACCAGGTCCTACGCTTGCCTTACCTCGCTGAGAATAAACGTCTCCATCTGAATGGGTGCATGTGAAACCTCTTCTTAGACTAAAATTCTCTCTCTCTGTGGAGGGGTATTGGACCTGCTGTAATTAAAACACCTGAAGCTAGGAGGCAGAGTGCACGATCAGAAGGCTAGAGAATACATTTCAAAAACCTGACCTGCACATCCAAACATAGACTCAGTGTGAACAGGTGCTGAACCTAGAGTCGCCAACTCGTATATAGCTAAGTAAATAAAGCAGCACACTGCAGCGCTAAAACATGCAAACTTGAAAACACGAAATTTGAACTGCATTACTGCACTAGAAATATGAAAAATGAGAGCTTTTAGCGCATAAAAATGGCCAATTTTATGTGTACCTGGTAGCCTCTTTACGGCATCTCTCTTATACCAGGTCCTGTGCTTGCCTTACCTCGCTGAGAATAAACGTCTCCATCTGAATGGGTGCATGTGAAACCTCTTCTTAGACTAAAATTCTCTCTCTCTGTGGAGGGTTATTGGACCTGCTGTAATTAAAACACCTGAAGCTAGGAGGCGGAGTGCACGATCAGAAGGCTAGAGAATACATTTCAAAAACTTGACCTGCACATCCAAACATAGACTCAGTGTGAACAGGTGCTGAACCTAGAGTCGCCAACTCGTATATAGCTAAGTAAATAAGGCAGCACACTGCAGCGCTAAAACATGCAAACTTGAAAACACAAAATTTGAACTGCATTACTGCACTAGAAATATGAAAAATGAGAGCTTTTAGCGCATAAAAATGGCCAATTTTATGTGTACCTGGTAGCCTCTTTACGGCATCTCTCTTATACCAGGTCCTACGCTTGCCTTACCTCGCTGAGAATAAACGTCTCCATCTGAATGGGTGCATGTGAAACCTCTTCTTAGACTAAAATTCTCTCTCTCTGTGGAGGGGTATTGGACCTGCTGTAATTAAAACACCTGAAGTTAGGAGGCGGAGTGCACGATCAGAAGGCTAGAGAATACATTTCAAAAACCTGACCTGCACATCCAAACTTATTTACTTAGCTATATACGAGTTGACGACTCTAGGTTCAGCACCTGTTCACACTGAGGTGTTTTAATTACAGCAGGTCCAATACCCCTCCACAGAGAGAAACAATTTTAGTCTAAGAAGAGGTTTCACATGTACCCATTCAGATGGAGACGTTTATTCTCAGCGAGGTAAGGCAAGCATAGGACCTGGTATAAGAGAGATGTCGTAAAGGGGCTACCAGGTACACATAAAATTGGCCATTTTTATGCGCTAAAAGCTCTCATTTTTCATATTTCTAGTGCAGTAATGCAGTTCAAATTTCGTGTTTTCAAGTTTGCATGTTTTAGCGCTGCAGTGTGCTGCCTTATTTACTTAGCTATATACGAGTTGGCGACTCTAGGTTCAGCACCTGCTCACACTGAGTCAATGTTTGGATGTGCAGGTCAGGTTTTTGAAATGTATTCTCTAGCCTTCTGATCGTGCACTCCGCCTCCTAGCTTCAGGTGTTTTAATTACAGCAGGTCCAATACCCCTCCACAGAGAGAGAGAATTTTAGTCTAAGAAGAGGTTTCACATGCACCCATTCAGATTGAGACGTTTATTCTCAGCGAGGTAAGACAAGCGTAGGACCTGGTATAAGAGAGATGCCGTAAAGAGGCTAACAGGTACACATAAAATTGGCCATTTTTATGCGCTAAAAACTCTCATTTTTCATATTTCTAGTGCAGTAATGCAGTTCAAATTTCGTGTTTTCAAGTTTGCATGTTTTAGCGCTGCAGTGTGCTGCCTTATTTACTTAGCTATATACGAGTTGGCGACTCTAGGTTCAGCACCTGCTCACACTGAGTCAATGTTTGGATGTGCAGGTCAGGTTTTTGAAATGTATTCTCTAGCCTTCTGATCGTGCACTCCGCCTCCTAGCTTCAGGTGTTTTAATTACAGCAGGTCCAATACCCCTCCACAGAGAGAGAGAATTTTAGTTTAAGAAGAGGTTTCACATGCACCCATTCAGATGGAGACGTTTATTCTCAGCGAGGTAAGACAAGCGTAGGACCTGGTATAAGAGAGATGCCGTAAAGAGGCTACCAGGTACACATAAAATTGGCCATTTTTATGCGCTAAAAGCTCTCATTTTTCATATTTCTAGTGCAGTAATGCAGTTCAAATTTCGTGTTTTCAAGTTTGCATGTTTTAGCGCTGCAGTGTGCTGCCTTATTTACTTAGCGACTCTAGGTTCAGCACCTGCTCACACTGAGTCAATGTTTGGATGTGCAGGTCAGGTTTTTGAAATGTATTCTCTAGCCTTCTGATCGTGCACTCCGCCTCCTAGCTTCAGGTGTTTTAATTACAGCAGGTCCAATACCCCTCCACAGAGAGAGAGAATTTTAGTCTAAGAAGAGGTTTCACATGCACCCATTCAGATGGAGACGTTTATTCTCAGCGAGGTAAGGCAAGCGTAGGACCTGGTATAAGAGAGATGCCGTAAAGAGGCTACCAGGTGTTAGGGGTCGAGTTCCCGCTTCCGCACAGGGGGAATCTCGAGCCACCTCCGCTGCGGTCTCCCATTCTTGTCCAGCCGCAGTGGAGTCTGCTCAGCAAGGACGTTGGTCCCAGCGTCTTGCTCATTCTCACTCTGTTCTGAGAGTTACTGCTTCTTCTCCAGTCTCTGCTATTAAAGTCTGTGCTGGTCAGCAGCGAGCGGACTTCTCTGGGACTAAGTCCTTGTCTGCACGTACTGAGCATGCCCAGCGTAAGGTCTCCCGTTGGAGATCGACGGTCATGTGCTCAGGCTCTGCAGCACATTCCATTGGTCCTCTTGGCAGGTCCTAGAAGAGCAAAAGTGCTGTGGCCACTTCCTGTGCTGCTGCTATTTAAACTGCGCATGACCGCACGGCCATGCGCTAGTATTGTCAAACAATTGCTAATGTGTGTATGTCGTGAGTGTAAGTCGTCCTTGGATACCCGTACCCTATAGTATGACTGTTCGTGGAAGGTGTATGGCTGCTACCTAGCGCCCGACTTATCCTACAGCACTAGTCACACATTATAGCGTCCAGTTGCTGTGACCGCCAGTACGGCGCCGTGCACTTCCTCTGTGCTTTCCTTACCCAAGCCTGGGTGGTTAGTGGCGTTCGTCAGTGCGGCACTGCATGCTCTTCTGTTTCATTTCACACCCAGTTGCAGTGTTGCGCCAGCAAGGGTCTAATCGGACTTCAATCCCAGTTGGGGTTGCGTTCGCTGACTACTTGCTCGCGCTTTAGGTGCGGTACCGCGGTCCTGTGCCTTAACAGGATTGCTTCTTTCACGCTGGGTGAGGTTAACCCACGCGTGTATACTCTAGTGTACCGCCATATAGTCTGCTAATTGCTAGCAGCAGGTTTTCACCTGCACGGTGGACCCCGGACTGCGAACGCATCTATACCATCTGTCTTGGTGCGTTCCGCCAGTCCTAACAGAATACTAGCGCCAGGGTCTGGCTAGTAAAATGGCGGACGACCAGCGTTTACAGCGGTACATCCAGCAGCTGGAGGGAAGGTTGGCGGCTCTTGAGCATTCAACCTCAGCCGTGGATGTTACTGCTGTCGCTGTTCAGGCTGCAAGTGTGGCTGCAGCTACCTTGTCCACTGCTGCTCCTGTACCGACGCTATCTCACCTCCCGCTACCAGAGAAATTTTCTGGTGACAGTAATTCCTGTAGGGGTTTCGTGAGTCAGTGCTCAATACATCTCGAGCTTCTGGCCTCTCGTTTCCCTACAGAGCGGGCTAAGGTGGGCCTTATAATTTCCTTATTGTCGGACAGGGCGTTGCAGTGGGCTACGCCGCTGTGGGAGCGTGGCGATCATGTGGTGCAGAGTGCTCCGTTATTCCTGAGCACTCTGAAACAGGTCTTTCTAGGACCTCGTGTCACCCATGACATGGCGCTCCAACTGTTGGCACTGACTCAGGGCTCGTCCTTGGTCAGCCTTTTTGCCGTCCATTTCCGCACTCTGGCATCTGAGCTGGAGTGGTCGGATAAAGCCCTTATCCCTATATTTTGGAGGGGGCTGGCTGACCACGTTAAGGATGCTCTGGCCACTAGGGAGATTCCCGCCACACTGGAGGAGTTAATAGCAGTTTCTACTCGCATTGACCTCCGTTTTCACGAGCGGAGGTTAGAGCGAGCCCAGTGTAGGCAGAGGTTTCGGCTGGCTCCCACCTTCGCCAAACCTTTGGAATCTCCAGTCCAGGCTCCTGAGTTCCAGGAACCTAGGGTGGTGTCACGAGCGGAATCTAAGTCCCAGACCGCTCGTGCACTCCAGGGTTGCCATGTTTGCCAACAGTCAGGACATCTTGCCACCAGATGTCATCAGCGGTCGAGGAAACGTCAGCGTCTAGTGGTAGTAGGTGGAGGTGCACTAGACACTGCGACGTTTGCCTCCAAATTGTCCTTTAAGGGGACAATTACCTTTGGCTCATCCTCCCACTCGGTAGACCTCTGCGTGGATTCTGGGGCTGAGGGCAATTTTATGTCTTCTGCCTTCGCCCAACGTCACGCAATACCCCTGGTTATGCTATCTCAACCAGTAACGGTACGAGTGGTGAATGGGTCGACACTCCCC